>NC_051232.1:16810438-17171688 GCF_015220715.1 Pygocentrus nattereri
GCTAACAAAGACAGCCAGGTCCCACCGAGATTTGAACTCGGATCGCTGGATTCAAAGTCCAGAGTGCTGACCATTACACCATGGAACCACATGAAACAGGTCAAAGGGATCCATGTTCCAACGCCATACTGTTAAACGTGCTTGTACGTGATTTTGGAAAGAATGTGATTACTGACATTTTCTCAGACTTCTCACATCATCCAACGCTCAACTCTTTTTATCTGTTTGAAGTAGTCAGAACAATCTTTGAAGCTAAAGTAGGATGACTGCTTTTTACAATGTCTCGCCCATCAAACACATATTTAATGGGAGAGACTTTGCAAAAATCTCCCATGATGACCCTGCTGAGCATTGTCGACCTGAGGTAAACACACTATTGCGCCATCATTACCACCTCCATAAATGCATTAAATTGTCAGTCGTGTATGGTGGACAGGGCCTAGCAAGGCATCATTGTAAAGAACATGCATGACTGCTAATGTCAGAACTACAAGGTCAATGAAGACTTCAGTGATTTTGAATGAAAATATCATTGTCTTTTAGCTTTTGCTTCTGTTGTGGTGACCAACACCAGTAAGCAACATTATCAGACAACACTCTGTCAGAGGGGAAGAATATTCAAAGAGATTTTGGTCACAAAAGGCAATCTTGCAGCGTTTACCTAGAGGAAAATGCAAGGCCACAGGGTTAGTTTGCTCATCATTCCAAGGGTATGCCTGCAATGTATAGTCTGTCAAAGCACCATGCATCCAGAAAATGCTTGTTTGTGCTTCTCCGTGAGAGCTGACTGGGTTCCACAGAGAGTTGGAAGAAATCCGTTGGCTTGTTTGTACCAAACGCGCCCTTCAGCTTTTTACACCCGTGCCCACATTCCAGTGGCTGAAAACAAGATCCTATGCCAGAACCCCAGGATCAAACCAGGGACCTTTAAAACTTCAGTCTAACGCCCACGCGACTGAGCTATTCTGGCCACAGCAAGCTTTGGTTTCCAGTGGAAGCCTTTGTAATACGATCTGACTTGATAATCTTCAGGATGTGAGATTTGTCTGTCTCTACCATGAATACTCCATCATACAAGTTCTCTTGATCGATTTGAAGAAGTTGGTCCACCTACAAAACGGTGATGCTCATTTTAGAGTGCTGTTTCTCTTAAGTTTCCTAACTTTACTGACCTTAGCAACACAAAAGAGGAAATGTTTTATGGAATTCAATGTACCGACAAGCAAGCTTTTTTCGTCAGTCCAACAATGACCCTGCTGAGAAATGTGGACATAAGGTAAACACCCTATTGTGACATCATTCTTCCTGCCAAGGACGTATACAATTATTAATCATCTATCACTGATGGGTTTCCATTGCATCTTTTGGTTGAACATGCATGAATGCGAATTTCAGAAGTGTCAGGAGAATTAAGCCTTTAGTGATCGGAACACAAAGCAATTTTGTCTTAGCTTGTCATGTTCTTGGATTTGGGTTAAAAGCTGCCTGTTCAGCTCCACATTTGCTTTGGCTTTATTCCCTCTATTTCAGTGACCAACCCCTGTACGCTACTATAGCCGACAAAACCCTTGTCAACAGCAAGAGTATTCAAAGAGCATTTGGTCAAAAAATGCACTTTTGCAGCCTTTATCTAGAATCAAATGCAAGGCTGGCACACAGATTACTGACTTGATCAGGGATATTTGGCCAGTCAGTTTCCCATGACTGTGCTTCTCCAAGAAAGTCAACCAGGTCCCACCGAGATTTGAACTCGGATCGCTGGATTCAGAGTCCAGAGTGCTGACCATTACACCATGGAACCACAAGAAACAGCTCAAAAGGATACATCTTCCAATGCCAGACTGTTAAACGTGCTTGTACTTGATTTTGGACAGAATGTGATTTCTGACATTTTCTCAGACTTCTCACATCATCCAACGCTCAACTCTTTTTATCTGTTTGAAGTAGTCAGAACAATCTTTGAAGCTAAAGTAGGATGACTGCTTTTTACAATGTCTCGCCCATCAAACACATATTTAATGGGAGAGACTTTGCAAAAATCTCCCATGATGACCCTGCTGAGCATTGTCGACCTGAGGTAAACACACTATTGCGCCATCATTACCACCTCCATAAATGCATTAAATTGTCAGTCGTGTATGGTGGACAGGGCCTAGCAAGGCATCATTGTAAAGAACATGCATGACTGCTAATGTCAGAACTACAAGGTCAATGAAGACTTCAGTGATTTTGAATGAAAATATCATTGTCTTTTAGCTTTTGCTTCTGTTGTGGTGACCAACACCAGTAAGCAACATTATCAGACAACACTCTGTCAGAGGGGAAGAATATTCAAAGAGATTTTGGTCACAAAAGGCAATCTTGCAGCGTTTACCTAGAGGAAAATGCAAGGCCACAGGGTTAGTTTGCTCATCAGTCCAAGGGTATGCCTGCAATGTATAGTCTGTCAAAGCACCATGCATCCAGAAAATGCTTGTTTGTGCTTTTCCGTGAGAGCTGACTGGGTTCCACAGAGAGTTGGAAGAAATCCGTTGGCTTGTTTGTACCAAACGCGCCCTTCAGCTTTTTACACCCGTGCCCACATTCCAGTGGCTGAAAACAAGATCCTATGCCAGAACCCAGGATCAAACCAGGGACCTTTAAAACTTCAGTCTAACGCCCACCCGACTGAGCTATTCTGGCCACAGCAAGCTTTGGTTTCCAGTGGAAGCCTTTGTAATACGATCTGACTTGATAATCTTCAGGATGTGAGATTTGTCTGTCTCTACCATGTAATACTCCATCATACAAGTTCTCTTGATCGATTTGAAGAAGTTGGTCCACCTACAAAACGGTGATGCTCATTTTAGACTGCTGTTTTTCTTAAGTTTCCTAACTTTACTGACCTTAGCAACACAAAAGAGGAAATGTTTTATGGAATTCAATGTACCGACAAGCAAGCTTTTTTCGTCAGTCCAACAATGACCCTGCTGAGAAATGTGGACATAAGGTAAACACCCTATTGTGACATCATTCTTCCTGCCAAGGATGTATACATTTATTAATCATCTATCACTGATGGGTTTCCATTGCATCTTTTGGTTGAACATGCATGAATGCGAATTTCAGAAGTGTCAGGAGAATTAAGCCTTTAGTGATCGGAACACAAAGCAATTTTGTCTTAGTTTGTCCTGTTCTTGGATTTGGGTTAAAAGCTGCCTGTTCAGCTCCACATTTGCTTTGGCTTTATTCCCTCTATTTCAGTGACCAACCCCTGTACGCTTCTATAGCAGACAAAACCCTTGTCAACAGCAAGAGTATTCAAAGAGCATTTGGTCACAAATTTCACTTTTGCAACCTTTATGTAGAATCAAATGCAAGGTTGGCTGACAAATTACTGATTCAATCATGGATATTTGTCCACTCAGTTTCCCATGACCATGCTTTGCTAACAAAGACAGCCAGGTGCCACCGAGAATTGAACTCGGATCGCTGGACTCAAAGTCCAGAGTGCTGACCATTACACCATGGAACCACATGAAACAGGTCAAAGGGATCCATGTTCCAACGCCATACTGTAAAACGTGCTTGTACGTGATTTTGGACAGAATGTGATTACTGACATTTTCTCAGACTTCTCACATCATCCAACGCTCAACTCTTTTTATCTGTTTGAAGAAGCAGTCAGAACAATCTTTGAAGCTAAAGTAGGATGACTGCTTTTTACAATGTCTCGCCCATCAAACACATATTTAATGGGAGAGACTTTGCAAAAATCTCCCATGATGACCCTGCTGAGCATTGTCGACCTGAGGTAAACACACTATTGCGCCATCATTACCACCTCCATAAATGCATTAAATTGTCAGTCGTGTATGGTGGACAGGGCCTAGCAAGGCATCATTGTAAAGAACATGCATGACTGCTAATGTCAGAACTACAAGGTCAATGAAGACTTCAGTGATTTTGAATGAAAATATCATTGTCTTTTAGCTTTTGCTTCTGTTGTGGTGACCAACACCAGTAAGCAACATTATCAGACAACACTCTGTCAGAGGGGAAGAATATTCAAAGAGATTTTGGTCACAAAAGGCAATCTTGCAGCGTTTACCTAGAGGAAAATGCAAGGCCACAGGGTTAGTTTGCTCATCAGTCCAAGGGTATGCCTGCAATGTATAGTCTGTCAAAGCACCATACATCCAGAAACTGCTTGTTTGTGCTTTTCCGTGAGAGCTGACTGGGTTCCACAGAGAGTCGGAAGAAATCCGTTGGCTTGTTCGTACTGAATGTCGCCCTTCAGCTTTTTACATCCAAAGCAACATTCCAGTGGCTGAAAACAAGAGTCCATGCCGAAACCCGGGATCGAACCAGGGACCTTTAGATCTTCAGTCTAACGCTCTCCCAACTGAGCTATTTTGGCCACAGGTATACCAACTTTCCTGTGGAAGACGTTGGAACACAATCTGACTTGATAATCTTCAGGATGTGAGTTTTGTCTGTCTCTACCATGTTTAGTCCATCATAAAAGTTCTCTTGATCGATTTGAAGAAGTTGGTCCACCTACAAAATGGTGATGCTGAGTTTTGAAAATTGTTTATCTTAAGTTTTATAGCTTTACTGACCTGTGCAACACAAAAGGGAAAATGTCTTATGGAATTCAATGGAACGACAACCAAGCTTTTTTCATCAGTCCAACAATGACCCTGCTGAGAAATGTGGACATAAGGTAAACACCCTATTGTGACATCATTCTTCCTGCCAAGGACGTATACAATTATTAATCATCTATCACTGATGGGTTTCCATTGCATCTTTTGGTTGAACATGCATGAATGCGAATTTCAGAAGTGTCAGGAGAATTAAGCCTTTAGTGATCGGAACACAAACAATTTTGTCTTAGTTTGTCATGTTCTTGGATTTGGGTTAAAAGCTGCCTGTTCAGCTCCACATTTGCTTTGGCTTTATTCCCTCTATTTCAGTGACCAACCCCTGTACGCTACTATAGCCGACAAAACCCTTGTCAACAGCAAGAGTATTCAAAGAGCATTTGGTCAAAAATGCACTTTTGCAGCCTTTATCTAGAATCAAATGCAAGGCTGGCTACACAGATTACTGACTTCGATCAGGGATATTTGGCCAGTCAGTTTCCCATGACCTGTGCTTCTCAAAGAAAGTCAACCAGGTCCCACCGAGATTTGAACTCGGATCGCTGGATTCAAAGTCCAGAGTGCTGACCATTACACCATGGAACCACATGAAACAGGTCAAAGGGATCCATGTTCCAATGCCATACTGTTAAACGTGCTTGTACGTGATTTTGGAAAGAATGTGATTACTCACATTTTCTCAGACTTCTCACATCGTCCAACGCTCAACTCTTTTTATCTGTTTGAAGAAGCAGTCAGAACAATCTTTGACGCTAAACTAGGATGACTACTTTTTACATCGTCTGGCCCATCAAAGCAATATTTTGTCTTAGCTTGTCATGTTCTTGGATTTGGGTTAAAAGCTGCCCTTTCAGCTCCACATTTGCTTGGCCTTTATTCCCTCTATTTCAGTGACCAACCCCTGTACGCTTCTATAGCAGACAAAACCCTTGTCAACAGTAAGAGTATTCAAAGAGCATTTGATCACAAATTTCACTTGCAACCTTTATGTAGAATCAAATGCAAGGTTGGCTGACAAATTACTGATTCAATCAGGGATATTTGTCCACTCAGTTTCCCATGACCATGCTTTGCTAACAAAGACAGCCAGGTCCCACCGAGATTTGAACTCGGATCGCTGGATTCAAAGTCCAGAGTGCTGACCATTACACCATGGAACCACATGAAACAGCTCAAAGGGATCCATGTTCCAACGCCATACTGTTAAACGCGCTTGTACGTGATTTTGGACAGAATGTGATTACTGACATTTTCTCAGACTTCTCACATCGTCCAACGCTCAACTCTTTTTATCTGTTTGAAGAAGCAGTCAGAACAATCTTTGACGCTAAGCTAGGATGACTACTTTTTACAACGTCTGGCCCATCAAACACATATTTAATGGGAGAGACTTTGCAAAAAACTCCCATGATGCCCCAGCTGAGCATTGTTGACCTAAAGTAAACACACCATTGCGCCATCATTATCACCTCCATAAACGCATTAAATTGTCAGTCATCTACGGTGGACAGGGCCTAGCAAGGCATCATTCTAAAGAACATGGATGACTGCAAATGTCAGAACTACCAGGTCAATGAAGACTTCCGTGATTTTGAATGAAAATGTCATTATCTTTTAGCTTTTGCCTTTGTTGTGGTTACCAACACCAGCAAGCAACTTAGCAGACACCACTCTGTCAGTGGGGGAAGAATATTCAAAGAGCTTTTGGTCACAAAATGCAATCTTGCAGGGTTTACCTAGAGGAAAATGCGAGCCCACAGCGTTAGTTAGCTCATCAGTCCAAGGGTATGCCTGCAATGTATAGTCTGTCAAAGCACCATACATCCAGAAA
The DNA here is from genome assembly GCF_015220715.1 of Pygocentrus nattereri. Taxonomy (NCBI): domain Eukaryota; kingdom Metazoa; phylum Chordata; class Actinopteri; order Characiformes; family Serrasalmidae; genus Pygocentrus; species Pygocentrus nattereri. The sequence goes on from NC_051232.1 coordinate 16,816,916, forward strand.
CTGCTTGTTTGTGCTTTTCCGTGAGAGCTGACTGGGTTCCACAGAGAGTCGGAAGAAATCCGTTGGCTTGTTTGTACCGAATGTCGCCCTTCAGCTTTTTACATCCATAGCAACATTCCAGTGGCTGAAAACAAGATTCCTATGCCGAAACCCGGGATCGAACCAGGGACCTTTAAATCTTCAGTCTAACGCTCTCCCAACTGAGCTATTTCGGCCACAGGTATACCAACTTTCCTGTGGAAGATGTTGGAACACAATCTGACTTGATAATCTTCAGGATGTGAGTTTTGTCTGTCTCTACCATGTTTAGTCCATCATAAAAGTTCTCTTGATCGATTTGAAGAAGTTGGTCCACCTACAAAATGGTGATGCTGAGTTTTGAAAATTGTTTATCTTAAGTTTTATAGCTTTACTGACCTGTGCAACACAAAAGGGAAAATGTCTTATGGAATTCAATGGAACGACAACCAAGCTTTTTTCGTCAGTCCAACAATGACCCTGCTGAGAAATGTGGACATAAGTTAGACGCACTATCGTGACATCATTCTTCCTGCCAAGGATGCATTCAATTATTAATCATCTATGACTGATGGGTTTCCATTGCATCTTCTTGTTGAACATGCATGAAAGCAAATTTCAGAAGTGTCAGGAGAATTAAGACTTTATTGATCGGAAAACAAAGCAATATTTTGTCTTAGCTTGTCATGTTCTTGGATTTGGGTTAAAAGCTGCCTGTTCAGCTCCACATTTGCTTTGCCTTTATTCCCTCTATTTCAGTGACCAACCCCTGTACGCTTCTATAGCAGTACAAAACCCTTGTCAACAGTAAGAGTATTCAAAGAGCATTTGATCACAAATTTCACTTGCAACCTTTATGTAGAATCAAATGCAAGGTTGGCTGACAAATTACTGATTCAATCAGGGATATTTGTCCACTCAGTTTCCCATGACCATGCTTTGCTAACAAAGACAGCCAGGTCCCACCGAGATTTGAACTCGGATCGCTGGATTCAAAGTCCAGAGTGCTGACCATTACACCATGGAACCACATGAAACAGGTCAAAGGGATCCATGTTCCAATGCCATACTGTTAAACGCGCTTGTACGTGATTTTGGAAAGAATGTGATTACTGACATTTTCTCAGACTTCTCACATCGTCCAACGCTCAACTCTTTTTATCTGTTTGAAGAAGCAGTCAGAACAATCTTTGACGCTAAGCTAGGATGACTACTTTTTACAACGTCTGGCCCATCAAACACATATTTAATGGGAGAGACTTTGCAAAAAACTCCCATGATGCCCCAGCTGAGCATTGTTGACCTAAAGTAAACACACCATTGCGCCATCATTATCACCTCCATAAACGCATTAAATTGTCAGTCATCTACGGTGGACAGGGCCTAGCAAGGCATCATTCTAAAGAACATGGATGACTGCAAATGTCAGAACTACCAGGTCAATGAAGACTTCCGTGATTTTGAATGAAAATGTCATTATCTTTTAGCTTTTGCCTTTGTTGTGGTTACCAACACCAGCAAGCAACTTTAGCAGACACCACTCTGTCAGTGGGGGAAGAATATTCAAAGAGCTTTTGGTCACAAAATGCAATCTTGCAGGGTTTACCTAGAGGAAAATGCGAGCCCACAGCGTTAGTTAGCTCATCAATCCAAGGGTATGCCTGCAATGTATAGTCTGTCAAAGCACCATACATCCAGAAACTGCTTGTTTGTGCTTTTCCGTGAGAGCTGACTGGGTTCCACAGAGAGTCGGAAGAAATCCGTTGGCTTGTTTGTACCGAATGTCGCCCTTCAGCTTTTTACATCCATAGCAACATTCCAGTGGCTGAAAACAAGATTCCATGCCGAAACCCGGGATCGAACCAGGGACCTTTAGATCTTCAGTCTAACGCTCTCCCAACTGAGCTATTTTGGCCACAGGTATACCAACTTTCCTGTGGAAGACGTTGGAACACAATCTGACTTGATAATCTTCAGGATGTGAGTTTTGTCTGTCTCTACCATGTTTAGTCCATCATAAAAGTTCTCTTGATCGATTTGAAGAAGTTGGTCCACCTACAAAATGGTGATGCTGAGTTTTGAAAATTGTTTATCTTAAGTTTTATAGCTTTACTGACCTGTGCAACACAAAAGGGAAAATGTCTTATGGAATTCAATGGAACGACAACCAAGCTTTTTTCGTCAGTCCAACAATGACCCTGCTGAGAAATGTGGACATAAGTTAGACGCACTATCGTGACATCATTCTTCCTGCCAAGGATGCATTCAATTATTAATCATCTATGACTGATGGGTTTCCATTGCATCTTCTTGTTGAACATGCATGAATGCAAATTTCAGAAGTGTCAGGAGAATTAAGACTTTATTGATCGGAAAACAAAGCAATATTTTGTCTTAGCTTGTCATGTTCTTGGATTTGGGTTAAAAGCTGCCTGTTCAGCTCCACATTTGCTTTGCCTTTATTCCCTCTATTTCAGTGACCAACCCCTGTACGCTTCTATAGCAGACAAAACCCTTGTCAACAGTAAGAGTATTCAAAGAGCATTTGATCACAAATTTCACTTGCAACCTTTATGTAGAATCAAATGCAAGGTTGGCTGACAAATTACTGATTCAATCAGGGATATTTGTCCACTCAGTTTCCCATGACCATGCTTTGCTAACAAAGACAGCCAGGTCCCACCGAGATTTGAACTCGGATCGCTGGATTCAAAGTCCAGAGTGCTGACCATTACACCATGGAACCACATGAAACAGGTCAAAGGGATCCATGTTCCAACGCCATACTGTTAAACGTGCTTGTACGTGATTTTGGAAAGAATGTGATTACTGACATTTTCTCAGACTTCTCACATCGTCCAACGCTCAACTCTTTTTATCTGTTTGAAGAAGCAGTCAGAACAATCTTTGACGCTAAGCTAGGATGACTACTTTTTACAACGTCTGGCCCATCAAACACATATTTAATGGGAGAGACTTTGCAAAAAACTCCCATGATGCCCCAGCTGAGCATTGTTGACCTAAAGTAAACACACCATTGCGCCATCATTATCACCTCCATAAACGCATTAAATTGTCAGTCATCTACGGTGGACAGGGCCTAGCAAGGCATCATTCTAAAGAACATGGATGACTGCAAATGTCAGAACTACCAGGTCAATGAAGACTTCCGTGATTTTGAATGAAAATGTCATTATCTTTTAGCTTTTGCCTTTGTTGTGGTTACCAACACCAGCAAGCAACTTTAGCAGACACCACTCTGTCAGTGGGGGAAGAATATTCAAAGAGCTTTTGGTCACAAAATGCAATCTTGCAGGGTTTACCTAGAGGAAAATGCGAGCCCACAGCGTTAGTTAGCTCATCAGTCCAAGGGTATGCCTGCAATGTATAGTCTGTCAAAGCACCATACATCCAGAAACTGCTTGTTTGTGCTTTTCCGTGAGAGCTGACTGGGTTCCACAGAGAGTCGGAAGAAATCCGTTGGCTTGTTTGTACCGAATGTCGCCCTTCAGCTTTTTACATCCATAGCAACATTCCAGTGGCTGAAAACAAGATTCCATGCCGAAACCCGGGATCGAACCAGGGACCTTTAGATCTTCAGTCTAACGCTCTCCCAACTGAGCTATTTCGGCCACAGGTATACCAACTTTCCTGTGGAAGATGTTGGAACACAATCTGACTTGATAATCTTCAGGATGTGAGTTTTGTCTGTCTCTACCATGTTTAGTCCATCATAAAAGTTCTCTTGATCGATTTGAAGAAGTTGGTCCACCTACAAAATGGTGATGCTGAGTTTTGAAAATTGTTTATCTTAAGTTTTATAGCTTTACTGACCTGTGCAACACAAAAGGGAAAATGTCTTATGGAATTCAATGGATCGACAACCAAGCTTTTTTCGTCAGTCCAACAATGACCCTGCTGAGAAATGTGGACATAAGTTAGACGCACTATCGTGACATCATTCTTCCTGCCAAGGATGCATTCAATTATTAATCATCTATGACTGATGGGTTTCCATTGCATCTTCTTGTTGAACATGCATGAAAGCAAATTTCAGAAGTGTCAGGAGAATTAAGACTTTATTGATCGGAAAACAAAGCAATATTTTGTCTTAGCTTATCATGTTCTTGGATTTGGGTTAAAAGCTGCCTGTTCAGCTCCACATTTGCTTTGCCTTTATTCCCTCTATTTCAGTGACCAACCCCTGTACGCTTCTATAGCAGTACAAAACCCTTGTCAACAGTAAGAGTATTCAAAGAGCATTTGATCACAAATTTCACTTGCAACCTTTATGTAGAATCAAATGCAAGGTTGGCTGACAAATTACTGATTCAATCAGGGATATTTGTCCACTCAGTTTCCCATGACCATGCTTTGCTAACAAAGACAGCCAGGTCCCACCGAGATTTGAACTCGGATCGCTGGATTCAAAGTCCAGAGTGCTGACCATTACACCATGGAACCACATGAAACAGGTCAAAGGGATCCATGTTCCAATGCCATACTGTTAAACGCGCTTGTACGTGATTTTGGAAAGAATGTGATTACTCACATTTTCTCAGACTTCTCGCAGCCTTTATCTAGAATCAAATGCAAGGCTGGCACACAGATTACTGACTCGATCAGGGATATTTGGCCAGTATGTTTCCCATGACTGTGCTTCTCCAAGAAAGTCAACTAGGTCCCACCGAGATTTGAACCGGATCGCTGGATTCAGAAGTCCAGAGTGCTGACCATTACACCATGGAACCACAAGAAACAGCTCAAAAGGATACATCTTCCAACTGCCATACTGTTAAACGCGCTTGTACGTGATTTTGGAAAGAATGTGATTACTGACATTTTCTCAGACTTCTCACATCGTCCAACGCTCAACTCTTTTTATCTGTTTGAAGAAGCAGTCAGAACAATCTTTGACGCTAAGCTAGGATGACTACTTTTTACAACGTCTGGCCCATCAAACACATATTTAATGGGAGAGACTTTGCAAAAAACTCCCATGATGCCCCAGCTGAGCATTGTTGACCTAAAGTAAACACACCATTGCGCCATCATTATCACCTCCATAAACGCATTAAATTGTCAGTCATCTACGGTGGACAGGGCCTAGCAAGGCATCATTCTAAAGAACATGGATGACTGCAAATGTCAGAACTACCAGGTCAATGAAGACTTCCGTGATTTTGAATGAAAATGTCATTATCTTTTAGCTTTTGCCTTTGTTGTGGTTACCAACACCAGCAAGCAACTTTAGCAGACACCACTCTGTCAGTGGGGGAAGAATATTCAAAGAGCTTTTGGTCACAAAATGCAATCTTGCAGGGTTTACCTAGAGGAAAATGCGAGCCCACAGCGTTAGTTAGCTCATCAGTCCAAGGGTATGCCTGCAATGTATAGTCTGTCAAAGCACCATACATGCAGAAACTGCTTGTTTGTGCTTTTCCGTGAGAGCTGACTGGGTTCCACAGAGAGTCGGAAGAAATCCGTTGGCTTGTTTGTACCGAATGTCGCCCTTCAGCTTTTTACATCCATAGCAACATTCCAGTGGCTGAAAACAAGATTCCATGCCGAAACCCGGGATCGAACCAGGGACCTTTAGATCTTCAGTCTAACGCTCTCCCAACTGAGCTATTTCGGCCACAGGTATACCAACTTTCCTGTGGAAGACGTTGGAACACAATCTGACTTGCATAATCTTCAGGATGTGAGTTTTGTCTGTCTCTACCATGTTTAGTCCATCATAAAAGTTCTCTTGATCGATTTGAAGAAGTTGGTCCACCTACAAAATGGTGATGCTGAGTTTTGAAAATTGTTTATCTTAAGTTTTATAGCTTTACTGACCTGTGCAACACAAAAGGGAAAATGTCTTATGGAATTCAATGGATCGACAACCAAGCTTTTTTCGTCAGTCCAACAATGACCCTGCTGAGAAATGTGGACATAAGTTAGACGCACTATCGTGACATCATTCTTCCTGCCAAGGATGCATTCAATTATTAATCATCTATGATTGATGGGTTTCCATTGCATCTTCTTGTTGAACATGCATGAAAGCAAATTTCAGAAGTGTCAGGAGAATTAAGACTTTATTGATCGGAAAACAAAGCAATATTTTGTCTTAGCTTGTCATGTTCTTGGATTTGGGTTAAAAGCTGCCTGTTCAGCTCCACATTTGCTTTGCCTTTATTCCCTCTATTTCAGTGACCAACCCCTGTACGCTTCTATAGCAGACAAAACCCTTGTCAACAGTAAGAGTATTCAAAGAGCATTTGATCACAAATTTCACTTGCAACCTTTATGTAGAATCAAATGCAAGGTTGGCTGACAAATTACTGATTCAATCAGGGATATTTGTCCACTCAGTTTCCCATGACCATGCTTTGCTAACAAAGACAGCCAGGTCCCACCGAGATTTGAACTCGGATCGCTGGATTCAAAGTCCAGAGTGCTGACCATTACACCATGGAACCACATGAAACAGGTCAAAGGGATCCATGTTCCAACGCCATACTGTTAAACGCGCTTGTACGTGATTTTGGAAAGAATGTGATTACTGACATTTTCTCAGACTTCTCACATCGTCCAACGCTCAACTCTTTTTATCTGTTTGAAGAAGCAGTCAGAACAATCTTTGACGCTAAGCTAGGATGACTACTTTTTACAACGTCTGGCCCATCAAACACATATTTAATGGGAGAGACTTTGCAAAAAACTCCCATGATGCCCCAGCTGAGCATTGTTGACCTAAAGTAAACACACCATTGCGCCATCATTATCACCTCCATAAACGCATTAAATTGTCAGTCATCTACGGTGGACAGGGCCTAGCAAGGCATCATTCTAAAGAACATGGATGACTGCAAATGTCAGAACTACCAGGTCAATGAAGACTTCCGTGATTTTGAATGAAAATGTCATTATCTTTTAGCTTTTGCCTTTGTTGCGGTTACCAACACCAGCAAGCAACTTTAGCAGACACCACTCTGTCAGTGGGGGAAGAATATTCAAAGAGCTTTTGGTCACAAAATGCAATCTTGCAGGGTTTACCTAGAGGAAAATGCGAGCCCACAGCGTTAGTTAGCTCATCAGTCCAAGGGTATGCCTGCAATGTATAGTCTGTCAAAGCACCATACATGCAGAAACTGCTTGTTTGTGCTTTTCCGTGAGAGCTGACTGGGTTCCACAGAGAGTCGGAAGAAATCCGTTGGCTTGTTTGTACCGAATGTCGCCCTTCAGCTTTTTACATCCATAGCAACATTCCAGTGGCTGAAAACAAGATTCCATGCCGAAACCCGGGATCGAACCAGGGACCTTTAGATCTTCAGTCTAACGCTCTCCCAACTGAGCTATTTTGGCCACAGGTATACCAACTTTCCTGTGGAAGATGTTGGAACACAATCTGACTTCATAATCTTCAGGATGTGAGTTTTGTCTGTCTCTACCATGTTTAGTCCATCATAAAAGTTCTCTTGATCGATTTGAAGAAGTTGGTCCACCTACAAAATGGTGATGCTGAGTTTTGAAAATTGTTTATCTTAAGTTTTATAGCTTTACTGACCTGTGCAACACAAAAGGGAAAATGTCTTATGGAATTCAATGGAACGACAACCAAGCTTTTTTCGTCAGTCCAACAATGACCCTGCTGAGAAATGTGGACATAAGTTAGACGCACTATCGTGACATCATTCTTCCTGCCAAGGATGCATTCAATTATTAATCATCTATGACTGATGGGTTTCCATTGCATCTTCTTGTTGAACATGCATGAAAGCAAATTTCAGAAGTGTCAGGAGAATTAAGACTTTATTGATCGGAAAACAAAGCAATATTTTGTCTTAGCTTGTCATGTTCTTGGATTTGGGTTAAAAGCTGCCTGTTCAGCTCCACATTTGCTTTGCCTTTATTCCCTCTATTTCAGTGACCAACCCCTGTACGCTTCTATAGCAGACAAAACCCTTGTCAACAGTAAGAGTATTCAAAGAGCATTTGATCACAAATTTCACTTGCAACCTTTATGTAGAATCAAATGCAAGGTTGGCTGACAAATTACTGATTCAATCAGGGATATTTGTCCACTCAGTTTCCCATGACCATGCTTTGCTAACAAAGACAGCCAGGTCCCACCGAGATTTGAACTCGGATCGCTGGATTCAAAGTCCAGAGTGCTGACCATTACACCATGGAACCACATGAAACAGGTCAAAGGGATCCATGTTCCAATGCCATACTGTTAAACGTGCTTGTACGTGATTTTGGAAAGAATGTGATTACTGACATTTTCTCAGACTTCTCACATCGTCCAACGCTCAACTCTTTTTATCTGTTTGAAGAAGCAGTCAGAACAATCTTTGACGCTAAGCTAGGATGACTACTTTTTACAACGTCTGGCCCATCAAACACATATTTAATGGGAGAGACTTTGCAAAAAACTCCCATGATGCCCCAGCTGAGCATTGTTGACCTAAAGTAAATACACCATTGCGCCATCATTATCACCTCCATAAACGCATTAAATTGTCAGTCATCTACGGTGGACAGGGCCTAGCAAGGCATCATTCTAAAGAACATGGATGACTGCAAATGTCAGAACTACCAGGTCAATGAAGACTTCCGTGATTTTGAATGAAAATGTCATTATCTTTTAGCTTTTGCCTTTGTTGTGGTTACCAACACCAGCAAGCAACTTTAGCAGACACCACTCTGTCAGTGGGGGAAGAATATTCAAAGAGCTTTTGGTCACAAAATGCAATCTTGCAGGGTTTACCTAGAGGAAAATGCGAGCCCACAGCGTTAGTTAGCTCATCAGTCCAAGGGTATGCCTGCAATGTATAGTCTGTCAAAGCACCATACATGCAGAAGCTGCTTGTTTGTGCTTTTCCGTGAGAGCTGACTGGGTTCCACAGAGAGTCGGAAGAAATCCGTTGGCTTGTTTGTACCGAATGTCGCCCTTCAGCTTTTTACATCCATAGCAACATTCCAGTGGCTGAAAACAAGATTCCATGCCGAAACCCGTGATCGAACCAGGGACCTTTAGATCTTCCGTCTAACGCTCTCCCAACTGAGCTATTTCTGCCACAAGTATACCAACTTTCCTGTGGAAGATGTTGGAACACAATCTGACTTCATAATCTTCAGGATGTGAGTTTTGTCTGTCTCTACCATGTTTAGTCCATCATAAAAGTTCTCTTGATCGATTTGAAGAAGTTGGTCCACCTACAAAATGGTGATGCTGAGTTTTGAAAATTGTTTATCTTAAGTTTTATAGCTTTACTGACCTGTGCAACACAAAAGGGAAAATGTCTTATGGAATTCAATGGATCGACAACCAAGCTTTTTTCGTCAGTCCAACAATGACCCTGCTGAGAAATGTGGACATAAGTTAGACGCACTATCGTGACATTATTCTTCCTGCCAAGGATGCATTCAATTATTAATCATCTATGACTGATGGGTTTCCATTGCATCTTCTTGTTGAACATGCATGAAAGCAAATTTCAGAAGTGTCAGGAGAATTAAGACTTTATTGATCGGAAAACAAAGCAATATTTTGTCTTAGCTTATCATGTTCTTGGATTTGGGTTAAAAGCTGCCTGTTCAGCTCCACATTTGCTTTGCCTTTATTCCCTCTATTTCAGTGACCAACCCCTGTACGCTTCTATAGCAGTCAAAACCCTTGTCAACAGTAAGAGTATTCAAAGAGCATTTGATCACAAATTTCACTTGCAACCTTTATGTAGAATCAAATGCAAGGTTGGCTGACAAATTACTGATTCAATCAGGGATATTTGTCCACTCAGTTTCCCATGACCATGCTTTGCTAACAAAGATAGCCAGGTCCCACCGAGATTTGAACTCGGATCGCTGGATTCAAAGTCCAGAGTGCTGACCATTACACCATGGAACCACATGAAACAGGTCAAAGGGATCCATGTTCCAATGCCATACTGTTAAACGTGCTTGTACGTGATTTTGGAAAGAATGTGATTACTCACATTTTCTCAGACTTCTCACATCGTCCAACGCTCAACTCTTTTTATCTGTTTGAAGAAGCAGTCAGAACAATCTTTGACGCTAAGCTAGGATGACTACTTTTTACAACGTCTGGCCCATCAAACACATATTTAATGGGAGAGACTTTGCAAAAAACTCCCATGATGCCCCAGCTGAGCATTGTTGACCTAAAGTAAACACACCATTGCGCCATCATTATCACCTCCATAAACGCATTAAATTGTCAGTCATCTACGGTGGACAGGGCCTAGCAAGGCATCATTCTAAAGAACATGGATGACTGCAAATGTCAGAACTACCAGGTCAATGAAGACTTCTGTGATTTTGAATGAAAATGTCATTATCTTTTAGCTTTTGCCTTTGTTGTGGTTACCAACACCAGCAAGCAACTTTAGCAGACACCAATCTGTCAGTGGGGGAAGAATATTCAAAGAGCTTTTGGTCACAAAATGCAATCTTGCAGGGTTTACCTAGAGGAAAATGCGAGCCCACAGCGTTAGTTAGCCCATCATTCCAAGGGTATGCCTGCAATGTATAGTCTGTCAAAGCACCATACATGCAGAAACTGCTTGTTTGTGCTTTTCCGTGAGAGCTGACTGGGTTCCACAGAGAGTCGGAAGAAATCCGTTGGCTTGTTTGTACCGAATGTCGCCCTTCAGCTTTTTACATCCATAGCAACATTCCAGTGGCTGAAAACAAGATTCCATGCCGAAACCCGTGATCGAACCAGGGACCTTTAGATCTTCCGTCTAACGCTCTCCCAACTGAGCTATTTCTGCCACAAGTATACCAACTTTCCTGTGGAAGATGTTGGAACACAATCTGACTTCATAATCTTCAGGATGTGAGTTTTGTCTGTCTCTACCATGTTTAGTCCATCATAAAAGTTCTCTTGATCGATTTGAAGAAGTTGGTCCACCTACAAAATGGTGATGCTGAGTTTTGAAAATTGTTTATCTTAAGTTTTATAGCTTTACTGACCTGTGCAACACAAAAGGGAAAATGTCTTATGGAATTCAATGGAACGACAACCAAGCTTTTTTCGTCAGTCCAACAATGACCCTGCTGAGAAATGTGGACATAAGTTAGACGCACTATCGTGACATTATTCTTCCTGCCAAGGATGCATTCAATTATTAATCATCTATGACTGATGGGTTTCCATTGCATCTTCTTGTTGAACATGCATGAAAGCAAATTTCAGAAGTGTCAGGAGAATTAAGACTTTATTGATCGGAAAACAAAGCAATATTTTGTCTTAGCTTATCATGTTCTTGGATTTGGGTTAAAAGCTGCCTGTTCAGCTCCACATTTGCTTTGCCTTTATTCCCTCTATTTCAGTGACCAACCCCTGTACGCTTCTATAGCAGTCAAAACCCTTGTCAACAGTAAGAGTATTCAAAGAGCATTTGATCACAAATTTCACTTGCAACCTTTATGTAGAATCAAATGCAAGGTTGGCTGACAAATTACTGATTCAATCAGGGATATTTGTCCACTCAGTTTCCCATGACCATGCTTTGCTAACAAAGATAGCCAGGTCCCACCGAGATTTGAACTCGGATCGCTGGATTCAAAGTCCAGAGTGCTGACCATTACACCATGGAACCACATGAAACAGGTCAAAGGGATCCATGTTCCAATGCCATACTGTTAAACGTGCTTGTACGTGATTTTGGAAAGAATGTGATTACTCACATTTTCTCAGACTTCTCACATCGTCCAACGCTCAACTCTTTTTATCTGTTTGAAGAAGCAGTCAGAACAATCTTTGACGCTAAGCTAGGATGACTACTTTTTACAACGTCTGGCCCATCAAACACATATTTAATGGGAGAGACTTTGCAAAAAACTCCCATGATGCCCCAGCTGAGCATTGTTGACCTAAAGTAAATACACCATTGCGCCATCATTATCACCTCCATAAACGCATTAAATTGTCAGTCATCTACGGTGGACAGGGCCTAGCAAGGCATCATTCTAAAGAACATGGATGACTGCAAATGTCAGAACTACCAGGTCAATGAAGACTTCCGTGATTTTGAATGAAAATGTCATTATCTTTTAGCTTTTGCCTTTGTTGTGGTTACCAACACCAGCAAGCAACTTTAGCAGACACCACTCTGTCAGTGGGGGAAGAATATTCAAAGAGCTTTTGGTCACAAAATGCAATCTTGCAGGGTTTACCTAGAGGAAAATGCGAGCCCACAGCGTTAGTTAGCTCATCAGTCCAAGGGTATGCCTGCAATGTATAGTCTGTCAAAGCACCATACATGCAGAAGCTGCTTGTTTGTGCTTTTCCGTGAGAGCTGACTGGGTTCCACAGAGAGTCGGAAGAAATCCGTTGGCTTGTTTGTACCGAATGTCGCCCTTCAGCTTTTTACATCCATAGCAACATTCCAGTGGCTGAAAACAAGATTCCATGCCGAAACCCGGGATCGAACCAGGGACCTTTAGATCTTCAGTCTAACGCTCTCCCAACTGAGCTATTTTGGCCACAGGTATACCAACTTTCCTGTGGAAGACGTTGGAACCCAATCTGACTTGATAATCTTCAGGATGTGAGTTTTGTCTGTCTCTACCATGTTTAGTCCATCATAAAAGTTCTCTTGATCGATTTGAAGAAGTTGGTCCACCTACAAAATGGTGATGCTGAGTTTTGAAAATTGTTAATCTTAAGTTTTATAGCTTTACTGACCTGTGCAACACAAAAGGGAAAATGTCTTATGGAATTCAATGGAACGACAACCAAGCTTTTTTCGTCAGTCCAACAATGACCCTGCTGAGAAATGTGGACATAAGTTAGACGCACTATCGTGACATCATTCTTCCTGCCAAGGATGCATTCAATTATTAATCATCTATGAGTGATGGGTTTCCATTGCATCTTCTTGTTGAACATGCATGAAAGCAAATTTCAGAAGTGTCAGGAGAATTAAGACTTTATTGATCGTAAAACAAAGCAATATTTTGTCTTAGCTTATCATGTTCTTGGATTTGGGTTAAAAGCTGCCTGTTCAGCTCCACATTTGCTTTGCCTTTATTCCCTCTATTTCAGTGACCAACCCCTGTACGCTTCTATAGCAGACAAAACCCTTGTCAACAGTAAGAGTATTCAAAGAGCATTTGATCACAAATTTCACTTGCAACCTTTATGTAGAATCAAATGCAAGGTTGGCTGACAAATTACTGATTCAATCAGGGATATTTGTCCACTCAGTTTCCCATGACCATGCTTTGCTAACAAAGACAGCCAGGTCCCACCGAGATTTGAACTCGGATCGCTGGATTCAAAGTCCAGAGTGCTGACCATTACACCATGGAACCACATGAAACAGGTCAAAGGGATCCATGTTCCAATGCCATACTGTTAAACGTGCTTGTACGTGATTTTGGAAAGAATGTGATTACTGACATTTTCTCAGACATCTCACATCGTCCAATGCTCAACTCTTTTTATCTGTTTGAAGAAGCAGTCAGAACAATCTTTGACGCTAAGCTAGGATGACTACTTTTTACAACGTCTGGCCCATCAAACACATATTTAATGGGAGAGACTTTGCCAAAAACTCCCATGATGCCCCAGCTGAGCATTGTTGACCTAAAGTAAATACACCATTGCGCCATCATTATCACCTCCATAAACGCATTAAATTGTCAGTCATCTACGGTGGACAGGGCCTAGCAAGGCATCATTCTAAAGAACATGGATGACTGCAAATGTCAGAACTACCAGGTCAATGAAGACTTCCGTGATTTTAAATGAAAATGTCATTATCTTTTAGCTTTTGCCTTTGTTGTGGTTACCAACACCAGCAAGCAACTTTAGCAGACACCACTCTGTCAGTGGGGGAAGAATATTCAAAGAGCATTTGGTCACAAATTTCACTTGCAACCTTTATGTAGAATCAAATGCAAGGTTGGCTGACAAATTACTGATTCAATCAGGGATATTTGTCCACTCAATTTCCCATGACCATGCTTTGCTAACAAAGACAGCCAGGTCCCACCGAGATTTGAACTCGGACCGCTGGATTCAAAGTCCAGAGTGCTGACCATTACACCATGGAACCACATGAAACAGCTCAAAGGGATCCATGTTCCAACGCCATACTGTTAAACGCGCTTGTACGTGATTTTGGACAGAATGTGATTACTGACATTTTCTCAGACTTCTCACATCGTCCAATGCTCAACTCTTTTTATCAGGAGCGACTTAGAGCGACAGAGAGCGCGTCACTGCGAGCGACTGAGAGCGACAGAGAGCGCATCACTGCGGTAAAGTTTGTTGTGCTATCAGCATTTAAATCAACAAGAAGCAGTAAGTGGCTAAATATCATGGCTTCTGCTGGTTGTTTTGTCTGCTCAGAGTGTGGCATGTTTAGCTTAACGCCCTTTTCCGCCTCTAGTGATAGCGATAGCGTTTGTACTAAGTGCCAGCTAGTTAGCTGTTTGGTGGAGAAGGTCGACCAGTTAGAAGTGCGTATCCGGGGATTATTAAGGGATAGGCAGCCAGAGGCAGCGCTAGCAGCCCCCGGTACCCTAGGGAGAGTTAGCACCCCTTCGACTCTGGCGTCAGAGCCCTCACAGCGGGGCGAATGGGTGACGACTCGGCGGTCTAGCCGGAAAGCTAAGGCTAATGCTGAGGCCAAAGCTAGCCCACCGGAACACCACGCTCCTCCCATTCGTGTGTCAAACAGGTTTGCCCCGCTCAGTGAAGCACCCACTGTGAAGCCTGTTAAAAGCACTCTGGTCATAGGAGACTCGATTGTTCGACACGTGAAGTTAGCTACTCCGTTAGGGGCGCCAGCGGTCACAGTTAGATGCTTATCGGGAGCCAGAGCGCCGGACATTAGTGGCAACCTTAGATTAGCTGATAGGAGATATTCGAGGATAGTTATTCATGTAGGGGCCAATGATATCCGTCTGCGGCAGTCTGAGGTAACTAAGGCTAATATTAGAGAGGTGGTTAAACAGGCCCAGACGATGTCCGATGCCGTAATCTGCTCTGGCCCCATCCCAATGCGGCGCGGCGCTGAGGCCTACAGCAGGCTTACGGCGTTAAACCGCTGGATGTCCAAGTGGTGTTCCGAAAATCAAGTGGGCTTTATAGATAATTGGTTACGATTTGAGGGCAAGCCTGGTCTTATAGGTAGGGATGGTGTCCACCCCACGCGGGAGGGTGCTGCCTTACTTTCGTGCAGCATAGCACATAGTCTTTTAGTTAGTCGGCAGAGTAGTGTAAACCGCTGCTGACAATCCAGAGCCGGGACCAGGCCGCAGACAGACAGGCTAAACCGACCGTCTGCGATCCGCTTTGAGGCGTCACCCAAGATTAACCTTATTGAGACTGTGTCTTTGCCCCGAATTAAAACTAAATTTAATCACAGAAAAACTCAATTAGTCCGCTTAAATAACCTTATCAACATATATCCATGTTATGATGATGGCACTAAGACCTTCAATCTAAAACTTGGACTACTTAATATAAGATCATTAAACTCTAAAGCAGTCGTCGTAAATGAAATTATAAGCGATCATAAATTTGACTTTTTCTGTCTTACTGAAACGTGGGTTAGACCAGATGAATATTTAGCGTTAAATGAAGCCACGCCTGTAGGCTATAATTATGCACATAGGCCAAGACTAACAGGCAAGGGAGGTGGAGTCTGTGTAATATACCAAAATACTCTCGATATTAGTCAGAAACAATGCGACACTTTTACTTCCTTTGAGGTCCTCTCTATTCACGTCACAAATCCGGTCACAAAAAAGAAGGCGTTTTCATTATTTAACATTTACAGACCACCAGGGTCATACTCTGAATTTATAAAAGAATTTATTGACTTCGCTGCAAACCTGGCTGTGTGTAATGATAAAGTAATAATTGTAGGAGATTTTAATATTCACTTTGAGAAGGTAGACGACCCATTAAAAAGGGCATTTACCTCAATCCTAGACTCTGTTGGTTTTACCCAAAATGTAACAGGGCCAACACACTACTGTAGTCATACGTTAGATTTAGTTTTGACACGAGGTCTTAACATAGACAAGCTTAATATCTTACCGCAAACCACAGCGATCTCCGACCATTACTTAATTTCATATGAGCTACGATTTAGCCATAATATATATACGTCCCCTCGTTATTCAACAAAGCGCACAATAAAACCATCTACCGCCCTACAATTTATAGAAAATCTCCCAGAGTTATCAACCCCAGTCTCCACTCCATCAGATCCAATTGAACTAGATTTACTAACCGATTATTTAGAAAATACCTTACGATCCACCTTAGAAAATGTGGCCCCACTTAAAATTAAAATAAAAAGAATAAGGCAGAAAAAGTTCGCCCCGTGGTACAACGATAAAACCCGGACCTTAAAACAAACAGCTCGGAAATTAGAGCGGAAATGGCGTCATACCAAACTAGAAGTGTTCCACACTGCCTGGAAGGACAGCCTTATAGAGTATAGAAATGCTCTCACTGAAGCTCGCTCAGCATATCTGGCCTTGCTGATCGAGAATAATAAGTATAATCCTAGAGTTCTGTTTAATGTGATTTCCCAAATCACACAAAATCAGGCAGGTAATGAACCAGAAATCCCAGCAACTCTCACCAGTGAAGTTTTTATGGACTTCTTTAATAATAAAATTGATAATATTAGACAACAAATTCAACCCACAGTATCAAATTCAAATCCAGCTTTGCTGCCATCTGACTTGGCTGATATAGAACAAAACACAGCTGTAGAAAAGAGTCTGGAAACCTTTCACCCCCTCCCACAGCTAGAGCTAGAGAAGATTATCTCTTCTGCAAATTGCACAACCTGCACACTCGATGCAATTCCATCAAAATTACTCAAAGAAGTACTGCCAGTTATTATAAACCCTATCTCAACTATTGTAAACTCATCCCTTAGTCTGGGCCATGTACCCAAAGCTTTTAAACTAGCAGTTATCAAACCCCTGATCAAGAAACCAAATCTTGATGTCGCCGTTTTGTCCAATTACAGGCCTGTTTCTAACTTACCGTTTATATCTAAGATCTTAGAAAAAGCTGTGGCCCAACAACTTAGTTCATATCTACACAAGAACCATATATATGAAAAATTCCAGTCTGGATTCAGGCCACACCATAGCACTGAGACGGCTCTAGTTAAGATAACTAATGATCTTCTTCTTGCCTCTGATCAAGGTTACATATCTCTCTTAGTGCTACTTGACCTCAGCGCGGCTTTCGATACAATAGACCACAATATTCTCCTAGAAAGGTTAGAAAACATGGTTGGAGTCACAGGGACGGCCCTATCATGGTTCAGATCTTACCTATCAGAACGTTATCAGAGGAAGAGGAAGAGACAGGAAGACGCTATGCTGTAGTAACGCAGACTTCAACGCGAACCTCGGCAATATTGAGCAAGGCAGCAAGTCAGTAATCTATAAACCACATGGATTAGTTTTCTTAGCCAACACAGTTATAAAACAACTTTAAAAGCTATAAAATTTATATTAATAAACTACTCACTACCGGAAGTACACTGGAGGACGGTGAAGAAGATCTGGACAGTCTGCAAGCTTACATCGACGAGTGTTTCGACCGAGTCGTAATGGGAAAACCAACCAACACTCCGTCCAGCAACAAAGGAGCTCCATCCACCAAGAGGAGTCGCCCAGAAGATTCACCAGGGGCTTCTTCTCAGTCCAGCGAAGTGGCGGACATTTTGGAGTCCATCGATAAGAAGCTGTCCAGTTTCGACGCTCGCCTCTCCATTTTGGAAATTCTTCACAAGGAGTTTCAGGCTCTCCGGGAGTCGGTAGAGTTCAGCCAACAGCAGGTGGAAGCACTTGCTGTGGAGAACGCCGCTCTCAGAGAGTCGGTGAATTCCCTCACCAAGGGAATGACCCGGCTCTCGGAGGAGAATAAAAAAATCAGGGAAACCGTCACCGAGCTCCAGGCCCGCAGCATGAGGGACAACCTCGTGTTTTCGGGTCTACCGGAGAAATCGGAGGAAAACCCGGAAACGACAGTGAAAGAGTTCTTGCAATCCTACCTGAAGCTCCCGGAAGACACTGTTAAAACCATCAACTTCGATCGTGTTCACCGTATAGGAGCTAAGCGACCCGGGGCACACAGACCCAGACCAATCGTAGCCAAATTCGAACGTTTCAAGCAGAAAGAGCTGGTGAAGAGCCGCGGACGGGAGCTGAGAGGAACGGACTTCAGCGTCAACGATCAGTTTCCTAAAGAGATCCTGGAGCGACGCAAAATCCTGTTCCCTCTCCGGAAAAAACATATTCAAGAAGGTTCACGAGCTATCATCGCGGTGGACAAACTCTATATAAACGGACAGCTCTATCGCGACCAGGAAACCACGCCATGGCTATACTGATCAGGTGACCTGTGTATACAAACGCCTTTTTTCTCCATCTTCTTTGTTTTGTTTTTTTTTCTTTTTTTACATGTCTATATATAACAATTAATGCCGGTTTAGACAGCATAGTGGACTTTATGTTAAGTAATTATTATTTTTATTTTTATTTATTTATTTTTTTTTTTTTTCTCTTTTTTTTTTTTTTTTCTTTCTCTTCCCCTCATTCTTTTGCTATATTTGTCACTTTGGAGCACCCTTTCCTTTTCTTTTCTTTCTGCATCCAACATGTTTGCTACACAACACACACAATGCTATACAGGACACATAACATGCAATGTACACTCACACACACATCCACACACACACACACATCTTCAGTGAGCACGCAACACTTTCTCGATTAATTTCAATATGAGCACACTGAGGTTTGTTTCATGGAATGTGCGTGGAGTTGGTTCAAGGGAGAAGAAGGTGAAAATTATTAACCGATTAAACGACTTGCAGGCTGACATTGTGTTCCTACAGGAGACACATGTGTCCAGAACATCTGCACACACACTCTCCTCTTCACAGTTTCCTCATATGTACTCAGCCTGTTACAACTCTAAACAAAGAGGTGTAGCTATATTAATTAACAAAAGGATAAACTTCTCTATTAGAAACACGATGTCAGACCCCGAAGGCAGATTTATAATACTTAATCTATCTATTCAGAATATAGATTTATGTATTGCCAGTATATATGGACCAAATGTTGATGATCCCTCCTTCTTTCATACCTTCTTCACCTCACTTGCTGATCACTCTGATACCACAATTGTAATAGGAGGGGACTTCAACCTGGTACTTAATGCAGAGATTGACAGGCTTAGTACAGCAGTGAGTCAAAGAAACTGGCAGTCTGCAGACATTCTTAAACAATACATGAAGGATTTTGGTCTTTGCGATGCTTGGCGCTCACATCACCCCACTCTGAGAGATTATAGTTTTTTCTCACAAGTACATCACTCCCACTCCCGCTTGGATTACTTTTTAGTCAGTAGCTCCATGATGACGGAAATCACAGACACTCAGATACATCCGATCACTATTAGTGATCACGCACCTGTATCTGTGTCTCTGACACAGAAACGAGTTACACCACCAACTAGGAACTGGAGATTTAATACATCATTACTTAAAGAACAAGATTTCATTAATTATTTTAAACGAGAGTGGGCTATATACTTAGAACAAAATAATCTGCCGGAAATATCGCCATGTGTTCTATGGGAAGCAGGAAAGGCAGTAATGCGGGGTAAAATAATTTCTTACTGCGCACATAAGAAAAATAAAGAAAAAACATTTATATTAGAATTGGAACAGAAAATTAAATCTTTAGAAAATGCCTATGCTGCATCACCACAAGAAAATATAATTAACAGCCTGAGGAAACTTAAATTGGAATTAAATGAAATACTTGATAAGAAGACACAATTTATGTTGCAGAGGTTGCGTCTGGAAAACTTTGAACATGGAAATAAATCTGGAAAATTCCTGGCCAATCAGTTAAAACTGAATAAAGAAAAAACAGCTATTCACTCTATTAAAGACTCGGTCGGTAATATTACTCATGACCCACAACAAATAAATAACTCCTTTAAAGACTTTTATGAAGCCTTATACTCATCACAGATTAATCCATCTGATGCTGAAATTGAAGAATTTCTTAATGATATAAATCTACCTAAATTAAATGAGGATCAGATTACAACTCTTGATTCACCGTTTTCATCATCTGAATTCTATAAGGCAATACAGCACCTTCCAAATAATAAAGCCCCAGGCCCAGACGGGTTCCCAGCAGAATTCTATAAAGAATTTTGGCCTGTGTTAGAACCTACTTTTTTCAGAATGGTGACTCAAATCAAGAATAACCACACAATCTCCCCAAACATGAACTCTGCCAACATTAGCCTGCTTCTTAAACCAGGCAAAGACCCAACACTTCCATCTAGCTATCGCCCAATCTCTCTTATTAATGTAGACCTTAAAATTATTTGCAAAGTTCTCGCAAGAAGATTAGAAAAAATCACTCCATATATTATACATTCGGACCAAACAGGTTTTATCAAGGGCCGGCACTCAGCCGATAACACACGCCGACTAATAAATATAATAGATTACTGTTCTATTAACAAATTAGAAAAAATAGTAGTCTCTTTAGATGCAGAGAAAGCATTCGACAGGGTAAATTGGAAATTTTTGTTAGCAGTTCTACATAAATTTGGATTTGGCCCATCCTTTATAAACTGGATCGAAACATTATACAGCTCTCCAAATGCACGGGTTAGGACAAATGATCTTATTTCACAAAGCTTCAGTCTGCAGAGGGGAACTAGACAAGGTTGCCCACTCTCTCCCTCAATGTTTATCATCTTCATTGAGCCACTAGCAGCAAAAATCAGACAGAATGTAAACATCAAAGGAATCCAAACAGAAAATACAGACCATAAAATAAGCCTTTATGCTGATGATGTATTACTTTTCCTCGGGAACTCACAAACCGCTCTTCTAAAGACAATCACACTTATAGATAAGTTCTCATCTGTATCAGATTACTCCATTAATTGGAGTAAATCAACAGTTTTGCCTCTGAATTGTAAATTTCAGAACATCATACCTACATCACTACAGTCGGGCAACATTAGATATCTAGGTATAAATTTTTCTCCCAGGCTGTTAGATCTGGTACGACAGAACCATATTCCTTTACTAAAAACAATAGAGGACGATCTCACACGTTGGAACTCTCTACCTATATCTCTCATGGGGAGAGTTGCCACAATAAAAATGATGATTCTGCCTAAAGTAAATTATCTGTTCTTAATGATCCCTAATAAACCTTCTATTGCTTGGTTTAAGTCGCTAGACTCATATATTTCTAAATTTTTATGGAAAAGTAAAACATCTAGAATAAGCTTGAAGACTTTACAAAAGCTAAAATGCAGCGGTGGTCTAGAACTACCAAATTTTTATCACTATTTTTTAGCCAATAGACTACAGTATGTTTCAAGGTGGATGAAATCAAACCGCTCAGACAGCCCATGGCTGGATCTGGAACAAACACTCTGTGGGAAATTGAAAATATCTGACTTACCTCTCATTAGCTCCAGCATTAAACATTACAATTGCTTTAAAAGCCTTACAATAAGCACCACCCTGATAGCCTGGTGGGAATTCTTAAAGATGGCTAAGTCTTCACTAATCCCTTGTAAATTAACACCCATTTGGAACAATCCCGATATATGTCGGAAAAAGACAGTACTGAACTTTTCAGAATGGCAAGAAAAAGGAATAAATAATTTAGAACATGTTATTCATGATGGGACCTTTATTTCATTTGAAGATCTTATTTTAAAATATGAAATTAGCAGTAGCAAATTTCTGGAATATCACCAATTGAGGTCCATCATACAGGCAAGATTTAATCTAAGTAATCTAAATCTAGAAATCCCTGTGTGGATAACAGACTTTCTAAACCTCTATACCCCTAAACTGTTATCAAAAATATACAAATTATTATTAAAAATTAATGATTCAATATCCCTTCCAATTACAAAATGGGAGAGAGATCTTTCCATCATCCCGGATGAAAATTTCTGGACACAGATATGTCTAAATACTTTTAAAATGACTAAAAATCCAAATTTACAACTTATACAATACAAAACTCTCCATAGAATACATTATACAGGGCACAGAATGTTCCAAATGGGCCTCAGAGAAACAAATATATGCACTAACTGCACAGGTAATTATATTGAAAATTATATGCATGCTATATGGTCTTGCATGCCTGTTCAGAGATTTTGGCAGACAATATGTGAAGACTTATCCACATGGTTCCATTGTGATATCCAAGCCTCACCAAAACTGTGCATTTTAGGTGATATAAGTGAATTTATGTGGATTTAAGTGGATTTGGATGTCTGATGGCTCTTGGACTGGAGATGGGGGCTGACGCTCTGCGGTTTCTGTGTGCGGGCCCTGTTGTTGATGGTGGGGGGCCTGGATGTGTGCGCTCACGGTCTTGGGGTGGGGACCTGGGGACCCGTGGGGGTGGGTGCTGGCCCCGTCCGGGGGGCTGGCCTCCTCTGTGTGGGCCGGGGTGTGGGATCTGGGGCCTTGGCGCCTGGGGTCGCCCGTCCCCCGTTTGGGCTCCTCCCTGCGCTGGAGGGGTCTGTGCCCCCCTGGGCGCACCGCCGGGTGATGGGGGTCTGGGGCGCGCCGGGGTGTCTGTCTGGCATTCCAGGATTCTTGATGCCTCCCGGGAGGAGGGGTGGGGCACTCAAGTAGGGGGACAACCACATAGGGCTGGTTGGTTCTGGACCCAGGACCACTGTGTTTGCGTATATATGGGTGTGTGTGAAGTTTGTGCGGGTGAGTGTGTTTGTGTTGGTATGTATGTGTGTGTGTTTGTATTGTAATCGTGAGTATGTGTATTGTAACCGTGAGTATGTGTATGTGTGATAATTGTTGTCTCTTGTGTGCGTGTGGGTGTGTATGTTTTGTGCTGTGTCAGCTGTGTGGGCGGGCGCCGGCCTGGAGCGCGGTGGTGTCCTGGGGGCTTGGCCGCTTCGGGCCCTGGGCCGGCCTTCCCTGCGCCGCGGCCGGGTGTAGGAAACCGGGGTGCCTAGTGAGCTAGCGCCAGCTGGCTCTCTTCCTCCGAGGGGTAGTTCTCTGCCTCTCGGTCTTTCTTATCCTGACCCTTCCCCTCCTCCCACTCAGTCAAACATCACACTACACATGGGGGTTCTGGGGGAGGGGGGCCCATGCTACAGTGAGTAGGGCCACCTACCTGGCTCTGCTCGCTGTGATGCGTGATGTCCCACTCCTCCCCTTTTTTCCCCCCTTACAATGACACATTTCATGACACAGTACAGTACACACAGGGCTTTGGGGGGCAGGTGTCACTCAGTGGATGGTGGGTGGCGCTGCTGATGTGACCTCACTTATCTGCTCACTGCTACCTGCCCCTCAATTTTATTTACACATTAGACATTGAGGGCCTTGGGGGGCAGCGTGGCAGTGTGCTGTTATTCAGTACTACATTGCCTCTGTCCCTCCAATTTTAATTGCACTGTAGCTCACACACATTCTTTTCATTTCACACACATATTGAGTGTGTGGGGGGGGGGTGGGCAGGTCCTCTCACACCGGTTTGGTGCACCCTGCCTGGTGGGGAGACCGGCCGGTCATTCGGGGCCGGGGTGGCTGCCTCCCTGGGTTACCGCTGACCCGTGCTGGTGTCCGCCCGCCGATACTGTGAGTCCATGTATGTTCCGTGTGTATGCATGAGTGGGTGACTGGTGTGTGCGAGTGTGGGTGTGGGTGTGTGTGGGTGCATGTGAACATGTGTGTGTGGACAGCTGGGCCTGGGTCTATGACTTGCTGAGCCTGGACATCTGTGGTACATGGTGGTGGGCAGGAGTTACCCCTCCCCACCGCTCCCCGCTGCTTGCCGACTCCGCCCCACACCCGGGGTATGGGTGCCCTGTGGGTCCCTGGGTGCATGACTGGACATCGTGGCGTGGTCCCTGCCCTGCTCCCTTGGCGGTTGTGTCCTGAGGGTGGTTTGGGCCTTTCTGGCATGGGGGGGGGGGGTCCTGCCGGGGGTCGGCCGGTCTCGGGCGCCTGGGCCCTCGGGGGCCGCATGCTCGGCTCATGCTGGGGATGTTGGCCTGCCGGGGGGGGTGGGCTGCTCATTGCCTCTGGCTCTCCGGTCACTTGCCCTTTGTCTGTGGGCGCTCTGTCTGGGGCCTCCATTCTTCGTCCTCTGGGGCGTGCACGCGGTGGCTGTCGGAGCGTGTGGCCTCAGGTCTCCTGAGTTTCTAATGGGCTGTGGATGGTCCGGGTCCCCCGGGTCCTTCCCTATCTGTCTCTGGACCACGGGGGCATGGTTGCGGCTTCTTGCCCTCATTGCTGAGCACATTCCATGACACATGACACGTGAACGCATATACACACATATACACATTGCTGCAAACAGTAGAATTGTGTGTGGTGGGTGGGTGTATATGTATAGAGGCATATGTATAGATATGTAAACATGTGTATGTATGTAGCAGCAAATAGTAGAATTATGTCTGGGTGTATATATGTATATGTATATGTGAATATGTATATGTATGTATATCTGTATAATTGTTTTTTTCCCCTCCCCTTTTTTTTTTTTTTTTTTTAACTTACTTATTTATCTATTTATTTTTATTTAGTTGTCTGTTTATTTACTTATTTTATTTGTTTTTTCTCTCTTTTTTATTATTATTATTATTATTTTTTTTTTCTATTTATTTATTTACTTACTTAATTATCATTATTATGATTTATTATTATTATTATTATTATTTTTTTTTTTTTTTTTTTTTCTCTCTCCTCCCTTCTTCTCTTTCTTTCCTGTCCTCTTTTTTATTGCCTGTCAGGCCTGGCCAAACAAATAAAATAAAAACTTTAACAAGAATAGGCTTTAGTAACCTATAGAGCTTTTTCTTGTGAAAACAAATATGTTTGGTACATCAGTACATTCGGATTACCATTCCGATTGCAAAAATGGCCAGATATGACAGGTTTAAAAAAAAAAAAAAAAAAAAAAAAAAAAAAAAAAAAAAAAAAAAAAAAAAAAAAAAAAAAAAAAAAAAAAAAGAACGTTATCAGTTTGTTAGGGTAAACAATTTATCTTCCAATTATTCAAAAGTGAGATTTGGAATTCCGCAGGGGTCTATATTAGGACCATTACTATTTACACTATACATGTTACCGTTAGGCACAGTTATAAGTAATCATGGCGTAAACTTTCATTGTTATGCAGACGATACTCAACTGTACATATCAGCCAAGCCTGATGACCAACGCAGGTTAAAGAAAATGGAGGACTGTGTAAAAGACGTGAAAGGCTGGATGTCACGCAACTTCCTCCTATTAAACAGTAACAAAACGGAGGTTCTCCTTCTGGGTCCAAAATTAGCAAGAAGTAAATCACCAGATTTAATCTTAAATCTCGCCGACTTTCCAGCCACACCTGGCTCAGCAGCAAAAAATCTCGGCGTTATAATAGATTCAGATTTATCATTCGATCAACACATAGGCAGCATCACTAGGACAGCTTTTCTACATCTTCGCAACATCGCCAAGATCAGAAATGCCCTGTCCCTGCGTGATGCAGAAACACTAGTACACGCCTTTATTACTTCTAGGCTAGACTACTGTAACGCACTACTGTCAGGATGCACGAGCAGGAATTTAAACAAACTCCAACTAGTCCAAAACGCCGCAGCCAGGGTCCTCACTAAAACTAGAAAATTTGAGCATATTAGTCCAGCGCTATCATCACTTCATTGGCTACCTATTAAATTCCGTATTGATTATAAAATCCTTTTACTGACTTATAAAGCCCTACATGGTCTTGCTCCTGAATACCTGCAAGACCTTATTTCTCATTATGAGCCATCACGACCACTCAGATCCCAGAGCGCTGGCTTATTAATAGTTCCTAGAATTCAGAAGGTTTCAGCTGGGGGAAGAGCTTTTTCTTATAAAGCCCCCAAACTCTGGAATGATCTTCCAGAAACTGTTCGGGTCTCAGACACAGTCTCAATCTTTAAGACTAGGCTGAAAACACACTTGTTCAGTTTAGCTTTTGGTAGGTAATGTTCCCCCTTAGATAAAGGCAGCAGATCCAGGGGTCCATGGACACAGGGAATTATAGTAAACTGAGACGCTGGTTCTGTCGTCCCGCTGCTCGCACGCGGTCACTCAAGTTTGTGGACGGTGGAGTGGAGGGATGCCGAACTGTTTCAGAGTGCTGCCGTGTCTGTGTGTCCTTCCGGTTCTCTCCTTTTAGTTAAGCTGTCATAGTCAGATCTGCCGGAGTCATTAGCCACACTCTGTAAATGTTTACATTCCCTGTTTATATACAAACGGATAGAACAAAACTAATCCCATTTACCTGCTTTTTTTCCGAGTATACAACTGCCCACATGTCCGGCTGGACACTGAAGGACGACTGACTGCCGAGCCCCCCTGCTACCCACTTCAGACCAGCTGCCCACGCCTACCACCATCCACCTTGGATGAGCTGCCCACCCTACCCTGATGTTCTCATAGACTCCTAGATATTCCTAATATCAATATTACTGCTGTTAATATTAGTAGTATAATCACTTGTAGGTAGTTTGACCAGAGGAGGATGGGTCCCCCCTGGTGAGCCTGGTTCCTCCCAAGGTTTCTTCCTCAGTTCTGAGGGAGTTTTTCCTTGCCACTGTTGCCCCTGGCTTGCCCACTGGGGGGTTTCTGAACATTCTGTACATTCTTTCAGTCCTGTGGAAACTTTGTCTTTTCTGAAATCCTGTAAAGCTGCTTTGTGACAACATCCGTTGTAAAAAGCGCTATACAAATAAATTTGATTTGATTTGATTTGATCTGTTTGAAGAAGAAGTCAGAACAATCTTTGACGCTAAGCTAGGATAACTACTTTTTACAACGTCTGGCCCATCAAACACATATTTAATGGGAGAGACTTTGCAAAAAACTCCCATGATGCCCCATCTGAGCATTGTTGACCTAAAGTAAACACACCATTGCGCCATCATTATCACCTCCATAAACGCATTAAATTGTCAGTCATCTACGGTGGACAGGGCCTAGCAAGGCATCATTCTAAAGAACATGGATGACTGCAAATGTCAGAACTACCAGGTCAATGAAGACTTCCGTGATTTTGAATGAAAATGTCATTATCTTTTAGCTTTTGCCTTTGTTGTGGTTACCAACACCAGCAAGCAACTTTAGCAGACACCACTCTGTCAGTGGGGGAAGAATATTCAAAGAGCTTTTGGTCACAAAATGCAATCTTGCAGGGTTTACCTAGAGGAAAATGCGAGCCCACAGCGTTAGTTAGCTCATCAGTCCAAGGGTATGCCTGCAATGTATAGTCTGTCAAAGCACCATACATCCAGAAACTGCTTGTTTGTGCTTTTCCGTGAGAGCTGACTGGGTTCCACAGAGAGTCGGAAGAAATCCGTTGGCTTGTTTGTACCGAATGTCGCCCTACAGCTTTTTACATCCATAGCAACATTCCAGTGGCTGAAAACAAGATTCCACGCCGAAACCCGGGATCGAACCAGGGACCTTTAGATCTTCCGTCTAACGCTCTCCCAACTGAGCTATTTCTGCCACAGGTATACCAACTTTCCTGTGGAAGATGTTGGAACACAATCTGACTTCATAATCTTCAGGATGTGAGTTTTGTCTGTCTCTACCATGTTTAGTCCATCATAAAAGTTCTCTTGATCGATTTGAAGAAGTTGGTCCACCTACAAAATGGTGATGCTGAGTTTTGAAAATTGTTTATCTTAAGTTTCATAGCTTTACTGACCTGTGCAACACAAAAGGGAAAATGTCTTATGGAATTCAATGGAACGAAATCCAAGCTTTTTTCGTCAGTCCAACAATGACCCTGCTGAGAAATGTGGACATAAGTTAGACGCACTATCGTGACATCATTCTTCCTGCCAAGGATGCATTCAATTATTAATCATCTATGACTGATGGGTTTCCATTGCATCTTCTTGTTGAACATGCATGAATGCAAATTTCAGAAGTGTCAGGAGAATTAAGACTTTATTGATTGGAAAACAAAGCAATATTTTGTCTTAGCTTGTCATGTTCTTGGATTTGGGTTAAAAGCTGCCTGTTCAGCTCCACATTTGCTTTGCCTTTATTCCCTCTATTTCAGTGACCAACCCCTGTACGCTTCTATAGCAGACAAAACCCTTGTCAACAGTAAGAGTATTCAAAGAGCATTTGATCACAAATTTCACTTGCAACCTTTATGTAGAATCAAATGCAAGGTTGGCTGACAAATTACTGATTCAATCAGGGATATTTGTCCACTCAGTTTCCCATGACCATGCTTTGCTAACAAAGACAGCCAGGTCCCACCGAGCTTTGAACTCGGATCGCTGGATTCAAAGTCCAGAGTGCTGACCGTTACACCATGGAACCACATGAAACAGGTCAAAGGGATCCATGTTCCAAGGCCATACTGTTAAACGTGCTTGTACGTGATTTTGGAAAGAATGTGATTACTGACATTTTCTCAGACTTCTCACGTCATCCAACGCTCAACTCTTTTTATATGTTTGAAGAAGCAGTCAGAACAATCTTTGACGCTAAGCTAGGATGACTACTTTTTACAACGTCTGGCCCATCAAACACATATTTAATGGGAGAGACTTTGCAAAAAACTCCCATGATGCCCCAGCTGAGCATTGTTGACCTAAAGTAAACACACCATTGCGCCATCATTATCACCTCCATAAACGCATTAAATTGTCAGTCATCTACGGTGGACAGGGCCTAGCAAGGCATCATTCTAAAGAACATGGATGACTGCAAATGTCAGAACTACCAGGTCAATGAAGACTTCCGTGATTTTGAATGAAAATGTCATTATCTTTTAGCTTTTGCCTTTGTTGTGGTTACCAACACCAGCAAGCAACTTTAGCAGACACCACTCTGTCAGTGGGGGAAGAATATTCAAAGAGCTTTTGGTCACAAAATGCAATCTTGCAGGGTTTACCTAGAGGAAAATGCGAGCCCACAGCGTTAGTTAGCTCATCAGTCCAAGGGTATGCCTGCAATGTATAGTCTGTCAAAGCACCATACATGCAGAAACTGCTTGTTTGTGCTTTTCCGTGAGAGCTGACTGGGTTCCACAGAGAGACGGAAGAAATCCGTTGGCTTGTTTGTACCGAATGTCGCCCTTCAGCTTTTTACATCCATAGCAACATTCCAGTGGCTGAAAACAAGCTTCCATGCTGAAACCCGGGACTTTTAGATCTTCAGTCTAACGCTCTCCCAACTGAGCTATTTCGGCCACAGGTATACCAACTTTCCTGTGGAAGACGTTGGAACACAATCTGACTTGATAATCTTCAGGATGTGAGTTTTGTCTGTCTCTACCATGTTTAGTCCATCATAAAAGTTCTCTTGATCGATTTGAAGAAGTTGGTCCACCTACAAAATGGTGATGCTGAGTTTTAAAAAAAAAATTTTCTTAAGTTTTATAGCTTTACTGACCTGTGCAACACAAAAGGGAAAATGTCTTATCGAATTCAATGGAACGACAACCAAGCTTTTTTCGTCAGTCCAACAATGACCCTGCTGAGAAATGTGGACATAAGTTAGACGCACTATCGTGACATCATTCTTCCTGCCAAGGATGCATTCAATTATTAATCATCTATGACTGATGGGTTTCCATTGCATCTTCTTGTTGAACATGCATGAATGCAAGTTTCAGAAGTGTCAGGAGAATTAAGCCTTTATTGAACGGAAAACAAAGCAATATTTTGTCTTAGCTTGTCATGTTCTTGGATTTGGGTTAAAAGCTGCCTGTTCAGGTCCACATTTGCTTTGCCTTTATTCCCTCTATTTCAGTGACCAACCCCTGTACGCTTCTATAGCAGACAAAACCCTTGTCAACAGTAAGAGTATTCAAGGAGCATTTGGTCACAAATTTCACTTTTGCAACCTCTATGTAGAATCCAATGCAAGGTTGCCTGACAAATTACTGATTCAATCGGGAATATTTGTCCACTCAGTTTCCCATGACCATGCTTCGCTAACAAAGACAACCAGGTCCCACCGAGATTTGAACTCGGATTGCTGGATTCAAAGTCCAGAGTGCTGACCATTACACCATGGAACCACACGAAACAGGTCAAAGGGATCCATGTTCCAAGGCCATACTGTTAAACGTGCTTGTACTTGATTTTGGACAGAATGTGATTACTGACATTTTCTCAGACTTCTCACATCGTCCAATGCTCAACTCTTTTTATCTGTTTGAAGAAGCAGTCAGAACAATCTTTGACGCTAAGCTAGGATGACTACTTTTTACAACGTCTGGCCCATCAAACACATATTTAATGGGAGAGACTTTGCAAAAAACTCCCATGATGCCCCAGCTGAGCATTGTTGACCTATAGTAAACACACCATTGCGCCATCATTATCACCTCCATAAACGCATTAAATTGTCAGTCATCTACGGTGGACAGGGCCTAGCAAGGCATCATTCTAAAGAACATGGATGACTGCAAATGTCAGAACTACCAGGTCAATGAAGACTTCCGTGATTTTGAATGAAAATGTCATTATCTTTTAGCTTTTGCCTTTGTTGTGGTTACCAACACCAGCAAGCAACTTTAGCAAACACCACTCTGTCAGTGGGGGAAGAATATTCAAAGAGCTTTTGGTCACAAAATGCAATCTTGCAGGGTTTACCTAGAGGAAAATGCGAGCCCACAGCGTTAGTTAGCTCATCAATCCAAGGGTATGCCTGCAATGTATAGTCTGTCAAAGCACCATACATGCAGAAACTGCTTGTTTGTGCTTTTCCATGAGAGCTGACTGGGTTCCACAGAGAGACGGAAGAAATCCGTTGGCTTGTTTGTACCGAATGTCGCCCTTCAGCTTTTTACATCCATAGCAACATTCCAGTGGCTGAAAACAAGCTTCCATGCTGAAACCCGGGACCTTTAGATCTTCAGTCTAACGCTCTCCCAACTCAGCTATTTTGGCCACAGGTATACCAACTTTCCTGTGGAAGATGTTGGAACACAATCTGACTTGATAATCTTCAGGATGTGAGTTTTGTCTGTCTCTACCATGTTTAGTCCATCATAAAAGTTCTCTTGATCGATTTGAAGAAGTTGGTCCACCTACAAAATGGTGATGCTGAGTTTTGAAAATTGTTTATCTTAAGTTTTATAGCTTTACTGACCTGTGCAACACAAAAGGGAAAATGTCTTATGGAATTCAATGGAACGACAACCAAGCTTTTTTCGTCAGTCCAACAATGACCCTGCTGAGAAATGTGGACATAAGTTAGACGCACTATCGTGACATCATTCTTCCTGCCAAGGATGCATTCAATTATTAATCATCTATGACTGATGGGTTTCCATTGCATCTTCTTGTTGAACATGCATGAATGCAAATTTCAGAAGTGTCAGGAGAATTAAGACTTTATTGATCGTAAAACAAAGCAATATTGTGTCTTAGCTTGTCATGTTCCTGGATTTGGGTTAAAAGCTGCCTGTTCTGCTCCACATTTGCTTTGCCTTTATTGCCTCTATTTCAATGACCAACCCCTGTATGCTTCTATAGCAGACAAAACCCTTATCAACAGTATTTGGTCACAAATTTCACTTTTGCAACCTCTAATTAGAATCAAATGCAAGGTTGGCTGACAAATTACTGATTCAATCAGGGATATTTGTCCACTCAGTTTCCCATGACCATGCTTCGCTAACACAAACAGCCGGGTCCTACCGAGATTTGAACTCAGATCGCTGGATTCAAAGTCCAGAGTGCTGACCATTACACCATGGAACCACACGAAACAGGTCAAAGGGATCCATGTTCCAACACCATACTGTTAAACGTGCTTGTACTTGATTTTGGACAGAATGTGATTACTGACATTTTCTCAAACTTCTCAAGTCATCCAACGCTCAATTCTTTTTTCATCTGTTTCAAGAAACAGTCAGAACAATCTTTGACGCTAAGCTAGGATGACTACTTTTTACATCGTCTGGCCCATCAAACACATATTTAATGGGAGAGACTTTGCAAAAAACTCCCATGATGCCCCAGCTGAGCCTTGTTGACCTAAAGTAAACACACCATTGCGCCATCATTATCACCTCCATAAACGCATTCAATTGTTAGTCATCAACAGTGGACAGGGCCTAGCAAGGTATCATTCTAAAGAACATGGATGACTGCAAATGTCAGATCTACCAGGTCAATGAAGACTTCAGTGATTTTGAATGAAAATGTCATTATCTTTTAGCTTTGTTGTGGTTACCAACAACAGCAAGCAACTTTAGCAGACACCACTCTGTCAGTGGGGGAAGAATATTCAAGGATCATTTGGTCACAAATTTCACTTTTGCAACCTCTATGTAGAATCCAATGCAAGGTTGGCTGACAAATTACTGATTCAATCAGGGATATTTGTCCACTCAGTTTCCCATGACCATGCTTCGCTAACAAAGACAACCAGGTCCCACCGAGATTTGAACTCGGATTGCTGGATTCAAAGTCCAGAGTGCTGACCATTACACCATGGAACCACACGAAACAGGTCAAAGGTGTTATGTTAATGGCCGACTGCGAGTGAGCATGAAGGAGACCAGTACTCGGGTTAGCAGTTTAGTAACTCACGGGTGATTTATTTCCCTCCAGAACAGGAGTCTGTTACACATAACATAGTCCGTGCTACAACTCTCTGCTGTGCCTTACACTATTCCGCTTTACAGAACACCTCCCCCCTTTTAGTAAGACCCCCCTCTCATTTTTCACAATAACTCAACTTAGAACTCTGCTGAACTTTAACAGCTTAAAGGCATTCTAACCTTTCAATTACTCTTATTTACAGATAACAATTTCTTTTCTTTTATTTTCTGTTACAAGTCCAGCCTGTCGGGAGGACGTGACACGCGTCCCACTCTTGTCACGTATGGCACATCAGTCCCACATGTATGTTCTCGGTTGTCTGTATGTGTTGTGACTGTGTTACCTGGATTAATGGGTGTGCTAAGTGTAACTGGTGGTGTTGGCTGTTGTGGCGGATCAACTATGCGAACATGTGTGCAGTTTCTTCTAACCTGACCTTCATCAGTGTCAATAATGTAAGATCTAGGTGTTGTTGCCTGTTGCACTACAGTCCCTGATTTCCTCTCCTTTGCCAGCCACACGTTTTGGCCAGCCTGAAGTGGTGGTAGATTTCGTGCTCTGTGTCTCAGGTTGTAGTTGCGCTGCTGTTTCTCCTTAGCTCGAGTCTCAGCCTTTCGGAGTCCTCGGATGTTTGGCCAGCGTGGACGAAGATTTGCAGGCAGCTGTGGTATGGTGGTGCGCAGCTGTCTCCCCATGAGGAGTTGTGCAGGGGAGTAACCACACTCCAGAGGTGTTGCTCGATAAGTCATCAACGCTTTCTGTTTCTCCTCTCCTCCTTTCCACAAGCCTTTCACAGTTGCTACTGCACACTCAGCCTCTCCGTTCGCCTGCGGATATCTCGGGCTGCTGGTGCAGTGTGTGAACCCATACTCTTCAGCAAAGTCCCTGAAAAGTTCGCAACTGTATTGTGGCCCGTTGTCTGATATTACAGTCTCGGGTATACCATGCCGGCTGAACACATCCTTCAACGCTGCTATAACTGTCCCAGCTGTGGCAACACTGAGGTGGGCTACTTCAATGTAGCGTGAAAAATAGTCCACTAGCAGGAGGTATGTCTTCTTCTCCCAGAAGAATAGATCTGTACCCACTCTTTGCCAAGGTCTATCTTGGACCGGTGTAGGAATCAGCGGCTCTCTGTGTTCTGCCCGGTGTTGTGAGCAGATACTACAATTGTCCACCAGCTGACTTATATGGACAGACAAACCTGGCCACCAGACCGACTGTCTGGCTCTCGCTCTGCACTTGACTATCCCCTGGTGGCCGCTATGAAGGTTCCGGAGAATGTCTTTTCTCATGCTTTGAGGAATCACAATTCTCTGACCTCTCAGTAGCAGCTCTCCCGCCATAGACAGGTTCTCTCTCTCTGGCCAGTATGGACCCAGATCTGGATGGAGTGCCTGTCTTTCTGGCCACGCTGTTTGACAGTACTGGATTAGCTTTGCACAGATGGGGTCTGTTTTCTGCTTCTCTTGGATCACCTTCAGTCTTGCTTCTGTAGCAGGAAGGCTCTGGACAACTGCATCCACAAACACTTTAACATGTGCCTCACTGTCTTTCTCCTCTCGTGTGAGAGTGTGCTTCACAGGAGCTCTCGACAGTGCATCTGCTGTTATCAAACACTTTCCCGGCACATGGACAATGTCATAAGTGAATTTTAGCAGTCTCAGCCGAAATCTCAGCACTCTGGGTGGGAGCTCGTCTAGTGCCTTGGAGCTCAGTAGCGGCACTAGCGGCTTATGATCAGTCTCTATCTTGAACTGTAGACCCAGCAGGTAAGGTGACAGACGTTCACATGCCCACGTCACTGCCAAAGCCTCCTTTTCAATTTGGGCGTAGTGTTTCTCAGCCTCGGTGAGACCCCTAGAGATGAACACGGTCGGTCTCCACGTTCCATCTTCCTGCTGCTGACTCAAGACGCCACCTAAGCCAAAGGAAGATGCATCTGCTGATACACACGTTTCTGCCGTTGGTGAGTATTGCGCCAGCACACGTGGTGAACTCAATTCATTTTTCAACCTCTGGAATGCCTCTATCTGTGGCTTTTCCCAGCTCCACTCATTCTTCTCGCTGAGTAGCTCTTTAATTGGGCGTGTGTAGGATGCCAAGTTAGGTAAAAACTTCCCCAGGTAGTTGGCCATACCCATCACTCTCCTCACCCCTTCTACGTTTTGTGGTTCTGGCATCTCCATGATGGCTCTGATTTTGTCCGGATCTGGTGTCACCCCGTCTGCTGTGCCTCTGTGGCCCACAAACATAATGCTGTTTTTTGCAAACTCGCATTTTTCTTTCAGAGTGAGTCCCTCTTCTCGTAGTCGCTGTAGGACCTTGTGCAGTCTTGCATTGTGTTGCTGCATGTCCTCACCATACACGACAATGTCATCTGCATGACATACGGCACCTTCACAACCCTCCAGCATCTGTGACATCCGACGCTGGAAGTGCTCTGGGGCTGAGGAAATCCCGAAAGGAAGACGATTAAACGAATATCTTCCGAAGGGTGTAAACGCATTAAATTGTCAATCATCTATGTGGACAGGGCCTAGCAAGGCATCATTCTAAAGAACATGGATGACTGCAAATGTCAGAACTGCCAGGTCAATGAAGACTTCAGTGATTTTGAATGAAAATGTCATTATCTTTTAGCTTTTGCCTTTGTTGTGGTTACCAACACCAGCAAGCAACTTTAGCAGACACTAATCTGTCAGTGGGGGAAGAATATTCAAAGAGCTTTTGGTCACAAAATGCAATCTTGCAGGGCTTACCTAGAGGAAAATGCGAGCCCACAGCGTTAGTTAGCTCATCAGTCTCTATTTCAGTCACTCTATTTCAATGACCAACCCCTGTATGCTTCTATAGCAGACAAAACCCTTGTCAACAGTAAGAGTATTCAAAGAGCATTTGGTCACAAATTTCACTTTTGCAACCTTTATGTAGAATCAAATGCAAGGTTGGCTGACAAATTACTGATTCAATCAGGGATATTTGTCCACTCAGTTTCCCATGACCATGCTTCGCTAACAAAGACAACGAGGTCCCACCGAGATTTGAACTCAGATCGCTGGATTCAAAGTCCAGAGTGCTGACCATTACACCATGGAACCACACGAAACAGGTCAAAGGGATCCATGTTCCAAGGCCATACTGTTAAACGTGCTTGTACTTGATTTTGGACAGAATGTGATTACTGACATTTTCTCAAACTTCTCACATCGTCCAACGCTCAACTCTTTTTATCTGTTTGAAGAAGCAGTCAGAACAATCTTTGACGCTAAACTAGGATGACTACTTTTTACATCGTCTGGCCCATCAAAGCAATATTTTGTCTTAGCTTGTCATGTTCTTGGATTTGGGTTAAAAGCTGCCTGTTCTGCTCCACATTTGCTTTGCCTTTATTCCCTCTATTTCAATGACCAACCCCTGTATGCTTCTATAGCAGACAAAACCCTTGTCAACAGTAAGAGTATTCAAAGAGCTTTTGGTCACAAAATGCAATCTTGCAGCATTTACCTAGAGGAAAATGCAAGGCCACAGGGTTAGTTTGCTCATCAGTCCAAGGGTATGCCTGCAATGTATAGTCTGTCAAAGCACCATACATCCAGAAACTGCTTGTTTGTTCTTTTCCGTGAGAGCTAACTGGGTTCCACAGAGAGTCGGAAGAAATCCGTTGGCTTGTTTGTACCAAATGTAGCCCTTCAGCTTTTTACACCCATATCCACATTCCAGTGGCTGAAAACAAGATTCCATGCCAAAACCCGGGATCGAACCAGGGACCTTTAGATCTTCAGTCTAACGGTCTCCCAACTGAGCTATTTCGGCCACAGGTATACTAACTTTCCTGTGGAAGATGTTGGAACACAATCTGACTTGATAATCTTCAGGATGTGAGTTTTGTCTGTCTCTACCATGTTTAGTCCATCATAAAAGTTCTCTTGATTGATTTGAAGAAGTTGGTCCACCTACAAAATGGTGATGCTGAGTTTTGAAAATTGTTTTTCTTAAGTTTTATAGCTTTACTGTCTTTTGCAACACAAAAGTGAAAATGTCTTATAGAATTCAATGGAACGACAACCAAGCTTTTTTCGTCAGTCCATCAATGACCCTGCTGAGAAATGTGGACATAAGTTAGACGCACTATCGTGACATCATTCTTCCTGCCAAGGATGCAATCAATTATTAATCATCTATGACTGATGGGTTTCCATTGCATCTTCTTGTTGAACATGCATGAATGCAAATTTCAGAAGTGTCAGGAGAATTAAGCCTTTATTGATCGGAAAACAAAGCAATATTTTGTCTTAGCTTGTCATGTTCTTGGATTTGGGTTAAAAGCTGCCTGTTCAGCTCCACATTTGCTTTGCCTTTATTCCCTCTATTTCAGTGACCAACACCTGTACGCTTCTATAGCAGACAAAACCCTTGTCAAAAGTAAGAGTATTCAACGAGCATTTGGTCACAAATTTCACTTTTGCAACCTCTATGTATAATCAAATGCAAGGTTGGCTGACAAATTACTAGCAAAGCATCATTCTAAAGAACATGGATGACTGCAAATGTCAGAACTACAAGGTCAATGAAGACTTCAGTGATTTTGAAGGAAAATGTCATTATCTTTTAGCTTTTGCCTTTGTTGTGGTTACCAACACCAGCAAGCAACTTTAGCAGACACCACTCTGTCAGTGGGGGAAGAATATTCAAAGAGCTTTTGGTCACAAAATGCAATCTTGCAGGGTTTACCTAGAGGAAAATGCAAGCCCACAGCGTTAGTTTGCTCATCAGTCCAAGGGTAGGCCTGCAATGTATAGTCTGTCAAAGCATCATGCATACAGAAACTGCTTGTTTGTGCTTTTCCGGGAGAGCTGACTGGGTTCCACAGAGAGTCGGAAGAAATCTGTTGGCTTGTTTGTACCAAATGTCACCCTTCAGCTTTTTACACCCGTAGCCACATTCCAGTGGTTGAAAACAAGATTCCATGCTGAAACCCGGGACTGAACCAGGTACCTTTCGTCTAACGCTCTCCCAACTGAGCTATTTTGGCCACAGGCACATCAGATTTCCTTTGGAAGACTTTGGAACACAATCTGACTTGATATTCTTCAGGATGTGAGTTTTGTCTGTCTCTACCATGTTTAGTCCATCATACAAGTTCTCTTGATCGATTTGAAGAAGTTGGTCCACCTACAAAATGGTGATGCTCAGTTTAGAGTGTTGTTTCATAGCTTTACTGACCTTTGCAACACAAAAGGTGTTGTATCCCTCTTTGATGACTCAGAAGAACCACGCAGTACGAAAACAAGTTAACTTTTTAATGTAACGTAAAATGCAGTACAGTTTTTCCTTTCACGCACACTTGCCTAGCCCTACTTCACTCCACTTCTAGCACAACTCTGAACTCTCTCATACCACTGGCTCCCCCTAGCGGTTATCCCCAGACACCACATATCCCTTTCTCTTTAAAGATTTAGCAGTCTGTAGAAATAAGCACTTCCAAATATAACACCACCGTACTAAATGAATAATAATACAATATTCAGAAAAATAAGTAGAAGAAATGATCACATAGTTAACAATATGACTGAAATGTAAAACACTCGTTCAACACTTAACTGCACTGTAATAAACATACAATAGTGGAACAACCAACTACTCACAATTAGCTATTGTGTATCAGTTAAGACATACACATATTCTACATTTCTTCCCCTTTTTCCTTTTTTTTTTTTTTTATTTACATCCTATAGTCTTTAGCCCATTTGGGTGCCTTTCTAGACCTCGACCTGTGTGTTTTGTGTAGGGTGTGTAATGTCAAAGTTCATCAGTGACAGATCACTTGAATCTTGTGTTTCCATTTGCGGAAGTGCAGGTGCCAGGTGAGATGCATTCCAGCACCGTCCATCTGACAGTTCATACGAATACGGTCCCCTCCGTGCCATCACCTTGAGGGGTTTTCCGAACTTAGACTGACTCTTTGGAAGGATTCCAGGTTTCTTCACTCGGACATAGGATCCGCTCTGAAAAGAGACATGTCTTGCACCCCGCCTCTTGTCTGTATATGCTTTGCTTTTGCCTTGTTGTTTGGCTTGTTTGACCCTTTCTGAGACCTCCAGTGGGGATGATGTAGTGCAGGGAACTGGCACCTTGAGACCTGAAGCATGGAGCTTCGTGCGCATTAGTCTCCCATGTAACATTTCAGCAGGTGAGCACTGAGTGGTAGCATGCGGAGTTGCACGGTATGCTTGCAAAAAGTCTTTGGTGAACTCTTTCCAGTCCTTGTGTTCTAATGACGCAGTCTGCAAGCAGTCCTTCAAACTATGGTTGAAGTGTTCAACCTCACCATTCGCACGAGGATAGTAAACAGATGATGTTCTGTGCACAATCCCTCTTCCCTGCAGAAAGGATGCAAACTCACGAGAAGTGAACTGTGGTCCATTGTCGGATACCAGTTCTTTTGGATTGCCCTCTCTACTGAACACTGAAGACAGAAACTGGATGATCACATGTGTCGTAGCATGTGACACAAAAGCAACTTCAGGCCATTTGCTGAAGTAATCTATGAGTGTGATCACAAAGCGAGAGTTTAGGGGCATGTTGTCAAATGGCCCCATGATGTCAATTGCCAGCTTTTCCCAGGCACTGGTAGGGTATGGCACAGGCTGCATTGGTGTTGGGTGTGTGACAGCTGACTTATCATGTAATTGGCAAGTAACACATGCTTTGATGAATGCCTCCACTTGAGTATCCATCCCCGGCCACCAGTACAGCTCTCTCAGTCATTTTTTCATTCGGACAATACCTTGGTGTGTATCATGTGCCAGAGAAATAAGCCTAGATTGAAGGCTTCCTGGTAACACAAGGCGATTTGTACCCCATACCACACAATCGTCTTGGAGGGACAGTTCATTCTGTAGCTTGAAGTACGGCTGTAGAGCTGGGTCCAGAGCTTTCGCGGACTTAGGCCATCTAGATGTGAGTAACTCACGCAGTTTCGTTTGCACTGGGCATGAGGCGCATGCAGCTTTAAACTCTTCACCTGCAACCGCAGTCAATATAGAAGTAAGTGCAACAACCTCCTCATCATTATCCAGACAAGGTTCTTCAAAACGCAGTGGCAGACGGGACAAACAATCAGCTGTAACATTTTCCCGTCCTGGTTTATACTGAATGTCATAAGTATATGTCATAAGCCTAGCTGACCACCTAGCTATGCGCATGCCAGCTCTTCCATGGCCTTTTGAGGACAACAGTGTGGTAAGTGGACTGTGGTCCGTTCGTAATGTAAAATGCCTTCCCCACAGGTAGGTTCTCCACTTTTCCATTGCCCACACACACGCTAGTGCTTCTTTTTCAATGGTGGAGTACTTTCTCTCTGCCTGGGTGAGTGTGCGTGATGCGAAGGCTACTGTTTTTTCAGTACTCTCAGGATGCAGCTGGGTAAGCACTGCTCCGATACCATAGTCTGATGCGTCTGTGGTAACTATGGTGGGTAACTCTGGGTTAAACAATGCAAGAGCAGGGCTGTTAACTATGAGTTCCTTGACCCTCTCAAAACTTTGCTGGGCTTCTTCTGTCCAGACAAATGAAACAGCACCACGAAGCAAGGCACGTAATGGCTCCACTATGGCTGCATAATTTGGTATGAATTTTGCGTACCAGGATGTAAGCCCCAAAAATGACCGGAGGCTGGCTGTGTCTGTAGGTGGAGGAGCTTGTGACACTGCAGCCACATGTGATGCATCAGGCTGCAGTCCTTTTGCTGACACAGTGTGACCCAGGAAGGACAGTTCAGGTTGCCTGAAACGACACTTCTCAAAAGTCAGTCTGAGTCCTGCCTTGTTTATGCGCTGCAGCACAGACTTCAGATTCTTGTCATGATCCTCAGCTGTTGCCCCTGAGACAATTATGTCATCCAGGTAACATTGGACTCCTACTTGACCCTTCAAGATGATGGACATCATACGCTGGAAACAGCTAGGCGCTGATGCTAGTCCATAAGGGATACGCTTGAAACAAAAAAGACCATCATGCGTGATGAAGGCAGTGAGATTGAGGCTGTCCTCATGCAACATAACTTGGTGGTAAG
This sequence comes from Pygocentrus nattereri, assembly GCF_015220715.1. Lineage (NCBI taxonomy): Eukaryota > Metazoa > Chordata > Actinopteri > Characiformes > Serrasalmidae > Pygocentrus > Pygocentrus nattereri. The sequence continues at coordinate 16,857,685 of NC_051232.1, forward strand.
CACCAAGGTGGTCTAATGTAGAGAAAAGCGTTGCTCCCCGCAATTCTGTGAACATTTCTTCTATATGTGGCAGAGACAAACAAGATTCCATGCTGAAACCCGGGATCGAACCAAGGACCTTTAGATCTTCAGTCTAACGCTCTCCCAACTGAGCTATTTCGGGCACAGGTATACCTGTGGAAGACGTTGGAACACAATCTGACTTGATAATCTTCAGGATGTGAGTTTTGTCTGTCTCTACTATGTTTAGTCCATCATAAAAGTTCTCTTGATCGATTTGAAGAAGTTGGTCCACCTACAAAATGGTGATGCTCAGTTGAGAGTGTTGTTTTTCTTAAGTTTCATAGCTTTACTGACCTTAGCAACACAAAAGGGAAAATGTCTTATGGAATTCAATGTACCGACAACCAAGCTTTTGTAAGATTTGAATTTGGGCTGATGGATTGAGTGGTAGTTTTGGATGTTTTCTATTGGCATGTTTGAACGTTTAAATTCTAGCAGTGTAAGAGTGTAAACACTTTAGAAAATTATTCTTTGTTTATTCTCACAAATATCTGTTCTGTCTTGTGATTGGTTTGGGGAAATCACATGATGTGGGGAAAAAGAGGAAGTTGCGTAAAAAGAAAAAAGAGAAGAGTGAACAACGAGACCGTGAGGCTCGAGTAATAAAAACGGACGCTGCTAGAGAGAAATCCGTCTCCATCCTCCTTCCTTTTCAAACTAAGAGCGATCCAACCACCTTATATCGGACCCTCACGCTTACATTTGGTGGCAGCGCTGGGATATTTTGGTGGTTTTTGTGTGTTTTTGTGATTTTCTGGAGAGACTGTGGATGCTCTCCCTACCTAAATTTCGCCTTCCACACGAATTTTCACTCTGCAGGAAGCTGGTGAGCTAATGTTTTTGCTTTTTGCTGGAGATACTATGGATTTTTGCAGTTTGCCTCAGTTACATTTTGCAGTCCTTGATGTTTTTGCCTATTTTTTTTTGTGAGTTTTCCCCACCCACTATTAACTCAACATGTCTGAGGCTGAGTGCATCTGGACAATTAGCTGCTGAGTCTGAGCACTGACAGAGAACAGTAGATGCCGCTGTTGGGCAGGAGACAGCCCCACACTTTTTATCTGGAAAATAAAAAATTGATCTTCCACCTGCTTTTAAGCGGGATGGCACTGAATCCTTCACTAGTTGGTCTCGCCACTTTGAGGTGGCAGTGCAGGCTATGCATCCTCCAGCTACTGACTTATCTCGAGTGTTCAGCTCTACCAACTCGCCTGGCCGACGCAGCATTTTTGTATTGGGATAGCTTATCTCCCTCAGTACAGCAGAGCTATAACCTAGTAAAAGAAAAACTCAAGAATGTTTTTGGCTCTAAATACACTCTACCATTTTTTCAGACTCATGTGAATGCTCGTAATGCTCATGTGAATGCCCTCGTAAGCCTGGTGAGAGTTTGGATGTGTACAGTGCAGATATCACTCGCCTTGTGCTGGAAGCCTTCCCTAATTATGACCTTAATGCTCAGGAAGGGGAGAAATTTCACCGCTTTGTGGCTGGTTTAGACCCAACCTTACAGTCAAAAATTCATGAGATGGGTGCATCCAGCATGGAGGAAGCAGTCATTATTGCCAGCCACTGTGAGAGAGCACGTACTGCACTACAATTCGATTCCGCTTGTTCGCCTCTTCCTCTGGCCCCAGATCAGGTAGCTATGGTTCGCTCTAAATCTTCTGATGACAAGTTTATCCAGGTAATTGAGCAGCTCACTCTCACTGTGAACAGCTTAAAAACTGATGTGCAACAATTACGAGAACAGAATGCTCACCTTACCCAGCGCTTGGATTCTTGGTCTGTTAAGCGTTTCTCACAGGAGGGTGCACGTTCCCATGCTCGCAGCCCTCCTCCTTCTCACCGCCACTCATACACTTCACGGCATGTCTGTTCACCTGATCTAGATTACGCTCGTGATCCTGAACTCCAACCAATGTGGACGGTATAGAGATGAGAGACATAGCCAACACCGTTCTCCAGAGCGCCATCCATACCAGTATGTCAGATACAGTTCGTATTTTGAGGATGACTGTGAATGCAGACACAGTTTTAGCCCTACTCCAAGAAGTGAAAGACATAGGAGTCCTAAGTACAGACGCAATGTTCATTTCCAGTCTCCTGAGAAAAAATTCTGCCCCACCCAGGAGGGAAACTCCCATTAGCTGCTGTTAAGCGGTAAACATCAGCTACCACATCAGAGCCCCACCTTCACACCGCACACTCTCCCATTGATGGACATGATTTACAAACAAATGGCTTGGTTTCAGCTAACATTCTTGCTATAGTGGAAGGCATTGAAATATCTGCTTTGCTTGATACTGGTTCTACTATTTCTATTGTGGGTGAATATTTCTGAATTTCTCATCCTGCACTGAAAAGACGCCCCATGAAAGCCTCCTTTGTACTCACTCGCTCAGTGAATGGACAGTGCTTAGACACTTTAGGCACTTTGACTCTAGGCGTTAGGCTAGGGAAAGAGTTGTTGCAGCATGACTTCCAAGTTGTCAGAGGAGCTCATTACCCAGTTATACTTGGGTGGGACTTCCTGGAAAAACATCATGCTCTTCTTGATATCAGTAACAAAACACTGCTGTTGTGGAACATGCATCTCCCTCTGTTGCCAAAAGGGCATGAAGTTGCTGCTTGCTGTAATGTGTCTGTTAAACTTCCAGCTATGAGCGAAACAATCATAACAGCTTGTGTCTCAGGAGCCACAGCTGTTTCTCCTGTGCCAACTGACTATGTGGGTATTCTTGTACCTCATCCAACTTGTGATGTTGTTGTGGCCCACTCTCTCAGTGAAGTTCAGAATGGCCTGACTGTTGTTCGTGTGCTAAATACTACTGAAAATGACATTGAACTGCTGCCTGGTCACCATCTCGGTGAGTTCCATTCCACTTCATCCAATGACGCCACAGTAGTTGAAGAGACGTGTTGCACAACCTCCACTGTATATAGTGATGCTGTACCACCTGTGCAGATAGATGAAGAAAATCTGTCACATTCTCAAGCACAGTCACTAAAGATGCTACTTAAGAAGTACTCCACGGTGTTCAGTATGCACTCAGAAGACAGAGGTCGTACAGGCATAATCAAACACTGCATACGCAGAGGCAGTGCTACTCCAGTTAAGCAGAGAGCCTATAGAGTAACACCAGAGCAGAGAACAGAAATACAGAAGCAGGTAGATGAGCTGTTGAAGGCAGATATCATTGAAGAAAGCTATAGTCCTTGGGCTGCACCAGTCGTTTTAGTTCGCAAAAAAGATGGCACCTGGCAATTCTGCCTAGACTATAGAAAGCTTAATGCTGTGACTGTCAAGGACTCTCATCCATTACCAAGAGTTGATGATGCACTTGATGCGTTATCAGGCTCTGCTTGGTTCTCAACCATGGATCTTCAGCATGGTTACTGGCAAGTTGAAGTAGAGGAACAGGATCGGGAAAAAACTGCATTCACTACTGGCTCTGGGCTTTACCATTCCAAAGTTTTACCAATGGGTCTTACTAATGCCCCAGCAACATTCCAGCGTTTAATGGAAATGGTGCTTCGTGGCCTCCCATGGAAGACATGCCTAGTGTACTTGGATGATGTTCTGATTTTCAGTCGCTCCTTCAGTGAGCATCTTCAATGTTTGGAAGAGGTTTTCTCCAGATTTCGAGCTACAGGCCTCAAGCTAAACCCTGCAAAGTGTTGTCTGGCCAAAGACCATGTCAAGTTCCTAGGTCATGTTGTTTCGAAAGGCGGCATTCAGCCAGATCCACGAAATGTACAATGTGTTGCAGATTGGCCTACTCCACACACTCCAACTGAAGTCAGAGCATTCTTGGGACTTTGTTCCTACTATCGCAAGTTCATCAGAAATTTTGCACACCATGCAGTTCCTCTCCATGCACTTATGGAGAAGAATGTGCCATTTCAATGGACCTCTCAATGTCAAGATGCATTTACCTACCTGAATCTACCTGTCAATTCGAGTCTGACCTCATCAGTCATCTGTGTAAATTGCTTGGTGTTCAGAAAACATGAACAAGCCCATATCATCCTCAATGTGATGGCATGGTCGAGCGTTTCAATAGAACTCTTATTGATCAGCTGGCCAAGTCACTTCTGAGTGGGATGATTGTCTCAACCAAGTTGCTTTGGCCTATAACAAGCGAGGATGCCTGCTAACCTGCTGTTACCTAACAATATACCATCTGCTTCTACACCAGGATCCCCTGCAGATTATGCAGCCCAGTTGACCAGCAAACTCCAATTAGCCTTCCAGTCGGCTGCACAAAACAGAGACTATGCACACAGCCAGGCAAAAACAATACTACGACAAGCTTGTTAAACACATTCCTTATAATCCAGGAGACCTTGTATGGTTAAATGACCCCACCACAATTAAACATAAGCTTGCTCCTCACTGGAAAGGTCCCTTTGAAATACTGGAGTGCCTTGGATCTGATGATGACAATCCTGGGGTGACTTACAGGATCCGTTATCTGCTAAACCAGCCTGATAAGTCCCAAATTGTCCATTACAATCGACTGAAGCCTTACCTCTCCCCTGTACCTGCTGAGGGATGTGACACGGCTGCATTTGACTGGAATAAACAACCTCAACTCCCATGCTTGACTGCTCTGTCAGCTGTCCTGCCCTTCACTCATTCAAAGTCTCCGAGCACCAGGAAACTCAATGTACCTGCTGACAGCCAAATTTCCTTGTCTTCGCACACTTGCCCACCTCAAGTTCAAATGCCTCGGCCCCAAACTTCAGCTGTTGACCCCCAGGAATATCTGTTGACTGATCAGTCACCTACCTCCCCCCTGCTGCTATGGGCCACAGTTCTGATTTTTCAGTGCGCCCAGGCCGACGTCAAGTTAAGTTGCCCAGTTACTTGATGGAATATGGTCTGACGTGAGACTGTTCCTACTCTCACACACACACACACACACACACACACACACACAGACCACAGGACTTTTTTTTTTGTTTTTGTTTTTTTTCTTTCCCTCTTTTGCTGTTTATCTTGTACTGCGATTTTATATGTAGAGAAACGAGGACGTTTCTCATGTGAGACGGGGAAGAAATGTAAGAGTTGAATTTGGGCTGATGGATTGAGTGGTAGTTTTGGATGTTTTCTATTGGCATGTTTCAACGTTTAAATTCTAGTAGTGTAAGAGTGTAAACACTTTTAAAAATTATTCTTCGTTTATTGTCATAAATATCTGTTCTGTCTTGTGATTGGTTTGGGGAAATCACATGATGTGGGGAAAAAGAGGAAGTTGTGTAACAAGAAAAAAAATGGATGCATGTAGACCATATGGGATGCATGTGTGTATGGCACCCAGTCAATATTTGTTTTATCCCCTTCACCATTGTTGGTCTTCAGAAATGTACAGGATACACTTTGTGAGTGCTAAAGACAAAGTGGTTGACTCCTTAATTGTTGGAAAGCTTAAAACCCACAGCACCAGCCAAGAGTTCAGCTGGGATTTCTCTGATCTGAAGCCAGACACTTCATCCATTGTGCCAGCGGCCCACCTGCACTAATCCTCAGAGGGGAGTTTGAAAAGTGCAAGCCTTGTATCTTTTGAATGTGAGAGAGTTGACAATGTTACAAAGTCAATATTAAATAAAGCCCTATTGGCAAAAGGCTGCCGTGACCCGGATTCGGACCGAGGTTGCTGCGTCCACAACTCAGAGTACTAACCGCTATAGGATCATGGCTATCCGATGCACGTGTCATTCCTATCCCTTTTTATCTTGATGAAATACATTGCTGTCACCCTGAAGGCATTTGGCTCTCTTTCTCAGGCCTCAAGTGTCCATGTGTTGTAGAATTGCATTTTCTGGATCATGCAGAAAGCTCCCTCTCACAACTTCCATGCAAGGTTCTACAGTTGTAGCTAAAACAGCCATATTTGCCATACTTGGAGGTGTTTGTCGATACCAAGTTTACCCTCACTTACAGCACGGTCGACTCAAAATGAGCCGAAGCACGCAACCTGTTTCGTTCAAAGAACTTCCTATACCAGGAGTCGAACCCGGGCCGCCTGGGTGAAAACCAGTCAATATTTGCTTTATCCACTTCACCATTGTCGGTCCCCAGAAATGTAGAGGAAACACTTTGTGAATGCTAAAGGCAAAGTGGTTGACTCCTCAATTGTTGGAAAGCTTAAAACCCGCAGCGCCAGCCAGGAGTTCAGCTGGGATTTCTCTGATCTGAAGCCAGACATTTCATTCGTTGTGCATCATGTCTCCAGCTGCCGATTGCCTGCTGCTTTACCCATCAGCAGCAGAGTCCCAGTAACCATACCGGGAAAGGGATACATGTAGGATAAGCGACAGCCCTTGATGAGTAATACATGGAAAACGTTAACGCAATCAATCAAGCAACTACAAAGTGCTCTGTCTCTTTTCACAAGCAGGCAAATCACAATTCACTTACACATTTTAAGTATCAGAGTTAAGTGTTGCTGGTGTACTTGTCAGTTACATGTCTTGACTGATCAACATCAGCTCTTCAGGTTTGTTCAGAAGCGTATCAAAAAACACAAAGACAAACCAGCCAGGAGTTGAACCTAGAACCATGTGATCCATAGTCTCTACCAAAATAGGTTTGTTCCATTCATCAGATTGGCTCACCCTCCGCAGCCCAGCATGTGTGGTAAAATACCAGGATGTGCTGTGGCCTGTGGCATAGGATGACTACTTGCTCTCAGGCCCATACCGGGAGTCGATCCGTAATAACTTGGCCGCTATACCAAAGGAGATGCATGTATAGGATTCACCCGGTCAATTTTTTAATTAATTTTTAAAGAAATATAGAGGCAACATTTTCTGCGTGTTACAGGCAAAGAAGGTGAACCCCCAGGTGTTGGAAAGTACAAAACCCTCAGTGCCAGCTTGGAGTGCAGCCATGACTTCTCTGCTCCGAGGCTGGGCACTTTATCCTGAGATGAAAGTTTAATCTTCCTTATTTTATGAAACGGTTTAAGAACAAAATACAAGTACACATAATTTACAAGTTTCACTATAATGTGAAACAATTTTTAGACATTGTACTGATAGACAGTAAAGGGACTGTTGGCAGCTAATGTTGGTGACAGGACATTGGTCCATTTGCATTTTGATCTTGCACCCCCACACTTCTGTTTTTTAAATTATTGTTGTTTGTAAAATGCATCTTGGTGCTGAGGTTGTGGACCAAACCACTAACAAAAATTGTTGTTATCCACAATACACAAAAAATTTATGCACTATCCTTCTTGATATCTTAAATAATTAATGTGTTTGTTATTTATTACTTCCTGCAATCAGATAAGTGTATCCTAAGATATGGCTATCCATGTGTTCACACTTACTGGTGGCTATTTTGAAAGCTGTATAAAAACTTTAACCAGAAGAGAGATTCCATAAACTCAAATTTTTAAGATGTTATAGTCTTTATTTTGTGTACATCTGACTACTTTTTTTGCAAACTTAAGTGATTAACATTTAGGACTATGCATAGTATAACTTGGATGTGAAAAATGGTTGAGTTAAATTAAAAAGACTGTTTCAGATTTTAGTTGTTTTACTCTTTGCCTTTTAATAAAATTTATTTCGTTTTAAAATGTTTTTTTAAATTGCATTTTAAAATAAAGACTATTTAAAGACAACTTTAAATAAACTATTTAAAAATAAGTATTAATTTAAAATAAAACATATCACTGCAGTCTGAAGAAAACCTTGTGTCTACATTTTTCATTTTTTGACATAATTTAAAAATGCCTGTTGCTTTTGACATTGTATGTAAGTTCCATGAAGAATAGACCAAAATAATATGTCCAAAATGACCTGGAAAAAAGTCTGGTTCCAATTATTTGCATTAAAAGCGAAGTAGGTTTTTCCTTTTCCTTTAAAGTTATCATTCTGGAGATGTAAGGTTTTCTTCCGACAACAGCGATATTGTTGTAGACTGGAACAGGGGTGATATTAATGGGTAGAAAATATATCCATTAAGCATGGCTAGACTGTTTTGCTTTTAAATATGCATATCTTTATTTTCAAAAAGCAAAATGTTTAAGCATTTTTGAATGAGAGATTTCATTTTAACATCACTTATCTTGGTGAAAACAATGTTGTGCTCTAATAATGTCTCAGGTTGGATTTTGGTGAGCGTATGCTTAACCATATGATTGTTACCTGCATTACCTACGTTCTTGTATATATTTGTGTAAGATTTTTGATAATTGTATATTATGTTGTCATTGAAATGAATGCCTGCATACCTGTTGTTATTAAAACTGCAGCAGACTATTGATTGTTCAGTTGTCCATCTATGTTCTGCTGTCTTTATTTAGTTCAGTTGTGTCCATCTATGTTCTGCTGTGCTTGGTAGCAGTAATGCTAACATGTCAGCGCTTTGTAGCAGTAATGCTAACGGGTCAGCGCTCGGTAGCAGTAATGCTACCCAGGTCAGTGCTCAGTAGCAGTAATGCTAACCAGGTCAGCGCTTGGTAGCAGTAATGCTAACGGGTCAGCATTTGGTAGCAGTAATGCTAACCAGGTCAGTACTCGGTAGCGGGTGTCGCATTCTGATTCTGGGACTTTTGACTTTAAAGTGCTAATTTTAATTTCGCTGGACTAACAATTATCATAAGGTGTGGTTGGAGTAGTTTTCTGTCACGATTGGCTCCTCCCACTCCATGTGCCTTTTTGTTTTGGTTTGTCTATGTGCATTTGTTTTGGTTTAAGTCCTGCCCCCTGTTTGGTTACTCTGCCCCTGATTGTGTTCACCTGTCCCTCATTACCCTTTGTTATTTAAGCCCTACGTGTTGTATGTCCTTGCCCTGTTTGAATCTGTTTATAGTTTGTCATGTCTGAACCCTGAATCTGTCCGTATTGGCTCTTTGACTCTGGACCGTCTTGACCACGACCCTGGATTTGCCCTTAATAAAAGTCGCTTATCTCCGCACATGCGTCCGCCTCCTCGCTTTTATATGTACATTCTGTACAATTTATCTTTTTAAGCTGACAACTTTATCATGTTAGAAAGAGGTTAAAAGTTGTTACATCTTGTCTCCTCACCTGTAAATGGCCCTACTCAATGCCCAGGTTTATGTATCACATCTTTATTATACATATTAAATCATTACTTAGTGTAAATTTCAAGGAGGGTGTTACCAGTAATGTTATATTAATTTGCACTATGCCTATGTTAGCATGTCATGCTGGCTCTTGAGGCAGCACCACAAAGCAAAAAGAATTCAACACCAAGGCAGTGCATAGCATCAATCCATTGTATGCAAGGCACTTATGTACTCAGTTATATATGACTCACCCAGAATCAGGGCAATACAGTAAGACACAGTTTGGAATGGTGATGCTGATTGTATGTGTTTTGCTTTGCTTGCATTTTCAGGATAAAAATGTATAAGTAATACAATTATGTTAACTCAGATGTATCTAAGTAAGCTAACAATTTACTTACTAGTTGGGTATATTCAGCACTGTTTTGACAAATATAGGCTTTACTCTGAATTGTAATCAGGTGTGAGACATTACATGAAGTTTAAGATCCCTGTTTAATATGTCACCCCACTGGAACTTAAGAGGATTCAGCCCATCCAGAAAATGGAATCCACTCAAGATGCTCATCACATATTCTGTAACTAAATACATGGAACTTATTACAGTTTATCAGGCTGAAGTAAACTACTTTCACTTTACACTTCTTCAAATGAGGGAGCTTATTAGTACTTCAACAACTTTTGTTTCAAGCATCTCAAGAATACCCGTGTGTTTGCAGTCACACATTTGATGTTTATAATGTAAAAAAATGCACCACACCCTCTATAACTAAGCCAATGCAAGTTATTTGTTTGACCACAGAAAGGGAAAAAGTTTATAGCACATTAAATAGCAGAGAAAATGGCATTATTTTTATTTGTTTGATAATGTTATACTTAATAGTAAAAATAAATTTGCCCATATGAATTATGGGTGGGAGAAAAATCGCTTTTTAGATGCATTCTAAGAAAAAATAATTAGCTGATTTGTAATTGATAACGTTATGTTGACGGAATGCAAAAGGCGGACTTTGCAAAGTGCGGAAGTGCAGCGCCTGGACAGTCTGTGGCATGCACACTACATTAAAAGCTAGTGCAGAGGCAACCCAAAGGTTAATAAAAGTCATTTTGTCTTTTCAACAAAAAAATCAAACCTTGGGAGCCATAAATTTTCAGTCCATTTTACCACCTTAGCTGTACATGTGCCTCAGCACAGCCTAGTGCAGGCTAAAAATATATTACAAACAAAAACACAGACTTACTCTGCATTAAGCTTTAGCTGTAGCTGCTTTTCTTGCATCACCAGCTGGAAACGTTTCCACAAAAGTAGAACAGTTTCTTGTAAAATGTCAAATGTCTCTCAGTGTTCTACTTTTTAAAGAGTAACAGTTTCTCATTCTCCAGCTTCTTGTTTGAATTTTTTCATTCCACCTTAAATGGTGCAGCAGTACATTCTGGCACCTCAAGCACCATTTAGGGTGGAACGGGAAAATTTTAACAAGAAGCTGGAGAACAAGAAACTGACTTCGGCCTTGTAAAAAGTAGAACACTGAGAGACATTTTTGTGCTTGACAGCTTCACGTTGCAGATTAAATATATCAGAAAATTGGCAAGAGTGATTATAAATGCAAATAAGTCTATTCATCTCCAAATGATCAATGTTCATCTTAAATCTTTCTCTTTGCCTTTTTGTTAGCTACTAGCTAGGTGAACTAGCAGTTATAGGCTACATTAATTGATGAATTAGCAGAGTTTTATTTTACTGCAAAAGAAGGATTATTTTATTTTTACATAGTAAAAATGAACATACTAATGTTAATTCTGATATGTAGCCGGAGGTTGCGAACCCTTGAGCTAGTGTATGAAAGCACTTTGGCTTTGATGGAGTTGAGGGGGAAAACCATATTACATGTTGCCACCTATTTTCTGCCTATTGTAGTTGTTGCAAACCATAGGACCATCAAGGATGCAATGTCCGAGCTTCCACCCAACTTGAAAAGGGCGAAGTGAACTACAAACTACTTTTGTACAAGCTACTTTTATTGCCAAGGATTTGTGCTCATTCTCAGTCATTGAGAACCAGGGCTTTCACATTCTGTTGCACACTTTGGAGCCAAGATACAGCATCCCGTCTCAAAGATACTTTACTGACACTGCGACCCCCACACTCTACAACACCAAAACTGAAGTTATAGAATCACTGAAGAAAATGTGTGGAAAAGCTGTAATCTGCTGTGTGGACACCCAGAGCCACAGGATCTTATTTCACTGTAAAAATTTGATTTATTAATTAAAGATATTGGAAGTAGATGCATTATGGATTATTACAAATACTGTGCCTTAAAATTCCAAGTCATCACACAGTGAAAAAATAAGAAAACATATATAGAAAGAAAGATGCAACAAGATGCATCGATAATCGTTTTTATAATCACATCGCAGCCCTCTGAATCATAATTGAATCGTGAAGTGCCATGGATTCTCACCTCTAATATAAACAGAGACTTTCGATTTCATTCTGGTTTCTTTGGAATCTTTTGCCTAAGAGCTGTCTGGGTGTGGAGAATGGCTGAAAGACCTGGGGGTAAAACCTCCATCGCCCAAGATCTGAAACTAGTGACATAAACTAGTCCTATCATAGCTATGTATAGAATTGTTTTAATTTTGATCATTTTCTTACATTTTTTTCAAATGTCCAATTCTGTTCCCAATTTAAAAATGATTCATGGAAGCGTAGCTCTCATTTCCAGTAGTAGGATGGTTGATTTGCAAATAGACATTTTTCATGTATGGAGTAGGGGTCAAGATCAGGGGGAGGTTATGTGTAAACTTATTTCTGGTTTCCACACTGTTCCAATACAAATATGGCGGCATTTCATTATTCATCATTTTTGGCTGAACTCCCATGCTTTAGTCAGGACAATGCAGTCAGAATTGTGGAAGAGCACCAAATGTGCAAAACTCGATAAGGAATATAAATTATATATAAATATAAATATAAATTTATGTCCATAAATCATAAGCTGGTTCCCAGTGTTGTTGTTAACTAACTAGGTAGCTAAATTACTTGATGTCACAGACAGGATGAGTAATGTTAAGTACTTTAAGCATTCTTCAGATTTAGAGATCTTCAAATATGTGTCTGTTTAAGAAGTAAATAACCAGTGTTTAACATTAATTATTGTGTTAAATTATATCCTTGTCAGTGTCCAGTCTTGTAGATAGGGAGATCCGTTTAAGGGCTCTGTGTTACCGATCCTTAAAGAAAAGTGAGGAACCACACAGACTAGAAGTCCAAATACTTCAGTGAAATTTGAAGGAGTTGAACCAGATAATTGTTACAAATTTGCAGTTTCATGAACCCATTTTAATTTTACGCAATTAGATTTACTGTTTTATAAGCTAATTCACTGTTAGGTTTATACTGTATGTTCATATAGCCAAACATCTTTCCCGTAACATGTCTCATACATGTAGTACAAAGCTAAAACAAATAAATAAAAGTGTAGAAATTAAAATGGGAGCAGACTACAGTGGTTCTTTTTGAAATTTTACAGGTATATTTTAATAACAGCATTTCACACACAATGTAAGTAATGGTTGCAGTGTACCCCTCATATTACTGCAAAAAAGTTTGTATAGCAGTATAGATTTACTGTCCTCTGAAAATGACTCAACACACAGCGTTAATGTCTAATTAGCTGGCAACACAAGTGAGTACACCTAACAGTGAACAGTGTCCAAATTGAGCCCAAGTGTCAATATTTTGTGTGACCACCTTTATTATCTAGCACTGCCTTAACCCTCGTGGGCATGGAATTAACCAGAGCTGCACATGTGATGACATCATGGAGCTGGTGGATGTTAGATACCTTGCGTTCTTCCACCTTCTGCTTGAGGATGCCCCACTGGTGCTCAATTGGCTTTAAGTCTATAGATATATTTGACCAGTCCATCACCTTTGCCTTCACCTTCCTCAGGAAGACAGTTGTCATCTTGGAGGTGTGTTTGGGGTCATTATTGTGTTGGAAAACTGCCATGCGGCACAGTTTCCGAAGGAAAGGGTGTCATGCTCTGCTTCAGAATTGTAGGCAATGTACTCAAGTATTTGACAATACCCATTGTAGGCTTTGTTGATAAATTGTTTCTATAGCTTAATAAAACTGTAATTTAATTACAACCCCAATTCCAATGAAGTTGGGACATTGTGTAAAACATAAATAAAAAGAGAATACGATGATTTGCAAATCCTTTTCAACCTATATCCAATTGAATACGCTACAATGACACAATATTTAATGTTCAAATGGATAAACTTTATTGTCTTTTTGCAAATATTCACTCATTTTGAATTTGATGCCTGCAACACGTTCCAAAGAAGTTGGCACAGGGGCATGTTTACCACTGTGTTACATCACCTTTCCTTTTAACAACACTCAATAAGCATTTGGGAACTGAGGACACTAATTGTTGTAGGTGGAATTCTTTCCCATTCTTGCTTGATGTACAACTTCAGTTGCTCAACAGTCCGGGGTCTCCATTGTCATATTTTGCGTGTCATAATGTGCCACACATTTTCAATGGGAGACAGATCTGGACTGCAGGCAGGCACTATTTTACTACCACGCCACACTGTTGTAACACGTGCAGAATATGGCTTGGCATTGTCTTGCTGAAATAAGCAGGGATGTCACTGAAAAAGGCGTTACTTGGATGGAAGCATATGTTGCTCCAAAACCTGTATGTACCTTTCAGCATTAATGGTGCCTTCACAGATGTGCAAGTTACCCATGCCATGGGCACTAACATACCCCCATACCATCAGAGATGCTGGCTTTTGAACTTTGCACTGATAACAATCCGGACAGTCCTTTTTTCCTCTTTGGCCCAGAGGACACAACATCCATGATTTCTAAAACCAATTTGAACCAATTTGAAAAGTGTCCACTGGACACTTTTCCACTTTGCATCAGTCCATCTCAGATGAGCTCGGGCCCAAAGAAGCCAGTGGCGTTTCTGAGTGTTGTTGATATATGGCTTTCGCTTTGCATGGCAGAGTCTTAACTTGCAATTGTAGATGGAGCGACGAACTGTGTTCACTGACAATGGTTTTCTGAAGTGTTCCTGAACCCATGTGGTAATATCCATTACAGAATGATGTTGGTTTTTAATGCAGTGCCGCTTGAGGGATGGAAGGTCATGGGCATTCATTGTTGGTTTTCTGCCTTGCTGCTTGCTGGCAGAGATTTCTCCAGATTATCTGAATCTTTTGATGATATTATGGGCTGTAGATGATGAAATCCCTAAATTCCTTGCAATTGCACGTTGAGAAACATTGTTCTCAACAATGTTTTTCACAAAGTGGTGAACCTCGCCCCATCCTTACTTGTGAACGACTGAGCCTTTCAGGGATGCTCCCTTTATACCCAATCATTACACTCACTTGTTTCCAATTAACCTGTTCGCTTGTGGAATGTTCCAAACAGGTGTTTTTTGAGCATTACTCAATTTTCCCAGTCTTTTGTTGCCCCTGTCCCAACTTCTTTGGAATGTGTTGCAGGCATCAAATTCAAAATGTGTGAATATTTGCAAAAAACTATAAAGTTTATCCATTTGAACATTAAATACCTTGTCTTAGTAGTGTATTCAATTGAATATAGGTTGAAAAGGATTTGCAAATCATCGTATTCTGTTTTTATTTATGTTTTGTATGTCCCAACTTCACTGGAATTGGGGTTGTAATTCAAAATTCAAGCTGTCACTGATCTTCTGTAGTGGATTTGTCACAGCTGCTGTTATGTGGTGTTAAGACCACAGCTGCTGAATAGTGTAAATTAATTTGGCCTTTCACAGCATTATGCAAAGGGGTAAATAAGTTGGCAGTCACGGTGAGCAACTCTCCACAGCAGTGTACCTGTGGTTGTGAGTTGCATAACAACTGCTCACATGTTTCACAGTTTTGAGCTGCTTAATCTTCCTGAAGGACCCAGAGAAGCCCTGCAATGTTAGTGAGGGCCTCCTCCGTGATACAATCAGTCATTGCAAACTAAGAATCATAGCAAATCAAAGGATAAAGATACAAATGTGTTAAATAAATATATCATTTTCAGGATTTCCTAACATGTCTACTACATTCTGTTATCGTTCATCTCACCTCAATTTGTTCAAGGAGTGCTGAGCAGAGATCTGCATTTGCAGCAGTTGAGAAGGCAATGAGGATGTCTTCACAGTCTGAGGATGTCAGGGAGTGAATAATATTTAAACACAGACCTTTCAGGGCTGTGGACTTGGGTTGCACTTGTAACCCCCCTTTTCCACAAATCAAAGAGAACAGGTTCTGTGAGAGTACAATATCTTAAAGTATTGGATTTTCTGTCTGTTATTTTCTGTCTGTTAGTGCCTTACTTGATGTATTATTTTTGCCCCTTAACTCAATTCAGGTACAATTTTAAGGTACACAGATGCTTGAGCCCTGTATCTGAGCTGAAAATGCTGAGAACATTTTTGATCATGAGGTACATACCGTTTTGGCAAGGTGAGTTCAGTCCAGACCTTGTTAAGACAAATAGTCAATATTTCATTTGATTTCTTTTATTTGGTACATCACAGTTCAGAGCACTTAAGCCGGTGCAGTAGAACTTTCAGTGTTCATTTGGTTTGTATGATGTGCTGTGTTTCTTTTTGAAGAGAATGACCTGAATTGCCATCTTGACACCCAGTCTGTAGTTTGAAGTATGCCAGCTTCTCCTCACCATGGATGCTGAGAGGGCACCGCCACACATCTTTGTGCTTCAAAATGATTGAGTTGGTATTTTGGTCTTTGATAAGTTAATGTGTGCATTGTCAAAGATAGTGGGTGTTACAGGACAGCAGGGAGGTGGACCCAAGAGCAAAAATGAAAACTAGTGAGAAAGAGTGTTGAATATATTTATTGGGGCAATGGAGTGTGAGTTTGGGACATTGCCGTGACCCAAAGCCAGGCTTGAACCGCCAATTTACTGTTTGCTGGTCCATGGAGTTACAGGTCACAATGGGTAAAACACCTCAAGGAAGGGGAAAATAAGAGGTGGGAAAACAGCAAACAACTAATAAAAGAAACGCTGAAAGCAGTGTGCTCAAACAAGGCAGAACTAGAAAGGTGAAATAAAAATAATGGGAAAACAAAATACACTTCTACTTTAAGTATGAAGGGAAGGTAGACTATATTTCACTTGTTTGCTCTTGATGGAGTAAACATCTTTCTACTGCTTGGAGCAGTTTGTAGCTCTTTTTTGTATTTTCAGTAGTTTTGGGGCAATTTCTTTTTTCAGCCCTTTTTTCTTTTCTTTTCATTCAAATACCCACCTAGGCTGCATACCATACTGGTCACCCCTCTATAAAGGTGTGACAAAGTGCTATTGTTTGCCACAGCCTTAAGTAGAGGAGTCCGCTGGTGTGTCGGGTTGGACCTAATCAGGGCTTCTGGGAATTGGAGTTCCCTGAAGTTATGGCCCTTTGCCACTGTCGCCCTCTGCTGGCAGCAGGCGGTGCATGCCGGGCACCTTGCTGTTGTTGCCCTCTTCCTTAGCTGGCAGTGCAGGCTGGACCCTTACAGGACCTCCCCTCCTAGGGAGGGCCCCAGAAGTCCCTAGCATATGCCCTAATGAGTTCCAGGTCCAAGATATGGTGTGCCAGAACCCAAGACTGCTACTCAGGCCTGTAGCCCTCCCAGTCTACCAAGTACTGGATGCCATCCCACACACGGCGGGAGTCCAGGAGGTAACGGACCATGCTGGGGGCAGAATCCCACTAAGGAACAGACTGAGGCGCGACACGTGAAAGGTAGGGTGGATCCACATGGAGGGCGTAGCCAGTAGGTTACCAGGTTAATGTGCCAATCAACCTTAAAGGGCACCACATACCTAGGTGCCAGCTTTTTAGAATCCACAAGTAGTGGAAGATCCTTGGCTGAGAGCCAGACCCACTGGCCTGGCCAGAAAGGTGGGTGCCAGGCGCCTCTTGCGGTCTGCCACCTGTTTTCTGGCCTCGGTGGTGGTCAGAAGGGAAGCAAGGGTCTTCCGCCATGCCCTCCAGCAATGCTGCACAAATTGCTCTGCAAGAGGAACCCCAATCTCATGCTCCTCTTCAGTGAACATGGGTGGAGGAAACCCAAACTAGCATTCAAAGGGTGACATGCCCAGGGACAAATGCCGGAGAGTATTCTGTCCAGGATAGATACTCTACAGTGCCTTAAATGCTGTTGACATGAGGGGCAGAGTGTCGCAGTCTTTTATCTTGATGGTGTTGAGACCATGGTAATCCATGCAGGAGCAGAGGTCTCCATCCTTCTTTCCAACAAAGAAATAGCCTGCTCCTGTGGGAGAGGAGGACAGGCATATGAAACTCAGCACCAAAGTTTCACAGATGTATTCATCCATCACAGCACGCTCAGGTGGCAAGAGCATGAACAACCATCCATGAAGCGGTGTGGTGCCTGGAAGCAGGTTAATGGCGCAGTTGAACTCTCTGTGGGGCGGCAAAACTTGGGCCTTTTCTTTACTGAAGATCTCCTTGAGGTCCCAGTAGTCTTTGGGGACCCCTGAAAGGTCCAGCATAGTGGTGTCCTTTGAGGGGGCCAGGATCGACCAGGCAATGACCGTTACACCAGGGGTCCTATGCATATACAGACTGATGAGTGATGGACCCAGAACCCAGAGACCAGCCATCAATGGCAATAACTGGTAGGAGACACTCCAGGGGCTCAATGGGTAGGCCCAGATCAGCAGCCAATGTGGCATCAAGAATGTTTACTGCTACTCCTAAGCCAACAAAGGCCTGCAAAATGGGTGTTGACATGGCCCACATGAAAGTCTTGCCTTCAAGAAGATCCCTGAAGTGGGGGAAAAGGACAACTGACCCCTCACCGGTCCCCCTGACTGGAACGGACCTGTGCATTTCCCAAGGGGTGGCTGGTGTTGCCAGGGCACCAGGCCTCAAAGTGATTGAGGTTGAGGACCTCGACCAGGCAGGCCAGCACTACCCATTTGCATGGGCTCAGGCAGGTGCCCACTAGGTGGCGGCCTTGCTAGAGAGAGGCAACGGGGGACAGATGGGGATATCACCTAAGCCACTTTGGATCTCTCTGTGGGGAACCAGGAGGATTGCTGCTCAAACACCAGAGAGCACTGGAACAGAAACCCTCTGCAGGTCTCTGGGTCTGCAGCATACCTCTCTGGATTGGCTACCAGAGCTTCGCCGCGGATGGGGCTATGATCAGTGAGGCGGGGGTGGAGTGGGAGCTAAGGCAGGGGCAGGAGCAGCAGCAGCACTGGCAGGATGAACCCCCTCGGTCTGTACTCTGACCAGAAGGGTCAGCTACTGTATCATGTCTTGTAACAACTGCTCATGCCAGCCAATAAAGGCATCCTGGCTTTGCAAGCCAGTTTTGATAGGTTCCAATTCTGCTGGGTGGAATGGTGACATGGTGGTCACACCTTTCTGTTACGGGATGGCAGGGAGGCAGACCCAAGAGCAGAAATGAAAACCAGTGAGAAAGTGTGTTAAATGTACTAAGTGGGGCAATGGAGTGTAAGTTTGGGACATCACAGTTGAGGTGACCCAGAGCCAGGCTCGAACAACTGATGTGTTGATTGTTAGTCTGTGGAGTTACTGCTGCACCAAGGAAGGGAAGAAGACCGGGAAAACAGCATATAAAAAAACCTTGAAAGCAGCACGCTCAAACAAAGGCAGAACTAGAAAGGTGAAATAAAAGATAATGAAAAAAAACAAAATACACTTCTACTTTAAGTATGAAGGGAAGGTAGACTGTTTCACTTGTTTGCTCTTGGTGGAGCAAAAACATTTTCTACTGCTTGGAGCAGTTTGTAGATTAAACTCTTTCTTGTATTTTCAGTAGTGTTGGGGCAGTTTATTCTTTTTAGCCCTCTTTTTCTTCTTTCTGTAGTTTTGGGGCAATTTCTTTTTTAGCCCTTTTTCCTTTTTTTTTCTTTTCTTTTTGTTGAAATACCCACCTGTGCTGTGCACCGTACCAGTCACCCCTCTACAAAATTGTGACAAAGCGTTCTGTTTGAAGGTGTGTAGGGTTGGACCTAAACAGCCCTAGGGCTTCTGGGAACTGCTGGCAGTTGGTGGTGCAGGCTGGACCCTTACAGTGCAAAGTTATTACCTTGAACTCAGGACATCAAACAACCAGTTCATCCTCCCAACAAAGGCAGCTGTGCGCTTGGCCTCTGACGAGAGTCTCTTTAGTTTGACTATTGCATTCATTCCTGGATTGAAAATGTCAATAGTGATTAAAAATAACTTTATGAATATTGTCTGTGATATGCACCCTCTGTTCTTTCTTAAGTTCGTAGAAAATTTCAGTAATGAAAATTACATGTAATTTCAGATCTACCAGACCGACGGTATGACAAAACTTAGGTGGAGTAGCTCACGCGGATTTCTGAAATGCTGGCAGCAGTGAATGCTTGTCAGACAGTTTTGGGTCATTCTGATCACATGCATCTTGTCTATTTCATAGGATGCTGCCATACACCTCTAAATAATAGCGTGTCTTTCAGTCTGTATAAATTGTTTATAGAGGAATTGTTATTGCAGTTTTGGATACTGTGTAGTTTTTGTTAATTTATGGATAGAGGGAGTGTGGCTCATAGAACAGGCAGTAAATATGTTTTAATCTTTACCTCAAGCCATCTTTGAATAAGTTGTTCCTTATGGACTTGATCTAATGAAGGACATTGAGCACTATTGGAACCCTGTTGTCAAATGTTAATGTTGTAGAAAAACAATTATATATTTATAAATATGTAGCAGGAGGGGTTTCATATTAACCCCACCTAAATTGCCCTGGTGCTGAGAAATGGTGTGGGTGCTTTAAATTGCTGGGCTGTCCCTTGATATGCTATATCTAGAGCAGGGGACAGCCACCTGTAGGAGCACTACTTGTCATTTCCCCCCCTCCCCTTCTTGGGCCTCTGATTTTTGTGCCAGCGGCGTTCAGCGTGGCTGTGTTTGGCGTGGCTGGATTTGGCTTTGTCTCTCTTCGTGGTGTACTTCTCAACGATTATAAGCTTCATCGGCTCGTGGTTTTATTGCTGGCCCTGTGTTTTTCTCTCCGCGTCTGCCAGCGCAGTTTCACTTTCATTGGAGGTACGCATACTCTATTTATACTTATTTTGGCAGGGTAACCGATTTTAGCTAACTCCTCTCTCTCGGATTGTGGGTTAGTGATATTAGTAGCTGTGCTGCACCCTGTAGCTGCTGTAGCTGCTGTGTCTGAGGCCTACTCTGATCCTCACCACGGAGGAAACTGGCATACGGTTTTGGTTGTTAGCATTTGGTTTAAATTTAGCTAAGGGAAAGAAAGGTCTGTGGTAATGCAGAATATTATACATGAAGTGAAGTATTTTTGCATAGCTAAATGGTCAAATCTCACTTTATTTCAAGATTCCCATGTTGTGCATCTAAGTGAGCCAGGCTCACTTAAAAATATTCCCAAAGGCTGTTGCAGATTAAACTCTTGAAGTAGTAACTGCGCCCCCATGTGTGTGTATGTGTATAAAGATGAGCCAAAAATTAGACATGCATTTTTTAGTTCCCAAAACTGACCAGGCCTTTTTCTGAAGGCTTAGAAGGCCCTGAGGGTTCATCATTGCTTGTGAATGCTAATTAGTTAGCAGTGCTTCTACTGCTACCACTTAACTCAAGATGGCATCCTTGCTTCCAGGTACATATCCCCTCTTCTTTTATCTCAGGAGGCCGAGATTGGACTGTGTCTTCCCCACCCATCACATCTCATCACTCTGTATGGCCTTCATCTTACCTCACTTGCATGATCAGAATCAGAATCACTTTATTTTGCCAAGTTTCTTACACATGCAAGGAATCAGTCTTGGTGAGTCACACATGTATGACATGCAACACACTGAACAAACCAGACAAGCAAACATACTGTTAGCAAGTATTAAACTAAGTGACACTGACAATAAAATACAATGAGTAGAACAAAGGATAAAGAGTAATCAGGAGATGTGAAGCAGAGAAGCTAAAGAGAACCGTGAATATCTATGTTTGCAGATCTGAGTACATACAAAAATATTACATACAGAATATGAACATCTGTAGTGCAGTGTGAATAAGCATGTCAATAAGCTTAAGGTGTAGCTGTGTAAATAATCATTGTGGTAAAGATAATGTTACTGTAATACATTAAACTTGAACCATCAAACCTCCCATAAAGTGTGAGGTGTTTACTGTAGTTGCTTAGCACTACAGCTCTAGGGAAAAAGCTGTCTGCATGTCTGGCTGTGCTGCTTTTAACAGTCCTGAACCTTCTACCAGAGGGGCCTGGAAGAGCTGTAGTTCCGGATGAGAGGGGCCAGCTGTTATTTTGCCAGCAAGCTTCAACACCCTGCTGCTGTAGATGTCCTGAAGTGTAGGCATAAAACATTCTACAATCCTCTCCACTGTCTTGATTATGCACTGGAGCATGGCTCATTCTTGTGAGGTCGAGGAAACAAACCAGGTGGTTAGAGTTGGTGTGAGGACAGACTCGATAATCTTTGTGCAGAACTGGATCTTCGGGCTCTGCGGCAGATCTGATTTTTTCAGTCTGCTGCAGGATTTCTTGAAATTCTTGAGATGTAAAGTGGAATCGGAAGCAACATTTGACTTTCAGCATCCTAGCTTCTCAGTGACAACATAAGTCCATATCACTAACTTGATGAGGATTTGAACCAACAACCTTTTAGCCTTGAAAATATAACTCACATCAGTGAACTACAGGGTGAGCTGAGCTAGGCTTCTTCGGTCTTCTTTAGTCTTTCTGATTCCCAGCTTTACAAGACAAAAAAAATGCTTGCAAATGTCTTGTCTCGGACCTTAGAAGACCAGAATGTCTAGTTATTTCCTGACATGGCAATAAGCTAATTTTGTGAGTCACCAAGAACATGAATTCTGATGCACCAAACTAGATTTGATCAACCAAGCCAACACATCTGTTTGGCACCGTAGGCTCAGATGTAGAGATGTTTGATGTTTGAGATGTAAGAAATCACCAATCTGGACTAACAACTAAATTATTCTTGGTTGTTTGACCATTAGAAACAATCGATTTTTTCCCCTTTACACAAGGTATACAGCAGGTATTCGAAGACTGGTTCTCTAAGTGATTTCTTGACATGGCGATGTAGTAATATGCTAATTTACTGTGTTACCATGAATGAGATATCTGGTACACTAAGCTAACACTGACCAACCATTCTTACACTTCTTCTTGACTCTGCTTCTGCTTCCTTTCCTGTAAAACAAAACAATTTCCCAATCCATCATGGTTCAATGACAAATCTTAAGCCCAAAACATCAAATCCTACCCATGTCAAGTTTGGTCAGATGCCAGTTTGTACATTTAAGTTCTAAGTAGTTTAGTATTGGTTTTCTCATCCATGGTAGGAGCTTTTTAGGTGCAATGCTAATTTTACCCCAACCATTCTTGATATTTTACAATATTTTTATTCTTTAAAGACCCAATCACCCACAAGGACATTTTATCTGAGTATGAAACAAGAACATAACCAGTACAGCACTTTAGCACAGCTGATTATTTTAAGGCTGTAAGCATTTTGTGACAAGCCCTCACATTTATGGTAAGAGCTCCTGAGCTACACAAACACAAGGCTGAGACTATTACATAAGTAATTACAGAATTTTCTCACTTTGTGAAATAAGAGCTTGAAGACGTCTGAGTGCTGTTAAAGTTTCTAATCTTGTTATAGTGTTGTAGTACTCAAGTCTAGCCTCGGTCACAATATCAACTGGCGATGCCTCCAACTGAGGTAACTGGAAGCTGATTTAATTTTGAATACCAGTAAAACCAAAATAAAAAGAATTAAACAATCCTCATGACCCAACCAAAAGATAAAAGCTTCTGCAGATTTAAACTATCATATAGTCTTTATCTGACTCTCCTAATGAGAAGCTGAATTGGCAAACATTGAGCGCTGGATATAAAGCTGAAGAGAGAAAAGCTGCAGGTGGAGCTCAGCTCAATTTGACAGGTTTAGATTCATATTCAGTTTGTTTTTTATATCTATCGACATACACACACACCCACACCTACACACACACACTAAGTTAAAATTCATATTCACTGTGTTTAGATACAGACTCACCAAGTGAGAATGTAAACTGTTGGGATTCAAAGTTCCACTTAACCCCTGAGCAAAACAGTACAGAGCTGCAATTTCTTGTTTTCAGATCTATCACAGGTGAAATCTAGAGCTACATATTGTAGCAACCTGCGAATGGCTGGCACTGACTCCAAGAAGCTCAGGAGGCTCATTGCAGGATTATGATCTCCTAAAAAATGACTCATGTTCTTTAGATGTTGCTGTTTGTAAAGAAGTGTGATTTGTGCATTGTTTTGCAGATTGTAACAGCAGCCAAAACAATAATCAACTTAATAAATAATAATGTCTGAAATAAACTTTGAATAACATTTTTTTTAATGGACGTGACCTGTAGAAAGAAGCAGGATATAAAATAGAACCATGGAAAATCCAAGACATTTACATGGCACCAATGTGGCTACACTTTGAAAATCTTTTTTTTTTCAAATCTGACATGATCGACAGCTGTGGAGAAAAGCGGGATCTAAAACAGAACTACGTAAAAGCCAATACATTTACATTAATTAAGCTAATATAAGCTTTCATTACCATTTTATAGATGTGACTTGATCAACGGCTGTGGAAACAAATATTTACGTAATGTGGCTAAAATTGATGTGAGTACCATTTTAAAAAGAAAAGGGACGTGACTGAAGACTGTGGGGAAAAAAACACGGGATCCAAAATAAAACCCAAAGCTAAGACATTTGCACTGTACTAAAACACTCTTGGAATACCATGGGACTCACACACACACACACACAATCCAAGCTGCTTATCCTCCTGGGTCATGGGAGTGCTGGAGCCTATTTTGCAGACAAAAGGAAACACCCTGGACAAGTCACCACCCCATCAACAGGCAGATGGTCTAAAACAGAACCTCGTAACAGCTAAGACATTTACACGGCACTAACATGGCGAAAATAGACTGCAAAGTTTTTTAGATGAGACACGATCAAATGTTAAAAAATGCAGAATATAAAAACAGAATCACACAAAAACCAAGACATTTTTATTGAACAAGCAAGGATAAAGTAAACTTATAATACCATTCTTTAGACGGGACAAAAAAGCAGGGTCTAAAACAGAACCACGTAAAAGCCAAGAAATTTACATTGCACTAACGTGGCTAAAATCTATGGCACATATGATTTTTAGACATTCTTAGGCATATGATAGACATCTGTGGAATAAAGCAAGATATAAAATAAAACTACATAATCATGAATATTCTTACAGTAGACTTGGGTGAAAATAAACTGGAATAGCATCTTTTTAGATGCACAGGTCGCCACTTCATCAACAGGAATGTGATCTGAAACAGAACCATGTAAAAGCTAAAACATTTAAATTGCACTAACATGGCTAAATTAAATGTTTAATGCCATCTGTAGATGGGACACATACAGCATACTAACACAGTTAAAGCAAAGGGCCGCAGCCAACAGTTGTCAAATAAGAGCAAGATGTAAATCAGAAGAATGTAAAAGCCGTGATATATTACTTCAGTAGCTGCAGCGTCAGATAGCAATATTTGTTCACCCTCACCTCTAGAGAACATTGGGTTATTTTAATACCCAGCTCATTTTCTAAAGACTACACCACAGTTTGTTTTTTTGTGATACTGTCTCTCTTTCCTTTGGTCTAGATCAGTGGTCCCCAAACCCTGGGCATCGGACCAGTACCGGTCCATGGATCAATTGGTACCGGGCCGCCCAAGAAATAATTAATTATTTCCGTTGTATTTATTAGCTGAGTCTGAACAATCTTCTATTTTGAAAAATGACCGGATTCTCTCGGTTACATCTCCGTCACTTGAGCGCCAAAAATTTAACCCACAAGCTAGCAAAATGAGTAAAAAATAGACGTCTTTGGAAAGTTTCTTTTCGAAGGGGAAAAGGCCCAGTGAAGAAACTTCCAAGAAAAGGAAAGCTTCTAAAAGAAAATACCAGGAGTTCTACTTGAAATATGGATTTGTCGCGACAGGTGATTCCCTCAGACCAAGCCTGCTCTGCATAATATGCGGCGAACGACTCTCTAATGAAGCAATGAAGCCTTCAAAATTGCTTCGCCACTTGGAGACCAAGCACCCGGGATTTTTTGTGAGACTGAGCCTGAGCCTTCATTCTCACAGCTGGTGCACGATCACCTCTCTTTGCTTTTAAAAGAGTTCGAGCGCTACTTCCCAACCAAAAAGGCACGAACTGGCAAGGGATGGATCCGTGACCCATTTATCAACAAACCAGGTGAATCTAGCACGTCTGTGCAAGAAGAAGATCAACTGCTGGAGATCACAAACGACTGCGGCTTTAAAAGTACTTTCGAGACAACAACTCTGCCGATGTTCTGGATTAAAGTCATGGCAGAATACCCGGAGATTGCCACCACAGCAATGAAAAACCTGTTGCCATTTCCAACAACCTATCTGTGTGAAGCGGGGTTTTCTGCAGTGACAGCAACCAAAAGAAGACAATGGAGTAGACTGGACATAAGCAACACACTTCGGGTGTCAATGTCTCTAATTACCCCCAGATGGGACCATCTCCTTGCAGCAAAACAAGCTCAGGGCTCCCATTGATTTAGCGTTATCCATCCATCCATCCATTTTCTAAGCCGCTTCTCCGTCAGGGTTGCGGGGGGTGCTGGAGCCTATCCCAGCAGTCTTCGGGCGGAAGGCAGGATACACCCTGGATGGGTCGCCAGTCCATCGCAGGGCAGACAGACAGACCGGGGAATCGAACCCAGGCCCTCCTCACTGTGAGGCGACAGCGCTACCCACCACGCCACCGTGCCGCCTGATTTAGCGTTATGGTTAGTTAAAATTTTCATGCCCTTTATATTCATTTTTGTGGCATCTGTATTGTGGCGCAGCTGTTGAAAAATAACATTCAGGGAGTATTTAATAATAAAAAATTTAACTGTTGTGTATGTATATTTAAATAATAAAGAAAGAAATGCGGAATTGCTGGTTCTTGTTCTTTATTTTTATGTTTATTTTTTCCACCTGTATTTTTTATAACATTTATTATTATATTATTTATTATTATATTATTATTTATTATCACGTTTATTATATTCGCATTATAAACAATCTATGTACACCTGCCCCCCCCAGATGGTGGACTCAAAGGGCTAAAGTGGGATAATTTACACACATTTGTGATTGTTTATTGATCTGACGTTTTGCAGGGATGCAAGCGTTCTGTTACTCTCAGATTCACCACTATGACAACAGCAGGTACAGATGCTTATCTTCTATATGTATACAAATTTAAATTTAAATTTATAAATAAAAATGTGCTCCACAATCCATAATCAAACACATACCATTGTATTGCTTGTCGTTTGTTATTTACAGCACCTTGTAATGCAGGAATAATGAGTCTTTGAATAATCTGCTGCTTTAACACTTCACACTTTACAGAGTACAGCAAATGTGCACTGGAAAAATGTGCAGTGGTTTTGAATTGTGAATTAGCATGGTTCAGTTCTTTGGTGCAGGTGGAATGTACGTATGTCAAAACTACTAAAACTAAAAACGCTCGACAGGTATTATGTTACCACCAAGCTAACTGTGATTCACATTAACATTCTTTCACCATTCTAGGCTAAACACAAATATTTGACACTTAAGTACATTCCATATTTTATTTGTAGCTTGTAACAGACATATAAGCATATAAGAGTGTGTGAAATAACAATCACAGCCATGATGTTACACTTGATAACACATGACATCAAGTGTTCTATTACTTTTATGCAACAGTTAAATCAATAAAGCAAGAAATGAATAAATTGGACCGTAAATGTGACTTTCAACAAGTTAACAATTCCATAACATGTAATGAGCTCATCTCACTCACTGCACAATCGGCTCTTCGTTCTCCAGCCCCTTACGCTAAATTCCGAAAAGTTTAGTACCACTGAGGAAGCTTTTTTGTTTATTGCAGCAGTTTTATGGCTCAGTCTGATTTGGTCAGACTCTGAAGATGAGACTACATGTTTGGCAAATGGTATTGGGTTCATTTCTGGCTGATTCCAGGTTGTTTAGGTGCTCTGTCACAGCTGCCGACTGAAAAGCTGCTCAGTGGTGATGACAGTTTGGGAATTTAGTGTAGTCTCATCTTCAGAGTCGGACCAAATTGGCTGTCAATCAAATGTAATCTTAAAAGCATCCATTTTTTGTTGTTTCTTACGCAGAGTAAGAAGTAAAAACATTGGGCTTGAGCGCTCTCCAACAGCTGTATATGTGAAAAGCCGTGATGTTATGGCGAAATAACGCTTCTCAACCAATCAGTTTGCGTGGCCCAAACTTACTGTTGTATAATAATATATTTTAACTTGTAGGTAAACTACGAGCATTTTTTTAAAAAAAGTAGCAAGCAAGAATATATTACTAAAGGAACTGAATGTACATTTACAATCACATTACTATCAGCTCCATCACCAATTTATTGTGTTCCAGCCCATTTTCAGTCCCTGGCATTGCTGTTAATTTACCAGCAGCAGGTTAAAGTGAAAAGCAAATGTTTTTGCTTGCTTCTGAAGTGATTTCAAGATGAACAGCACTGCAATTCCAATTCTGAAAATCTCTATAAGAACATCCTCACAACCAGAAGTGCATCAAGAAAAAGAAACCTGCATGAAAGGAGGCAGCTCAACAACCACAAGAGGGCACCATCCGACTAATGCTACCGGATGAAACAGTATCTGTAAACCTGAGGCAGACAGTGACATTCCTACTGAACTGTCTTAGGGGCACTCAGCTATCAGTAGTGTGGTTCATCACAAAGCAGATCTTAACGGCTGAGAAATGTTTGCACCATAGTAAAATGCTCCAATAGCACCAAGCTAAACTATTTAATGGTTATTGAGGTTGATGAAATTTTGATCACAAGTTTTTTTTTTATTTAATATTGTATATACTGCTCTGGATATTATATTTTGGAGCTGTTTTTAAGCTAAAAAAGTTAATAAGCTAATTTAAGTCAATAAACCACTCGATTCTGCATTTCAAGTGTTTTCAAGCTTAACCATGTCCTATGAGTGCCTAACATCACCCTTTAACCACAGTAAAAACATGAACTGTTTGTTTACCTTCAAAACTGTGGCTGTGTATGTATGATAAGCTTTGAGGTTGTTTAGCCATAAAGCAAAATGTGAAGTGTACTGGAAAGAATCAAATCAGACCACAAAAAGAATAGAACAGAACACTGAGACCAGCTTGAGAGGTGGACAAAAAACATGATTCAGCAATCTGAGTGAAACAGCCGAGGGCCACGGGAGAGTATAATGATCCAATACCACAATAGAGGTCATTAAATTGATAATAGTGATTACGGTTTACAAACTGGACTCCTAAATCAGTTTCACCACCACAGAGCTTCTGCTGTAGAACGCTGTGCAAACCTCACCTGCATGAACTGACCTTTCTGATGATGCATTCTTTAATCATAGACATTGCTTTCCTGCTTTTCCCTTTTCCATATTCAGTATTGGTCATTCTCTGCTGTTATTGTTTGCTATCCGATGTTGACCAGAGGAGGTTGGGTTCCCCTTTGGAGTCTTGGTTTTTCTCAAGGTTTCCTCCTCTTGCTCTTAGTGAATTTTTCCTTGCCACTGTCACCAGTGGCTTGCTCACGGGGGCTCGACCTGGATTTCTTCTGTAAATTTTGTAAATCTGCTTTGTGACTATGCCTGTTGTAAAAAGCGTTGTATAAATAAACTTTAACTTTGACGCCACCAACTGAAACGGTGCCTGGGAACTCTGGAAATGTTGGACTAATGCTTTCTGGAACAACACGGTTCAATATCTTTAAAAATCTACATGTCAAAATATCATAATTTCTGTTCTGAATGGTTTATCTAGAGGGCTGAGAAATTAATCAAGACTCTGGAACATGTCCGTTGCAAGAATAGGCAAGACACAAAAGTTGCACTTGGTGGCACTTGATGGTCCTTATTAGGAAAACACAACCCAGTGAGCAAAACTATATCAGCCAATGTGTTTGTTGGTATTTTACAAAATAAGTGAGTAGGCTTGTTTTATCTGCATTTTCACTGCATATAGCAGCCAATGGCCAGAAGCTGTTGCATCCAAGTATGTATCAGACAACTGTTCAAGAGCTAGTACGTAACTACTGCACTACTTTGAGGTGGAGTGGAAATTCTAGTAAGAAGGTAACTGCCTTGAGTGATTATTATATTAAGCATGGTGATATGGTGCTGGATAACATAACAGACAGTGCTGCACTGAGTTCAGTACGGTTTTGCAATTTTCATTCATAAATTATGTGAAGATGAACAGCAGCAGAAAAGTGGGAACAGAACAGACTGAATCTTCTTCCTATGTGATTTTTACAGCAGCCATATTTTGCATTGGGCGGCACGGTGGCGTGGTGGTTAGCGCTGTCGCCTCACAGCGAGGAAGGCCTGGGTTCGATTCCCCGGCCGGGCGGCCAGGGTCCTCTCTGTGTGGAGTTTGCATGTTCTCCCCGTGTCTGCGTGGGTTTCCTCCAGGTTCTCCGGTTTCCTCCCACAGTCCAAAGACATGCTAAATTACCCCTGGGTGTGAGTGTCTGTCTGTCTGTCTGCCCTGCGATGGACTGGCGACCTGTCCAGGGTGTATCCTGCTTTTTGCCCGAAGACTGCTGGGATAGGCTCCAGCATCCCCCCGTGACCCTGACGGAGAAGCGGCTTAGTGGATGGATGGATGGATATTTTGCATTGTTGCCACCTACAGGTGATACAGGTTCTCCCTCATTATGCACTCATTTAAAAGCCGTTTTTCAGGTCAGTCATCTTCAAATAATGAAACAGCCGTTCTCTTCCTTCAACACTGTCTTCGCATTCTAACCTAGGCTGGTTAGCAGGTTTCATCTTGACAGAAACAATGGAACAAAACACAGTCCAAAAGCAGAGTCAGGGCAGAGCAGAGGGTCAGAGGAAAAAAACACATACAAAAAGAGCCAAGACCGAAAAATCCCAGAGAAAATCCAAAGATTTAAGTAAAAAAAGCTAGCCATGTCAAAAAAAACAAACAAACAAAAGTCCAAAAGTTGCAGGGGAATAGGCTCAGAATCGCAGGGACACAGTAACACTGATAATCCAGTCATAATCTCTTATTATTCAAATGGTCAAGTAAACAGCATATTCTGATTTCTTAAATCTTGAGTAAGGTCTAGAAATTCGATTAAGAAATCTGATAGAGAGCTGGATCTTAGCTCAGTAATCAGATTTAAACTCTTCCTCTGATTTCTCAGTCTGCGCATGTGCAAAACAGACAGCAGTACCAGAAATAAGCAAGCAGCATTACTAAGAGATGGTAGCAAAACACTTTTGGAGTGATGCTAAAACCAACTACATGCTTGACAAAATGAAGGATTTAATTTTCTTCCTCTTCTAGATATGTATGCTCATATTTAGAGGTAAAGTGTTTTTTAAAAAAACACAGCTTAAGGTTTTACATTATGTTTACATCATGTCTTCTTGGGTTAATTGGCTGGTTGCAAAACATCTGATTAATGCCTGATTCATGTAGACCTGGAGTTTTCCTATTATGTGATTACTGAAGTGCAAGTAAACACAATTGGATTACTGACAAAATCTGTTGTAAACACAGTGCTTTGACTGAGGGTATTTGTAGGAGATGCTTTTGAGTGGAGACTGAGAACAGGTGTGTGAGAGTGATGGTATTTGGTATTTAACGAGTTACAGTGCTGTTTCTGTTTATTTAATAATTACATCAGCTTCCATAAGGTTACCATTGGCCTGTAATCTTGAATTTTTATTTCTAGATGTGGGCCACATATTTCTAGATTCCTAGGTGTGGGCCACATACATCATACTGCACTAGTTGTCCAGCACTCAGGCACACTTCTTACTACAGGTATCAGCCCATACATGGCACTGATGACATCACCAGAGTCCGATGCCCTGCGACCCAAGCCGTATGCGACCCCATAGTACACTGCCAGCTGGGAAACTATCTCATCTAATCTAAGCTGCTTATCCTTCTGGGTCGTAAACGCTCATTGGACAGAAGATAGGAAACACCCTGGATGGGTCATCAGTCCATCACAGGGCAAACACAGACATATACGTTCACACACTCACACCTAGGGCAAATTTAGTATCTCCAATTGGCCTGACTGTCTTTAGACCGTGGGAGGAAACCAGAGCACCCGGAGTAAACCCACTTAGATACAAAAAAAAATAATAATTTCTGATGTCTAAAATGTTGGGACACCTATGAAGCTGAAATCTGGTCATTGTTAAATGTGTAAATATCGTACGCTCTTGTGTATTCACATCTGCCTTTAACACCATGATTCCCCAGACCCTGGCTTACAAACTCCACATACTTGGACTGAGCACCTCTCTCTGTAATTGCGTCCTGGACTTCCTGACTAACAGGCCGCAGTCTGTGAGTATCCACAACATCTCCTCCTCCACCATCATCCTCAGCACCGGCTCCCCTCAGGGCTGTGTGCTGAGCCCCCTCCTGTTTACACTGCTCACATATGCCTGCTCAGCTATGCATCCAGGCTGTCATATTGTAAAGTTTGCGGACGATATGGCAGTGGTTGGATGCATCACAAATAGTGATGAGTCTGGCTATAGGCAGGAGGTGGAACATCTGGAGAGTTGGTGCAGTGAGAACAATCTCTGCATCAACGTGAAGACGACAAGGGAGATGATTGTGGATTTCAGAAGGGGCAACACCATCCCTCCCCTCCCCCTACATGTCGGTGGATCTGCAGTGGAAGTGGTCTCCAGTTATAGGTACTTGAGCGTACACCTAAGTAACAATCTTACCTGGAGTAATAACACTTCCAGCCTGATCAGGAAGGCAAATCAGCGCCTCTACTTCCTCAGAAGGCTGAGTCGTGCTGGACTCGGGAGCTCAGTCCTCACCTCATTCTACAGATGTGTGGTGGAGAGCGTTCTGTGCTCCAGCATAACCGTGTGGCACGGAAGCTGCTTTGTGGCAGAAAGGAAAGCTCTGCAGAGGGTGGTGAAGGCTACACAGAGGACTGTTGGAGTCAGCCTTCCCATCACCATGGACATTTACACCTCCAGATGCAAGAAAAGGGCCACTGGCATGATGAAGGACCCCACTCATCCAGCACACACACTTTTTGTTCCTTTCCCCTCAGGTAGGAGGTTGCTGAGCATTAAGAGCAAAACAACCAGACTGAGGAACAGCTTCTTCCTTGAAGCTGTAAGACTCTTAAATTCCAATTAGACAATCACTGCAATGGCACTTCATGTCCACTTATTTATTGCTGCTGTACTGAATCAGTGCCTCCACTATATCACCCATACATGTCACTTTATACATTATCAGTATTAAGATGTACACCTCCTACCTCGTACTCATACTGCTGTGGTCCATGCTGCTGTTATTTGTCCACCCCATTATTTGCACTTTCTATTTATTGTTTATGTTACTTTGGGAGTTGACTGGACCGTGAGTACAATGTTTCATTCCACCTCATGTACCACATGTGATGTGAATGACAATAAAGCCTTATCTTATCTTATCTTATCTTGTTTCAGAAACAAACACTCAGATGCTACAGATTGACTCTGTGGTCTCTGGGGCTGTTGTCTGTTCCCCTGCCATCACACTGCTGTACATCAAGTTTAACATTGAGAGAGACCAGTTACAGACAACATTTCTGTAAGTGACAAAGGAAAATAACGAACTGAAGACCAATTACACAACTGTGATCCATCAGCTCCTGCTTGAGGCAGCTTCAGAACTTATCTAATTGGGGTGATCAAATAATCCCTACTTAGGTCTCTACTTGAGCCACTTGGTCAAATGGGTAACACTTTACATTAAGGTTTGCACATTCAAGATTAATTAGGTTCTTAATAAGTTTTAAACTATGTTTCATATTTCTATATTATTTAAGTGATCACTAAGCATTAGTTCTAACTTAGTCACTGATTACATTCTTAGAAATCAGTAATTGATAACACTTAACCGATAGTAATCACCACGACTCCAGGACTGGAAACTGGATCCAGCCTGCTCTGGATACATCATGACAGCCTAGATATATCATGACCAGGAGTCCGAACAGTAGTGTAGTCTATGTTTGAGTCAGTTATTAGAAAACTCTATAGCAGAGCTACTTACAAGATAAAAATGCAAATGTAAGAAAATGGAGCATTATTTTATGTCTGTTGCAAGCTGAGTGTATGTATGTGTTTAGAATCCACAGTGAAGGCCATACAGCAGGACTGGATTTTGTTCCAAACTAGTGTTTACTACATTGCTACTGAGAAGAAGAGCTGGAACAAGAGCAGAAAGAACTGCACACACAAAGAAGCAGACCTGCTGATCATAAACAGCAAAGATGAACAAGTGAGAGAGAGAGTTAAAGAGGTGGGGGCGGGAGCAAGGTGAACATTTTCAGCTTTATGTTTAAAAAAAAAAATTAAGCTTTAATTTTAGCATATTTTGCCTTTTTTAAAGTGCAAAGCTCATAATTCATAATTCATTACTTGTGTAATGCACTGCAGGGAGTTTGGAGGCATTTCAATAAACAAATTGGTACAAAGTTAGCTAGCACAGCCTGTAAATTCCAGGAGCAACAAGCAAATGACAAACCTTTTAAGGATTTTTGATCATACTGCAATGTGACGAGAGACTGTAAGGATGACTATGAACATGTCTCCCTGTTAGTAGCTTGTTAGTTGCTTTTCAGCCCCCAGAGGGTAATGGATCTTCAAAGCAATCTTGAGACATCCACGACTACTATGTCCAAAATGACAGGGTTGGGCAAAAAACTAGTGATGGCTGAAAACTGAACAGACGGTCCTGAAGGAATTCAGTAATGTATTCTGTTACAATATAGAAAAATTCTTTATAAAACCAGGAAACCTTTTGTTTTACTTAATTAATACTGTTCGTTGCTGTTGAGGGTTGGCAGGTTTATTCATGGACTTATTGTATATATTTCAGAAAAAAAATGCATATAATTTAAATGGCATTCTGAAAATTCATAACTTTTTGTGTACTGCTGCTCCTACAATCCCCCAAACCAGGATCCAGTACAACACCGTTACTAAGCTTATTACTCGACAAAACATCCACTACTGAGGAGTTTATTATTTGATCCTCCCTCAAAAGACCTTGTTAACATTGGCATTAATAACTGGCTCATACATTGGCTTATCAGCTTACTCAGGCCTTGCATTAACTATACGTTGTTGTGTCGTCATGTAGCATCAAATACCAGTTTCAGTGGGTTGTAAGTCTTCTTCTGTCTACTTCTACTGTATTCTTCATTACTCTCAGTTGTGAAAGGAATACACCAGCCAGACCAGGAAAACCCCTTTCTGATGATGTCTCAAAAGGTGGAAAAAACCTGAACCACTACAGCTGCTTTGGGGTTGATTTTTGAGGGTGAGTTATTTGTAATGTGTTTTCTAGCTTGTGTATTGTGTGTGTAAGAAGAACGAGCACTGTCGGTAATACTTTATGGATGAATAATTTATGAATGAATATTTTTGCCTCTTACAACAAACACAAATGACATGGTCTTAATGACAGAGGCTTAATGACAAATGACAGAGGCTTAATTAGAGAGGGAAAAGTGCTTTAAACCTTATTCTCTAAATATAACGATTCAGATAGAAAAATAAATAATTATAAAAATAAACAAACAAAAGAAACAATTTCCCTATCTGTAGGTTATAGGGACATGAGGGAAGATAAAGGTAAAAAGCTGCAAAATATATGAAATTAGAGATGTTAACATGCAGTATTTCTTTAAAAAAAACTTTTACAACAGCTGTTTTTTTCCACAAAATTTTCCACAAAATTATGAAAAGCATTTTACATGAGTTACATGAGTTACATCAGTTTGGTGGACACAAGGCAGGCAGCAAAAATCACTTTTTTAAAAATACATTTTAAATATAGCACTTGAAGTATAGCAGCAGTGAGTGTGAATTTACTGAGAATGAGCTAAGAGAGAGTGGGCATTGAGTGTGCAGCTTTTGGCCAGACACAGCTTTGTAAGAACGTGGACACCGTTTTTTTTTTTGGTTGGAATAATTCTCCTCAAAAGTCCTAATTTTTACAACAGTTTTAGGGGCCATATCACAGAAAGTCAAAATTCTCTTTTTTAAAATAGGTAAAGTAAAGTAGCATGTGAAGTGGTATATAAATTCTGTTAAAGTTTTAAAACATGCTGTTCACTCCCCAGAGCAAACACTGCATAGGTGGACACCAAGCTGCAGACACAGCCTGTTTGGAATGCACTGTTTTTGTGCATTAAAACTCTCTATATTTGCCTATTCAGTCTATAGAGGTTTAGCACCATCCCTTTCAGGCTGAAGTCATAAGGAGTGTTTCAGCCTGGACTGTGTTTTGAAAAGTCTTTAAGGTACAATAACAAAAACAACCTTTTAATTCTAAAGGATTAAGAAAAGTGTACAAAGGGCATGTGATTACAGCTGTTATTGGCACCTAAAACCATTTAAACAGTTCACAGTTCATCAGACACACTACATCTAATGCACTTAAGCTCACAGAATAGACTTAACTACTGCATTTCTGTCTATACTGCAGAGTAGCAATGTATGCAAGAAATCGCATCTTGGCATGTGACTCTTAAATCTATTTAATATTTTTCATTTTGAGATCGTTATAAGAAAGTGATGAAAGCAAATGAAATTAGCTTGAAACAAGCAAACTTGTGTCAGTGCAGTGGAATAATTTCACTTGGTGGGAGTTTAACCTTTTGCTTTTTAATTTCACCAGTACATTAATCTCAGAAACAAATTAATCCAGCTCAATAAAATCTTTCAAACCAGAACTGCATCAAAAGAATCAGAAGAAAGACAATTTATTGTTAAGTGTGAGAAACTAAAGTAACTGTAAAGTAAGAACAGAGGAAAATGCACTTGTATTATATGATTAAAACATTAGAGACGTTTAATGTCGAACTGGCCAGGCTATTTATTATTACATACCAAGTACATGTAGCTCAAAATTATATTACGTAATTTCCCATTATTTGTACAATTTGTGCAAAAGATATCATGATATGCAAAAATAATCAGCTATATATACACACCTTTATAAAACCCCATATCTCCAAAATGGCAACTTTACAGAAGAATGAAAAACCTACTTTACATTTAATGTAAGTCAATGGAACCAGACTTTTTACCATCATTTAATTTCCATTATATATATATATATATATATATATATATATATATATATATATATATGTGTGTGTGTGTGTGTGTGTGTGTGTGTGTGTGTGTGTGTGTGTGTATAATATATATATTATACACACACACACACACACACACACACACACATATATATATATAAAGATCACTTGTTTCAGAAGGGTCAAATTATTGGCATGCATCAAGCAGAGAAAACATCTAAAGAGATTGCTGAAACTACTAAAATCGGGTTAAGAACTGTCCAACACATCATTAAAAAGTGGAAGCACAGTGGAGAAACATCATCTTCGAGGAAGGAATGTGGTCGGAAAAAAATCTTGAATGATCGTGATCAGTGATCACTGAAATCAAATCATAGAAACACAACAGTAGAACTCAGGGATATGTTTAATAGTGAAAGTGAGAGCATTTCCACATGCACAATGCGAAGGGAACTCAAGGCATTGGGACCAAACAGCTGTCTACCCTTAAGAAAACCACTTATCGGTGAGGCTAACCGGGCAAAAACAGCATCGATTTGCTAGGGAGCATAAAGATTGGACTCTGGAGCAATGGAAGAAGGTCATGTGGTCTGATGAGTCCACCCTGTTCCAGGGTGAGGGGCACATCAGGGTAAGAAGAGAGGCTGCTGAAGTGATGCACCCATCATGCCTAGTGCCTACCATATTAGCCTGTGGGGGCAGTGCTATCTGGGGTTGCAGCAGTTGGTCAGTAGGTTCAGTAACGTTATGTGCCCAAAGAATGAGGTCAGCTGACTACCTGAATATACAGAACGACCAGGTTATTCCATCAATGGATTTTTTTCTTCCCTGATGGCACAGGCATATTACAAGATGACAATGCCAGGATTCATCGGGCTCAAACTGTGAAAGAGTGGTTCAAGGAGCACGAGACATTATTTTCACACATGGATTGGCCACCACAGAGTCCAGACCTGAACCCCATTGAGAATCTTTGGGATGTGCTAGAGAAGACTTTGCGCAGTGGTCTAAATCTCCCATCATCAATACAAGATCTTGGAGAAAAATGAATGCAACTCTGGGCCGAAATAAATGTGACATTGCAGAAGCTTGTGGAAACGATGCCACAGCGAATGCACGCCGTAATCAAAGCTAAAGGCAGTCCAATGGAATATTAGAGTGTGTGACCTTTTTTTTGGCCAGGATGTATGTATGTATAAGTATATACATGGGACAGAGAGGTAGAGAGAGAGAGAGAGAGAGAAATAGAGAGAAAAGAGAGAGAGAGAGATAGAGAGAGACACTTTTTCAAAGAGCTTATTAAATTCATGTCACAGCAAAAAAGAAAACATGAACAACAAAATAACAATTATGAATGTTTTCATCATGTTACACCAAATCAATTATTATAACAATGACATTATAGTTATTCTTTTAATCATTACATTGTGTTCTTATCATTATTTCTTATAAAATCAATTTCTAAAAGCTCTTCTGACAGTGTTCCATCCTAACATTTTGAAAATAAAAAAACACCTAAAAAAAATTCTAAAAATAAAGAAAAGTTTTCTTTGTGTAAATTCCGACTCTCATACATGCTCTAGCAACTTCTTCAGTTCCCTTTAAAGGAGCAGTTCTATTTTCGTTCTTTCCTGCGAACGTCATAATTTCTTCTTCAGTTCTAGTTTGTGCTTTGCAGCTGATCTCTACAATATTTGATTTTGCCGTAGCTAATAATGGCATCTCACCATTCCACATTTGCTCTGTTGCATGTTTATTCCAACTTGCTTGTTTGGTCCTCCGTTTTTGCCAGTATAGACTCTAAACTGACACTTATAATCTGACGCTAGTATCTGCAGTGATGCATGAAGTGCTGCTTCCTGCATCAGCACAAACAGTTCCTCCATTCCCACTTTGTCATATCACTACACACAGGCTTTTATAACTGGAGAGCCTCACTCAGACTTATTCTTCGAACATCTATCCGAGCAGAATGGAGATGATCAATGATATATATGCAAATGCAGAGAATTTTCATGAAAGTTTTGATTCAGATTCAGATTCATGTGATTCATATGAAGATGTTTGCGCTAGTAAGGACTACATAAACACTCAGATTAGCCCTCTTCATTACAGGAGTACGGACCAAACCTCTCAATCCCATACAGCTGACACTCAGTACAAAGGTAAGTAGATGGTACCTTCTGGTCTTCATTGGGGTTTTCCACTTACAAATGGGTCAGCTACCGAAACATTAGCATACTATTAGTGAATTTATGTTTCCTTTTTTTTTTAAGAAAAAGATCATAATACATTAAAACGACATTAAGACAATATAATGATTATCATAATTTCACATTTGTGAGTTTCCTTGGTTGCTTGTGCAGCTACCTTGCTGGTTTTTCTTTTTTTCTTATAATGCTCCGTGTGCCTCTGTAAAACCTCTGTTTGAAGATGTTCTTTTCATGTCTGAAGCAACAGCCTAAAGTTAATATCTGTTAAAAGCAATATTTCACTTTCAAAATTCCAGAAAAGAAGAATGCTCCCTAAATATTACAAATTTTTTGCAATAATAAATAATAATAATAACATTAAATTATAATAATAACAATAATAACATGCTCAGCATTACAGTCT
The DNA here is from genome assembly GCF_015220715.1 of Pygocentrus nattereri. NCBI lineage: Eukaryota > Metazoa > Chordata > Actinopteri > Characiformes > Serrasalmidae > Pygocentrus > Pygocentrus nattereri. The sequence goes on from NC_051232.1 coordinate 16,896,769, forward strand.
TAGTCCGGTTTAGTCATGCTCCACTTCTCTTTCTAGTAGCAAACTTAAAATCATCCCCTGTATTCTGCCACCCCATCTAATAAGTCTTCTCCTGCTCTGATTGTTGTAAGCTTATTTCAAGAGGATGTATCTATTTGCAAACATTTTCTATTTGTTTTAAATAATTTTGTAAACTAAATTTATCTCACTATATTGGCAGATCATTTTGCTTTTTTACCAGCAAAATGATCTGCCAATATAGTGAGGCAATTTTTCTTGATAAAATTACTTATTTTTTACTTACAAAACCATCTCAAAATTTAGAAATTAAATAGATTGACTAGAATTATGATAATTTCACCCAAAAATATACAATTTTTTTTGCAGTGCATGATGGAGACAATGAAAAACCTGAAGAAATGTGTGAAATGCTATTACACTGATGTGAACGATGTAAAAAAATTAATAAAACAGCAACTAATAAGATTAGTGAGGACTGCTTCCATCAGCTGCTGGAAAGAAACACATAGTGTCACATGCCACATTTTAAGATTGCAATAGACACATATTTTTGATTGCACATTTAAGTTCTATAGTGAATACATCAGTGAAGAGCCCTGGCATAGAGCTGCTGCTGTTTTCTAACAATTGACCCTGGTTAAGTTTTTCTGATGAAACTGGTCCCACTTGTTGTAAATCAAAACAGGTCTGATTATTCTCTATTAGCTCCTAATTACACTGCTCAAAAAAATAAAGGAAACACTTAAACAACACAATATAACTCCAAGTAAATCAAACTTCTGTGAAATCAAACTGTCCACTTAGGAAGCAACACTGATTGACAATCAATTTCACAGCTGTTGTGCAAATGGAACAGACAACAGGTGGAAATTATTGGCAATTAGCAAGACACACTCAATAAAGGAGAGGTTCTGTAGGTGGGGACCACAGACCACTTCTCAGTACCTTTCTGCTTTCTGGCTGATGTTTTGGTCACTTTTGAATGTTGGTGGTGCTTTCACACTCGTGGTAGCATGAGACGAACTCACAACCCACACAAGTGGCTCAGGTAGTGCAGCTCATCCAGGATGGCACATCAATGCGAGCTGTGGCAAGAAAGTTTGCTGTGTCTGTCAGCGTAGTGTTCAGAGGCTGGAGGCGCTACGAGGAGACAGGCCAGTAACACCAGGAGACATGGAGGAGGCCGTAGGAGGGCAACAACCCAGCAGCAGGACCGCTACCTCCGCCTTTGTGCAAGGAGGAACAGGAGGAGCACTGCAATTGCAATCCTCACCCTCAGATCTTTTCTTTTCGCACTTTACTATAATACTTCATACTAATAATGTTTGCTATCCGGTGTCGACCAGAGGAGGATGGGTTCCCCTTCTGAATCTTGGTTCCTCTCAAGGTTTCTTCCTCTTTTAGGGAGTTTTTCCTTGCCACCGTCGCCGCTGGCTTGCTCATGGGGGCTCGGACCCGGATTTTCTTTCTTCTTTTCTTTTCTCTCTGTAATACTGATTGTTTTGTAAAGCTGCTTTGTGACAACACCTGTTGTAAAAAGCGCTATATAAATAAATTTTGCTTGCTTGCTTGCTTGCACTGCCAGAGCCCTGCAAAATGACCTCCAGCAGGCCACAAATGTGCATGTGTCTACACAAACGGTTAGAAACCGACTCCATGAGGATGTTATGAGGGCCCGACGTCCACAGATGGGGGTTGTGCTCACAGCCCAACACCGTGCAGGATGCTTGGCATTTACCAGAGAACACCAGGATTGGCAAATTCGACACTGGCGCCCTGTGATCTTCACAGATGAAAGCAGGTTCACACTGAGCACATGTGACAGACGTGACAGAGTCTGGAGACGCCGTGGAGAGCGATCTGCTGCCTGCAACATCCTTCAGCATGACAGGTTTGGCAGTGGGTCAGTAATGGTGTGGGGTGGCATTTCTTTGGAGGGCCGCACAGCCCTCCATGTGCTCGCCAGAGGTAGCCTGACCTGAATCCGATTGAGCACACCTGGGACATCATGTCTCGCTCCATCCACCAACGCCACGTTGGACACAGACTGTCCAGGAGTTGGCGGATGCTTTAGTCCAGGTCTGGGAGGAGATCCCTCAGGAGTCCATCTGCCACCTCATCAGGAGCATGCCCAGGTGTTGTAGGGAGGTCATACTGGCACGTGGAGGCCACACACAATACTGAGCCTCATTTTAACTTGTTTTAAGGACATTTCATCAAAGTTGGATCAGCCTGTAGTGTGTTTTTCCACTTTAATTTTGTGTGTGACTCCAAATCCAGGCCTCCATTGGTTGATAAATTTTATTTCCATTGATTTTTGTGTGATTTTGTTGTCAGCACATTCAACTTTGTACAGAACAAAGTATTCAATGAGAATATTTCATTCATTCAGATCTAGAATGTGTTATTTGAGTGTTCCCTTTATTTTTTGAGCAGTGTACACTACCGATCAAAAGTTTGGGGTCATCGAGAAAATTTTGTGTTTTCCATGAAAACTCATAGTTTTATTTTTCAAATGAGTTGCAAAATGAATAGAAAATATAGTCCAGACATTGACAAGGTTTGAAATAAATTTTTTTAAATTAAAATAATAATTTTCTCCTTCAAACTTTGCTTTCATCAAAGAACGCTCCCGGTCAAGCTACTCCCACAACAACTCAACGGGGTTGAAATCTGGTGACTGGGCTGGCCACTCCATTACAGATAGAATACCAGCTGAGTGCTTCTTCCCTAAATAGTTCATGCATAATTTGGAGGTGTGCTTTGGGTCATTGTCCTGTTGTAGGATGAAATTGTCTCCAATCAAGCACTGTCCACAGGGTATGGCATGGCGTTGCAAAATGAAGTGATAGCCTTCCTTATTCAAAATCCCTTTGTCCTTGTACAAATTTCCCACTTTACCAGCACCAAAGCAACCCCAGACCATCACATCTTCAGGCACTCTTCCAGCATCTTTTCAGTTGTTCTGTGTCTCACAAATGTTCTTCTGTGTGATCCAAACACCTCAAACTTAGATTCATCTGTCCATAACACTTTTTCCAATCTTCCTCTGTCCAATGTCTGTGTTCTTTTGCCCATATTAATCTTTTCCTTTTATTAGCCAGTCTCAGATATGGCTTTTTCTTTGCCACTCTGCCCTGAAGGCCAGCATCCTGGAGTCGTCTCTTCACTGTAGAGGTTGACACTGGCGTTTGGCGGGTACTATTTAATGAAGCTGCCAGTTGAGGACCTGTGAGGCGTTGGTTTCTCAAACTAGAGACTCTAATGTACTTGTCTTGTTGCTTAGTTGTGCAGCGGTGCCTCCCACTTCTCTTTCTACTCTGGTTAGAGCCTGTTTGTGTTCTCCTCTGAAGGGAGTAGTACACACCGTTGTAGGAAATCTTCAGTTTCTTGGCAATTTTTCGCATCAAATGGCCTTTATTTCTAAGAACAAGAATAGACTGTCGAGTTTCACATGAAAGTTCTCTTTTTCTGGCCATTGTGAGAGTTTAATAGAACAAACAAATGTGATGCTCCAAATTCTCAACCAGCTCAAAGGAAGGTCAGTTTTATAGCTTCTCTAATCAGCCAAACTGTTTTCAGCTGTGCTAACATACTTGAACAAGGTTTTTCAAGGGTTTTCTAAACATCCATTAGCCTTCTTACACAGTTAGCAAACACAATGTACCATTAAACCACTGGAGTGGTGGTTGTTGGAAATGGGCCTATATACACCTATGTAGATATTGCATTAAAAACCAGACGTTTGCAGCTAGAATAGTCATTTACCACATTAACAATGTATGGAGTGTATTTATGATTCATGTTAGCTTCACTGAAAGAAAATGTGCTTTTCTTTGAAAAATAAGGACATTTCTAAGTGACCCCAAACTTTTGATCGGTAGTGTATATACAAAATCATAATTTGCTGTCCCACATTTTCAGGTCACTACCGAAATGCAGATTTAGTCCATATGTGGAGCTTTATTTTAGCCACACCCCTGCATTTCAGAGCCAGAAATGAGACTGCATCCCTGTTCCTCGCTAGAAGAACTTTGTTTTATTAAAAATTTTGTAAAATCATCTCTACCAAAACGGTCTCTATCAAAAATGTCACTACCAAAACATTTGTTAAAGTTTCAGCAGTGTTATGACTGTTTTGGTGGTGACAAAATCAAATGTTCAATAAATTATTTTAGCAAAATAAACATAATTATGGTATATGGTTCCTCAAAGCAAAAGGATTTTAGTATAAACTCCAAGTCCATTAAAAGTCTGAAATGTGTTTTCAACTTTGACTTTAAACCATTTCAGTACAATGATCCATACATTTTGTTTCAGGTACATGCACTGCAGCAAGTAGATGTTACGGAGTGGTTGCATTGTGTCTGGGGCTGCTATGTGTTCTTCTTCTGGCTGCCATTACACTGCTGTGGATGAAGTTTACATCAGAGCGAGACCAGTTACAGAGCAGTTACACCAACCTGACTTTAGAGCGAGACCAGTTACAGAGCAGTTACACCAACCTGACTTTAGAGCGAGACCAGTTACAGAGCAGTTACACCAACCTGACTTTAGAGCGAGACCAGTTACAGAGCAGTTACACCAACCTGACTTTAGAGAGAGACCAGTTACAGACCAGATTTGTAGAACTAACAAGTGAAAATGATCAGTTAAAAACCAATTACACCACCGTGACACATCAGCTTCAGACCGAAAGAGAGCGTCTCCAGAACGTCCCTAAAAGGAGTAAGTAGATAATTCTTTGGTTTTAAAATGTTCTTATTTTTGGTGTTATTCAGACAACATGAACCATATCGTTAAAACAGATTTTAAATTTTAAAATGTTGAGCAAGTTATGGTCTGGAACAGTACAGAGGAAAAACTATTTTAGCATACTGCTACATTGTAATCCTGGGCAATTGCTACGTGCAGTAGTTGTAAATGTGTAGTAATGGCTGTTATTCATTTTTCAGAATTCTTAAAGGAGGGGTCATCAATTCTGAGGAGGAAAGTTAGCCAAAGCAAAGAGGTTTTGAAACTTAGCAGCCAAACAAATACAACCCATTCCCTTCTGCATTTACTCAAAGCCTCGCCCCATAAGCACACAGTCAGGCTGCATATCGCTGCTGTCACAATAAAACATGCTTTACTTTTAATGTCAGTGGAACCAGAATTTTTTCCAAGTAATTTTGGGCTATTTCCTTTAGTCCATTTATCATGAAATTTACACACAGTATATGTGAAGAAGACTCTCCGGGCTGATTGGAATCCATAATTCCGTTTAATCCCAAAACACAAAAAACGGCGTCAGAGTCAAAAACAGTCCAAAGGTCAAAACACTAGAAAAATCCAAAACCAGCAAAAGCACCAAAGGGAGATCCAGAAGCAGACTCAAAGAGTACAGAAAAGAGTCAAGGCAATCCAAAAACTTAAACAATGAGGAGCCAAGGCTTGGTATGCAAGTAGACTGGCAATACTTCATACTGAGTCAGTGCGCCTAAGGTCCTTAAATAGTCAGGTGAAATGAGCTGCAGGTGAGGGGTCAGGGTGCAACAAGGGAGAATGTCATTATTCGGGTGAGGCTGACCTCTGGTGGCAAGGACCGGTGTTACACCTGACAGTATAAAGGGCAGCAGGCGTTTTCAAATCATGTTCTGACAGCAGCAATATACTAGCAAATGCTGGAACTAAATCAGTTGTAACTGATTATTACAAATGATGCCACAAGCAGACAGTGACACAGCTAATTAATTATGGAGAGAGGTTATCACAGCCATGCCTTTCAGCTCCTTTTTTCCAATTTCTGCTCTTCTGTTTCACTTTTTCGTGACTTGTTTTGCTGTGTAAGCCACCACAGATAATTACCGTATTGGCTATTTTGGTGGTATTTTTTGACATTATTTCCTTAAGGAACTAATCAGTTGTTGCAGTGGGTCTTATCATAATTCAGGTCAATCTATCAGGAGAAGTACAAGAGAAGAACAAGCAAGTAGATACACTTTATTTTCTGGTCAGTTGAATGGTGCTGGTCACAGGCACCAACCTAGAGTAACTACACCCGCAGACCTTTTTCTTTTCCCGTTAAGAGCTGAAATGCACTGCTCTGTAATGATAAAATATACCAGTCTTGCTTAAAATGTGAACACACCTTTCCAGACTGTAAAAATATCATTTTTATCGTGTTCAGTTCCACCTCTCAGCGCCCCTCTCATCCAACTCAGCTATAGGATGACATGCATGTACATGATCCCTATATGCAAATCAGTCAAACAAAGTTACCACCCCCTGATGATGCCCTACTGGAGCAATACAAAATAAAATATATAAAAAATATAAAAGCCTAGGTAAGGAGATAACCACATTCACACGCTGAGTTAAATACCCCCCACTTCACAAGGCTGCGATATGCCAGCTGTCTGTTCCACCTGTAAAAAACTCAATTAATCTAAGATTAGTTTGTAGTAAAGATGTTGGACCGATTAAGTAAGGATTCCATAAAGCACACAACTGAAAATCTTGGGCATGCGACTCACTGAACAGAAATCAACAGCAAGCAACAGGGAACTCTGAAAAGCAAAATGATTCAGGAAAGAGTAACGTTAAATGGCCATTGTTACCAACTGTCAACATTTTGTCTGCACAGCCTTTCTCAAACCTTTTCCCTGCTTTCCGTAGTTCCAGCGTTGCTTACCGTTGATTTCTGTTCAGTGAGTGCACGCCCGAGGATCAATTTATGAAGGGGAACAAGAATTTGAGGGGGAACTGAATGGGATGCAACACCAGTAAGTGCCATGAACAGCTTGCAGAATGTAAGGATTTAGGGCCACTGCAGCAAACCCTGGCTGACTGGTGATGCAGTCTGCAACCTTGATGTCAAACTGAAGGAAACTAACAATGTTCAAAGAAATCCACTTTATTCATTCAGAATTTGGCGCATCTAAAAAATCAGGGCTTGGTTATATGAAATATTGACCTGATGAACAGATAATAAGAAGCTGTCTGTCATGGTTTTAGGGATTGTTCTTCATTTCGATGCCTCCGCCACTCACTGCTAATCATTTTCTGGCACTATGCTAACTCTTCAGTGGCTCGTGCTGTTAAGGCTCAAGACTGACTGCCTTGTCAGAAACACCATCCCTCATCAAAGATGGGGATGGTAGTAGAGAAAAATCGTCAGCCTTGTAAGAGTTCTCAGTTACAAAAGTGCCATTTGATAGTCACTTTCCATATTTTCACAGCAGCCCAGCCCACCTGGTTTCCCTCACTGTCCTACCTCCAAACCTGCATAACACTGCAGTGCCCCTCCCATTTTTGAGGTTTTTTTTTGTTTGTTTGTTTTTTGAAGTTCAGCCAGTGGTGGAATAGTGGACTATAGTTACTCTTTAAGGAGGGGAACAAAAAAATTTTTAATTTGTATACTAATCCAGTGACAAATGGGAAGAGTGTGTGCATAAGTGCAGAAACCATGGGTGAACCAGAGTAGTTGCTTTGAGACTACACTATAAGCATGGCTTCCCACAAAATCTGTATTGCTTGTAACTTATACTGCAATTCAGCATTTTTAGCAGTTACATTCCTACTCTATACCACTGCCATCTGACGCTATTTGATTACTTAACACTGTGTCTAACGCTGTGTCTGAAAGGCACTATCTTCTGCATGAATCCAGCTGTTGGAACAAAACTTTGGATCTCCAAAATGTTAACTTTACAAGAGAAGGAAAATACATACTTTCATTTAAATGTAAGTCAGTGGAACCAGACTTTTTTCTTTTGGGACATGTCTTTTAGTCCATTTATCATGAAATTTACACACTGTGTAAAGGGCAACCGGCACTTTTAAAATCACATCAAAAACTGAGAATTGACAAAAATGGAGATGAGGTTTTGTTCTGACTGCCACAATATATGTTTGAGAGAGCCAGTGGATAGAACCCTATTGAAGCTAGACATCAAAGACAGTTAATGGCAGATTCAAACACAGGCTGTTTTAGTGGAGCAAGAGAATGAATGATTATCGTACAAGAACTCAACACACAGAATTACCAAAATTCCTCCAGGACAGCTGTGTGAAATATGTATAAATCTTTGAACTGCTTGAATGACTGAACTTCACCCAATGAATCATGCAGATAAACCTTTATCACTCAAAGAACCAGGTAAAGTAATGCTTACAATAAACCACTCTCAGAGATCAGGTCATGGCAGTTTGCTTAAAAACTTGTGGGAGCTCATTAATCAAATAAACGATTAGCTAGTTGCAACATCACATGTGCTAACACAGTCATGGCTCTCAGACAAAAGAGACAAGAGAGTTTGATACCTTTCATAGTGGAATACCTTGGCTAGGGGAGAGCAGAACTATGGTGCTCTGTTGATGCTTATAGGTTCCTAAAAGGAACCTCAACCAACCTGAGATGAAGTACCCTATAGGTGTTCACTGTTAGCAGCTTGTGAAATTGTTGCTGGAGCTATGAAAAAAGTAGATATCAAGTATTTTTTTCTCCTCTCAAGCAAGGTTTGCATATTGGCAGATTTTTATGAATTTAATCTAAATCATAAAGTAAGCGAATACTCTTCATAAACTGCCTACCTCAGCGCTAGAATGTTGAGACAATTGAGACAATGCCAGCAAACCTAAAAGCGTGCTGTGTGTTGATGGGCAGGAATGGGAGCCAGATGGAAAGAGTGAAATAAAGTTCCAGTGTTGTTGTAGTCTACTTAAATGGTAGAGGTTAAGTATCGTGAATCTCGACTAATGCACCTTTAACTTGGCTGTCAGTGAATGCTTTGACATGCACTCAGTAATCCGATTATAATCACATTTCTGCAGTTTTCTGATTATTCAAATGGTAATGTAAACAGCACACTCTGCTTTCTTAGTTTAGAGTAAGGCCTGAAATCCCAATTAAGAAGTCTGATCAAGAGAGCTGGATTTTAGCTGAGTAATCAGATTTCTCAGTGCATGTAAACTCTTACTCTGATTTCTGTCAGATTTCTCAGTCTACGCATGTGCGAAAACAGACGGCTGTACCAGAAATAAACAAGTAGAAAATCTTCTTCTGAGAGTTCATTAGTCAGTTCCAAAGCATAAATCTGATTACTGCCTGACTCATGTAAATCCAGAGTTTCCTCATTATCCGATTACTCCAGTGCATGTAAACATGCTGATCGGATTAATGAGAGATATTTTGTAGTTATAGGATTATTAAATGCATGTAAACGCACTCACTGATGTGCCGCCAAACACGCTTCTGTTCTTTCTCATACTGTATGTGCCTATGTGCTGTTAGGTTGCCAGTTATTCTAGACTAGAATCAATTATACATTCGGTCGATGATTCTTTTTTTATTTTCTGCTGTCTACAAATCACTATCAAATCTTTTTTAGCAGCCACAGTTTATGTAGAAAATAACTAAAAAAACAATTTTTAATTTGTAATTTCCACTTCACTGTATTTTTAATTAGCACATTTTCTGATCGCCATAGTGTCACTGCACATTTGAAATCCCTACTGTTTACCAATAGAGTTGCATGCATTTTCACTATCGGGGTTATGACCATTCTATGCAATTTGACTATTATAACTTTTCTCAAACTTTGTCTTCTTTGGTTTTGGGGTTGGGAGCAGTAACCAAATGTTCCCTGTTGTTGGTACCTATGCAGATTGGTTCACTTTTTATTTAGTTTACCACCAGACCAGAATTTTTCTCTCTGAGCATATTCTGTATTGACAGCAGCCAGAATGCACATAAAATTTCACAGAATGTTCTAAATTAAAAATCAATGACCCCACATTTAACTGCCCATTAATTTCCATCAGGGCCTCAGGATCAAACACAGGCTTTCAAACTCCATTCAGACCAAATAAATATTACAAATGCTGTAATTCTGAACCCCAGTAAACTGAGAAAACTGACTGATCGGTCCTCTGTTTATTAATGTGTAGCCCGAACAATGCAACAGGAATGGTTTTTCAGCAATAGCGTGTACCACGTCTTTACTGGGAAGAGCTGGAGTGAAAGCAGACAGGACTGCATAGAGAGAGGAGCAGACCTGCTGATCATAAACAGCAAAGAGGAACAGGTGAGTGGGGGTGGGGGGGTTGGGTAGAGGATAAGAGAGCGAGCAAACAACTATTCCTTTTCAAATTATACCATCATAACAACAGGAATTCATCGCTAATAAGCTGGGCCCAGATCAGGCTTGGATTGGGCTCACTGACCGTGACACAGAGGGAGTCTGGAAATGGGTAGACGGCTCAGGACTGACTATTAGGTAAGAAACTGCAATTAACTAATTATTTATCCCTATTTTGTCTCACAAAATGAATACTTTGAACCAGAGGTGTGGATTCAAGTCATGTGACATGCACTCGAGTCCCACTCAAGTCACAAATTTGATAACTCAACTCAAGAAAGACCTGGGACTCGACTAAGACTTGGGACTCGACTTTGAACACTAGTGACTCGGAAAGACGAGACTCAAAGTGGAAGAAACGTGGAGAGAGTCTGACTGCAGACTCACCATACAGTCAATTATTTTTCACGTAAACAAATACATTTCCTGCCATAAATTGAGCGAACAGCAATGTCGTCAGATGTCTGTTACTGAGCTTATGCACGTTTTTTTTCTTTTTGGATGACAAGTGAAGCGTTAGAGCTCAAGTTCACCTCTATAAGCTGGTGAAAAAAGTTAACTTCAGCTTCATAAATTTCACCATAACTCTGCTGTCTTTTCTGTAAACTCTGTTCAGCTCGCTCATTTTGGTTTCTATTGAGTAAACTCAATTCAAACTAGCAGTTGTTTTTAGTTGGCTGAGCTAGTATTTATTTTATTTATATATTTATTTATTATTTATATGTAGTATTTATATATATATATATATATATATATATATATATATAAATACTACATATAAATAATACGCACACACACAGACACAGCCATACACTTCTAATATGCTCAAAGCCATAGTACTCTTATAACAATTTCACAACAATAGAAACATCGGTAACACTTTACTTGAAGCATGTCTACATAACACGTAACGTCTTACATGAATGCTTAATTAACATGTTAATGAAGGTTTAAATCAACATTCATAAAGCATATATGTTTTACACAATATACTCTTTACTAAGACATTTTTCGAAATAAAAATTCTAATTTTTTTATTTTAAGAAAAACAGTATTCATGGACAGCCAAAATAAAAATGACCCTGCTTTGGCCCTTCGGTCATTGTGCTTTGACATTTATTGGCACACCACCATTCTAAAATTTGACTGTTTCTATCAGTAACTTACTTATTCTATAAGTAACTGTTCATGTAGTGAAGTGACATGCAAAGCAAAACATGCTTTAAAAAAAGAATTAAAAAGAAATTGAAAGCATAGATGAAAGTTATTATCCTTCTTATTATAATTTATTATATTATCCTCAATACCTCATGTTCAGAAATAAGTGCTGTGGCGGCACTGCACTGTCTGTTTACTGTGACTAATGTCTGTTTTATCATATTTATTGTAATTTTTCTAGTTTGATGTTTGCACACTTACATCTGCACGTTTGCACTTTGTACTGTATTATTTTGTTCCATGTTGCACCGTGTTGTTCCTGGAGGAATGTGATTTCGCTCCACTGTGTACTTATACATAGATGGAATGACATGTGAGGTCATTTTTACATTGGCTGGCCAGAAATTAGGCACTTTACTGAAAATCATTTCCTTTTTTAGAATGTTTGGAAATAATCATTTGGAAAATGTCTCAATAAATGACATGGTAGTCCATAGTAATATCATGTAAACATGCATGTAAACATGCATTAACATAAGTTAATGAATATTTCAATCTACATTTATAAATAATGTAGTGTTTATGCAAGATGTTATGAATGTGTTATGTAGACACCCTTCACCTATAGTGTTACCAGATAATTTTACAACCTTGCCTGTGCATTTAACAGCTTTTATTAGATCAAGAAAAGCATGTTAACATAACTCTTCCTGTTATGTTCTATTAATCTGAGGTAAATTATGGTTTTAACTGTCATTAAATTTGCAAATAAGTTGAAATTGTTGGGCTTAAGGTCAATATGCAGATGTCAGTAAATACTGAACAAAATCTTATTCTGATTCTCTGGGTTTCAGCTTCTGGATGAGCGGAGAACCAAATAACTTTAAGGATGAGGACTGTGCAGAGATTCTTGGCCTTTCAGATAGTAAAACCTGGAATGACCGGCCATGCTCTTACAAAGAAGGGTGGATCTGTGAGAAAAGTACCTTATAGTGAGACATTAAGCTAGTAAAAGTAAGTAGTAATGAGAATGTCTGAGCAAGAAACAAGTGTCACATGATGTCAATTTTTATAAGAGCAATACAAGAGTTATGGTCAAATGACTCTATATTCTCATCTGCTCAGTTTGGGGCCCAATTCCATGCTTGTGAGAATGTTTTGGATAGTTTCACAAACATGCCAAAATTCAAAATGTTCCTTCTTTAAAATTGTTTGTGCCATTAACTGGTTATTGTCCTCTTTAAGCACTGTTACATTACGTAGTATTGTACTGACTAAAATCTAAGATGTGATCAAGGTGACTGTTTGACTGCCCCCCTTGCAAATCTTTGCAGTGCTCTTTTTATCTATTTCATAATTTTATAGCTTTACATGTTGCTTCTAAGAATACCAGGGCCACCGGAACCACAGTGCTGAGCAGGCATTTGCCCCAGCACTTTTTATAGTACTGTGGTGACACCCTGCTACTTTTTGAATTCAGGACACACAGATACATACACCTGCTTTCACTAAACTGCCTGAAGCGCTGACCAACACAGACAGAGTAAAACTGAAAACAGAGCCAATCAGAATCTCCATGTCAGCTGGGAGGCACTTTCAGATCTGCCTTGGATGGTGTAAACCTGTCAAACTTTTTCTTTAGTTTGGTTTTGACATGGGACTTCATCCGAATTCAGGCAGCACCAGCCAACCAAAACGCACTAATTCACGAGGGAATTCAGCACCAGAGTACGTTTTTTTCCATTGCGCATTTTCTCTGTACTGTCTGCACAACCTGAAACTAATATTTCACTCTTTGCAAGCGCTCACACGTGTTTGTTAAAAGTAAAAGTAAGTAGTAATGAGAATGTCTGAGCAAGAAACAAGTGTCACATGATGTCAATTTTTATTTCTTTTTATAAGTTTTGAAACAAACCTGTTTTAAATGAAGTTTAACCGATCAGGCCGCTAAAGCTTGGCCAAAAAAATTGGTCCACAATCCATAATCAAATTCATATCACTATTTTATTGCTTGTGTCTCGTTTTGCAGGGATGTAAGCGCTGTAAATAACGAGAGACACACAATAAAATAGTGATATGAATTTGATTATGGATTGTGGACCAATTTTTTTGGCCAAGCATTAGCAGCCTGATCTGTTCAACTTAATTTGTTATTCACAAAGCATCTGTTTTTTCTGTCTTCATGGTGGTGAATGTGAGAGTAACAGAGCGCTTGCATCTCCGCAAAACGTCTGATCAATAAACAAACACCTATGTGTGCAATTTAGCCCACTTTAGCCCTTGCAGTCCACCATCCAACCCAAAGGAAAAAAATAAAGCGTCACAAAATCAAACTGTGGTGCGTCTTTATAAAATGACCTGGGTATGAAAACAGCCTGATGCTCTTCAGAGATTGCTATCTGCTGTCTGAGCCTGCAGTTACTGAAGCAGCATCAAAACTAACACTTGCACTTTTTTTTGGAAACAATTTTGCCCCACTGCTGACGGTGTGGCGCAACCCCAAAAGAATACTTTTACAGAAAGCTCTAAAAGGCTTATTTTCATCTGTTTATTGTATTTTATCATAGCTACTCTATGTGCATGAATAAAAATTTTTTTTTCAAAAATATACTCCTGTTCTGATACAATTGGCCCCTCCCAGTCCTGTCCATGTGCTCGTGTTGTGTTTTGATCTTCAATGTGCACTTGTTGTGTTTATCCTCCCAGTTTGGCCCCCTTGTTTTCAGACCCCGCCCCTGATCGTTCCCACCTGTGTTTCAACCTGTGTCCTGTTATCCTTTGTTAGCCCTCTTGTATTTAAGCCCTGTGTTTGCCCCTTGTGGTTGTTAGTCTTTGTGCTGTATGTACAGTTTGAAGTGTTTGGTGTTTTTCCTCTGTGTGCATTTAACTTAGTATCATTTGGTATAAGCTGTGCAACCAGCACCCCCACATGTTTGTGTAATTCTAAATGTGGTCATTTCTATGAAAAAGTAACATTTCAAATAATATATATTTATGATGTACAATCACTGAAACAGGACTACAGAACAGGATGCCTTAATTTTACATGGAATAATGTAGTTGTAGTGTAGTAGCTTGAATATTTAAGGTCAATCCATGCCATTTCACCAAATCTTTTTTAATCATTTACATATTGCTTTGCAACATAATTTAATAATAAATATATTTTTTGTGGCAATGATTAGGTTGACTACTGACTTTTAGCGTTTGTTAGCACTATTAGCCTGGCAGCTACGGTTCTAAACTCAAAAAGCAAAATATTGTATGTGTATACACGACATTACATTGTATATGTATGTTACTACATTAAGATGTTGGATCATTAGAATATTTCAACATACTTTCACACTTTTGGTATCTAAAAGTCCATTTAGTTTGGAGACCTCTGTGGTGAAATCTGTGATTGCAGAAGAAAATTTTGTAATCTCAGTTGTACTTCAGACACCTCCAGGCATATGAATCTGATGTTGTCACGCATCCACCGAGCACTGAGACCAACCTGGACTCCATCTCCCAGAATCCATGTTACAGGTGTATGTTAGTATAGTCAAAGCTTGGTGAAGGACGGGTATTCCAAGAATGTAAGTAAATCACCTACTTTCATCATCATATCTTCACATTTGTGACCTAAAGATTGAGCTGAATCTTCTTTTTGAGTCAGGGCATGTGACATTAATACATCGTCTTAAAACTGCTGACACATCTGACCCAACGCCTTTGGCTTGGACACTATATATTAGCATTTTTTTATATTTGTGGTGCAAAATCCATTTGTATGCCTTCTAATAGTCCACAATGTTGCCTGGAAATAAAGGCTACCTTTACGCTACATCACTCAGATGAGAAATCATTTGTAGATTCTTTTTTCTCAGCTGATTCATTAGCCATGTAATAATTTAATAAGAGATGTGATTTCTTGGAGTTGTGTTTTCTTTTTAGTATTGCCTTTCCTGCATAGGCTCATAAGTACCATTCCTGGTCATCAAAGAGCTGCAATAGATCTGTTAGTCCACAAAAACTAAACTTTTAAAATTTAATAAAGACCCCCCCCCAAAAAAAGTGATACATCTCTGACAAGTTGTTTGCTTCTATCTTGTGGCTAAAACGGAACTTCCTCAATAGTGATGAGGGTGTTATTGTTCAGGTTCTGGGGTTTTATGACTATCAAACCTATTCCTCCCCACTCCATTCAGAAGAACACCTTACTGTTAAAATGTTTTTAAGCCAAAAACCAAGGAAGTCAAGAAAGAAGGCTGTAAAAAAAACCCCACCTTGTCACATCTTTTGTAATTCTTGCTTCACCACAAGAAACTCACTACTTTGTAATTGAAATAGTGGTGTAAGAAAAACTTAAGCAAAAGCATGCAAGCATACCATGTTAAAAAAAAGGTACTACATAAAAAGTAAAAATGTTTAATAAGTCTGTTGCATATAGTGCTTTGCATAGCATTTTTCCTCATTCAACGCTAAATTATACTTCTGTATCTGTGCTCATGTTGTGCTCAGATATTTGTATAGGAGTTTGCTAAAATACTTACCTTTAATGTGCACTAGAGTCAGTGCCAAAATAAAAATGTACAGAAAACTAACAGGTAATAAGTCCCAAGTTGTATTGTAGAGAACGGATTGGAGAAGTGAAGTACTGGGTGCACTAAAGAGGAATTATTAGCTCTGGTCAAGCATTGTTTGGATCTCGCCCTGCCCCACGATTCAACCAAAACAGCCAATCACTGTTTGTTTCCCTGCAGAAATGCTGCCTTAGATTCAGAGGAGTGTTGCTCACTGACCAGGTAAAATAACTGCCTAGCATTTGAGGCCACCTAGGCACAAAGTTTTACAAGAAAAATCAAATTCACCAATTCTTCCTAAATATAGTCATTCAGTCAATATGTGTTCAGTGTCTGAAGTTTGCTGGTGCTACAAGGCTAAGTGTAGCTAACAATGTCATAGTAGTGGATGCTTATAGCCACCAATAGGGCTTGGGAATCAATCCCATGCCACACTGCATTATGGGATTAGCTGCTGTATTAACAGGGTTCATCCTTGTTTTTACATGCTACAAATACGTCCACTATGACAATGTAGAGATTACTGTTTTTTCATGTTTTTTCAGGCTTGTCATGCTTAAAATGAGACAAATGAAGGGATGCCAAACAAATCCGACTTACTGACAGATCCATACAAACTCCCAAACAAGCAGTGGAACAGTGATCTACATATGCTAACATTACCAATTTTTTTCCTAGCTGGTGAGTTAAAGTCCCTTGAGTGATTTTGAACTATCAAGTCATTTGAGGCCCATGTACCGTTTACATGGATACTCTGCTCAGCCACTGGCAGATTCAACTCAGTGAACTTAGCTGACATAACTCACTCCACCAATGTCATATTTACATTCCACTTAACTACTGGCACACACAGCCACTGGCGTAACTCGAGTAGCCCACTGAAGGTAGCCTTTTAGCAAACATTACTTGCCTAAATGGTCAGCAACCTAATGACACTATTAATGTACTGTGTACTATATTCAACCCCACAAAAATCTATTTGATCAAAGGTGGCTAAAATTTATACTGAAAAGGCAATCCATTAAAAATTTAGAGAAAGACAAATGCCAACTTAGCTTAGATGACAGTTCTGACCTAGTCACAGCATAACTTCAAAAAAGGAAAAGAAAAAAAAACTGATTTTTGTTAAAGCTATGTTTTGTAATTGTTATAATAGCAATATGTCATTAGATGTGTGTTTAAAAATATGTAAAAAGAGAAATAATTATGTAAAATGAAAATTCATAGGATTTTTAATGCAGACCTGAGTAATAAAAATGATTTTGAAAACAATTGAAAGGGTTAAAGTTTGTTCTTCTTTTTAACCCTGGCTCAAGGAAAGAGGAACAGGGAATGGTGAAACCTTTGCAGTGCACTATGTATGGGCATGACTATTAAAACTCTTTTCAATCATTTCTCGCACTGCTCTTTCATGATAGAGCCAGCGATTCTTCAACAGACAGCCAGCAGCTTCAATCACTTTTGTACAGGTAAAAAAAATGTATTCTTGGTTTTCTCCTGTCTTGTAAAATTGGTGTGCTTAAAAACAGGTGCTTGGAGAGGGAAAAGTACTGAAAGCTGATAACAGGTTTGATTTTCAAAACACCTACAACAGTGTAACCTTTTTAAGTACAGCAACAATCAATGTCTCAGCAAAAGGAATCTTACAAGAAACTAAACAATATTACATGAGCTATCAATGTGTTACAATTATATTTCAATCTCTTATCAAATCAAAATATCTAGATAGTAAACAATGATAGCCTTCAAAAAAAATATCTATAATAAAACTACAAGATGATTGGATGATTAGATTTCTAATATTTTTGGTTTCCTATTTTCTATACATCTTAGTCATATATAACAGATATATCCAGTATATAGGCATGTAAAGTTGATATAAAAAAGATTCTTGTTCTGTTAACCCAAACTTTTAAGGCAGCCCAGTAGCTAACTTTTAAATGGAAAACTTTCCTTTTACATGTTATTGCTATACATTGCTATATATTTTTCAGGGAATGATCCAATGAAAAACACGCCTTTTAAACTGAATTACTGCCACAGCAACAAATTCACATCACCAGCTAAAAAGCCTTGTTACTTACAGTGGCCCCAAGTGACTCATGCCATACTTAAAGTAATAGCATTTATTTTAAACAGACTTCAGCAAGTTTAACATACCCAACATGAGCCCATCAATAAACCCTCTGTAAGAAAAACTATGATTTTAACATTTCACCTTTGTGGATGCTTAGTGAACCTAGTATACAAGTAGTATTTTTATTTTTTTAAGTTATCACTTTGGAGATACAACAACAGCGATAAATATTTTTATTAATGTTTACCAATGATTTTTGCCCAAATACTTTTAGGGGCCACTGTAAGTAATATGACATGCGTTGGATCCCTAGTGCTTTTTCTCTTATTTTATATTTTACTCTCTACAGTGTGTAATGTGATGAAAACATTCAGCAAATCTGGAGAGATATCTGTACCTTAAGGGCAAGGACGAAAACCACAAGTGAATGTGCATGACCCTCAATCCCTCAAATGGTACTGCATCAAAAACCAGCATGGTTTTATGCTGGATATCACCATATGGGCTCAGGGATACTTTGATAAACCAAAGTAATCAGTGAATACTGTTCGATGTTGCATCCCCAAATGCAAGTTAAAGCCATACTACCTACAATATTATGTCATATGTCAAGAAAATCCATAAACACTGCTGACGTAAACAGCTCATCTGAAATGGGCTGATGCACAGTGGAAATGTGACAAGACAAGTAACATTTTGGACTGTTGTGTTCTCTCAGCCAAAGAATAAAAAGAACCATCAAGACTGTTACCAGTATAAAGTTCAAAATGCAAGTTGTGTCATTCTATGGGGGTGTTACTGTGAAAGTACCATTAACACTGAAAACATTATGGAGCAACATATACTGTTTTTAGATGCTGTCTACTGGAGCGAAATCCATGCTTATTTAAACACAACAACACCAAGGAACATTCCATACGTTACAAAAGCATGGCTGCATCAGAGTGCAGGTACTAGACTGGCCTGCTTGCAGTCCAGAATTTCAGTCCCCCACGGAAAAGAAGGACGTGTACAGTTGCACAACTCAAGACAGATGAATGGCAAAGAAATTTCATTTTCAAAACTTTTTTTCAAAAATTTAAAATGTTTTTTGGAATCTGTAGCATTTGGCATCACATTTGGAATTGACTTGCATAAACCGTAGCCCAATATAATCAGTTATGTGACCGCACGGTTACCACGGACAACAGATGTCAAGCTGCGAACAGAAGACATGCATGAAAGTACACACGCAGTGTGGATATACCACTCACAAAACATGGACCCATGCTGTGATAACTCACTCCCCACCAGCATGGGGTTTATATAATTATTCAGTCCAGCTATACCTGTATGCATGTAGCTTAAACTGCAGGTCTCTAAGGCAGAGCGTTCATTGTCTTAACTCAGCTGGCAATATGAGCCAGGCACTGGGTTCACCCTAACTCTCCTCGTATTACATTACAGAGTGTAGAGACACAGGAAGGTACACTCATATATCACTCTCTCGATGAGCACCTGAATGTGTATTCCTGCTGAAGTTGCTCTGGTCCTGGCAGTAAGAACTCTGTCAATTTTTGGTCAAGCATTGTTTGTCATGTGTGTCGTGTGTAATATGTGATGTGATGTGTTTGTTGATTTATTATTAGCTCAGAAAATTTTGTACAACAGATGTTAACCTTTTCAAATTTAACTATGTAGTTACGTATTTGACTAGAAGGAAAAAGTTTATGAAATAACTAAGTTGGCTTGAAATTAACGTTGCTATGAAATCTCTACTGGTTGCTAAGATGTTGCTGGGCCACTGCTTTGGTATCACATGTGGTTTGTTAAGGTGTCGCCATGTTATCCAATATGTTTGCTTGGCCATTGCTATGACATAACAGGTGGTCATGAAGGTGTTGCTAGGCTGGTATCCAAGGTGATTGCTAAGGTGTGGCTAGGTTGTTACTATGGTATTCCAAGTGGTTGTTGAGGTATTGCTAGGTTGTTCCTTTGATATCCCAGATGTAGGCTATGGTATTGTTATCCCATGCTGGTCGCTGAGGTATTGCTAGGTTGTTCCTTTGATATCCCAGGTATAGGCTATGGTATTGTTATCCCATGCTGGTCGCCGAGGTATTGCTAGGTTGTTCCTTTGATATCCCAGGTGTAGGCTATGGTATTGTTATCCCATGCTGGTCGCTGAGGTATTGCTAGGTTGTTCCTTTGATATCCCAGGTGTAGGCTATGGTAATGTTATCCCATGCTGGTTGCTAAAGCATTGCTATGTAATCACAGAGGGTTGTTATTATGTATGAGATTCTATAAGCGGGGGCAATATGAGAGACATCATTTTTTTTGTGACATAATTTATGGCTGTTAGATTAGAATTTTCTCAGCATTACACCATTAATTTCCTATGGGCATATGCAGTGTAAGTGCACTTTTCTTCACAGCCAAATTGGCCGATGGCCGTTATTCATAAAACCTTTCTTTTTCTGCTTCATTAAAAGTAAGAAGAAACTGGCAATTTACACAATGAATCATGCTTAATTATGCAACAACACTGGTATAGGCGGAGCATCAGCTTTCAAATACAACACAAGTGCACTTACCTGCTTCACATTTTTGCATTAAAATATGCACCCTTCAACATAATTTCTCTGCTTTAAGAGGAAAATTAAGGGGCTCAGAGTAAGAAACAGCTCATTTTGAATTACACCATGGTTTGCTTTCGACAGTTGATACCTGAGGCTTAAAATGTAAGGGCTGAAACCAATTGATGTAAATGTATTAAAAGTGAAGTTAAATGTTTTACATATTATGTACGGGTATGTTGGTCTGATAACAGAATAGTATGGATGATGGACATACTAGAAATACCAGAAAGACCAGAAATGCTAACAGAATGTGTGTGTGTGTGTGTGTGTGTGTGTGTGTGTGTGTGTGTGTGTGTGTGTGTGTGTGTGTGTATGTGTGCGCGCTCATGCGCTCACAGCAGATGGCTTCCCCCTTCACTGAACTGGAGAACTACGTCATTCTTTTTTCTTTACTAGTCTTCAGTCTGTTTACTCTACATGGCATGATACAAGAGAGATGCACAGCTACTACAGGTACTAACAAAACACATACACACTCATATGTCTACTTTATTAGAAACATCTACCCTCTATTTCCACTCACTGACCACATTATGAGCTCTACTTACCTAATAGCTCCACTGCATGCATGTAAAATTACAGACTTTAGCCCACCTGTTGCTGGGCAATCAGTTTCTCTGCCACTCTCTAACCCATTCATCAGTGAATTGTCAATTCAGCTTCTAACCACACCATTACTTCCCTGTAATTTACTGAACCCTATTAACAATAAATAGCAATAAAATAGCAACTGTATACTGTAACTTGTCACCTGGACCACACGATTACAGTGAAGTAGTTGCATTCTGCTGTAATTAAAATACAGTACGTCTGTGCAACTCAGTAAGTAGTAATTTATTGTAAATTTAGATATAAAAATTCATGTTTTAAATGTTAAAAGATAATATTTGCCATTATTTAAAAAAATGTTTATTCAAATATTTATGTCTTTTTATCTGGCTTATACCATAATGTTGTCTGGTACAGGTAAACATCAACCTTACAGTAATTTACTGCATTATTACAGAAAATATCTTGTGTTGATTTCCCAATAAAATGATGAATAAAGCATAATGAAATCCTGGTAATAAAAACAGAGCAAGGCATTATTTGGGTGGTGCACCTTTCTCAGCAACTGGTTGTGATCATGGTAGCGTAAATGGAGCTGGTACGAGTGTATTCGGCACAGCAGTTTTGCTGTAGTTTTTGCTCATGTTAGGTGTTACTACTAAGACCATGATTTAAAAAAATCTCTAGCCAGGATGATTAACACAAATTGATAAAGGTGGGCTAACATAGATTGTGCATGGAAAACAGCTAAGGTCAACTGTACACTGTACTTGCAATAAACACAAATTTTTAATGCCACTAAATTTAATGCTGTTAGCATACTTCCCTTGTTTGACCCATTGAACCATTTGTAGTTCCAGCCTAAAGCCCAGTTGCTTGCATCTGGTTTCTTTGATTCTCCAAATATAGCTCCCTCATTCAAAAACAGCTTTGAAATTGCAAGAAAGTGACAAAAAGTAAACACATTCTCAGCAGCATACTATCTTTGCATACCTGAAGTATGCAAAACAGCACTTAGATAAGCCAGAGGCATTTTGGAAACAAATCCTGTGGATTGATGAAGTAAAACTGGAATTTTCTGGCCAAAAATGAGCAGCATTTGATGAAAAGAACAACATGCCACCTGTTAAACATGGGGGTAGACAATGCATGAGTAGACAGAAGAATATTCTACTAAATACCTGCAAATGCTGGCAAAGCAAAGTCAAGCAGATGCTAAACAGAGGTTGACTTCCATAGTATTGTAAACAAAAGGACAATGATCTAAAACACACCTTAAAACCTTCAACCATACTACTTCAAGAAACACAAGCTGAAGCTTTTGGAATGGCCCTTACAGTCCCAGACTTTAGCATCACTGAAAATCAGTGGATAGATGGCCCAAGAATATTGCAGAATTAGAAGCTTTCTGCAAGGAAGTGTGGGGGCAAATTCCTAAAACAAGAACAAAAAGACTCCGAGCTGGAGATGAAATATATATTCCAGCTGTGATATCTGCCAAAAGATGTGTTACTAAGTTCTATTTCTAGTAATAGTACGAATTTATATTTTATTATTTTTTTATTGTTTTAAGTTGATCATGTTTAAAGCAAGTGTGCATGTGCAGAAGAAGTTTGCCGCAGCAGTTGTTCTTACTTCTTTCCACTTGAAAATGACCAAGATATATAATTTGGCCTCAGGTCCGCTGTAGGACATCTGTCTAGCACAAAGGACCTGGAAGACCCTCAACTCCCCTATTAGGAGAATTCCACAGTTCCTTTTTTTCAGCTCTGTGTTCATGTTTGGATATGTGGTTCTACAAAGGAAATTAAGAAGTTATGGATGAAAATATGACAAAATATGCATATGTATCCTTATGTCAGACACTGAATGTTTAAAGACTAACAAGCTAGATGTTGCATTGTTAAGCTCAGTGTGTGCATGATGCATATTGTGTTTCAAGGCTCATAAGCAACAAACCCTTTGCTGCTCAACTCGCATGTTATTTAATAGCTACCTACTCAAATAACCGCTTACTTACCGGTTGGTTCCAAACACATTAAAAAGCTACCCCATTAGATGAATATGATGACTGAAAGAGCATTCAGAAAGCTTGTCTTGTGTTTGGCCATTCGTGTCTTCAGAGGATGCAAGTGAATAATCTACTACTGTCATCATATCTTGATCAATATGTTGACACTTGACATATGATGTTTACATTTGAGAGTTAAACATTGAGCCAGACATTGTTTTTGAGCCTGTCAGTGACTCTACTACGTAAAGTTGTATGACATGGCTCGAATTGATCCTTTCAGGCTTTACAGGGCACAGGCACCATATATTACCATGTTTTTTCCCATCACATAAATGCTGCCTCAACTTTCACATGGCCTGTGACTTAACCAAGCATAGAAATAGATAGTACTTTCTGATCACTGGACAAAGACATGCATGAAGGATTCAACATAAACACAGCTGGTGGAGCCACCAGTCCAAATTAACCCTTTAAATTCCCAGGCTTATTACATGCTAAGGCTTGTTACTCAGTAACTACAGGGACTCCATTCAAACTGGTTTAGCTGTTCTTAGGTTATAGAAGCATGCAATGAAACTTTGGACCCACCGGCAGGCCCTGGCCATCTAAGGGTTAACAGGTTTCTCTAACTGGCTGAATAATGACATTGTTCTATAAAATGGCAGAAATAATTGCATATGAATACGTGGAAACTAGAGAAATGTGCAGGCCTTCATAACAGATAGCGCTGATGCTGGCAAAACTGGTAATATCAGTCATGTTATGCCTTTGGCAGACTATGTTGGACAGTGTTTGAGGTAAATCTGTTGATAAGTCTTGGATCAGCAAACTACAACACAAATTCACACTGAAAACTCCAGCTCTTCTTCAAACAAGACATAATGTAGACAGCAAGAAGGCTCCAACAGCAGAAGTTGAAACACCAAGCCACTCACGAAAACTGGAAACTGTTTATTCTGTGGAAATCACATGATTTTTATGTTCAACTTTCTATTAGAACTTTATTCATCACACAATTGCCAGAGACAAGATCTTTACTCATTAAGTCAGAGAAAAGAGGCTTGAGGTATCTAGATGGCCAGGTAGCTGAAACTTTAGCTTTAACTTGTTCTGTCATTTCAGGAATCTGTTCTCTTTTGTTGATTTGAAGACAGTTACTTTAGTTATACGGCTGCAACAAGATGACCTAATAGCAGTAAGATTAGCTATCCGTCTTCCTTCTGCATTCACCAACTAACAAAAATAAAAACATTTTAAACATCTTTTCTCCAAAACCCACTTTAAGGCAGGCTTAGTGCAACAAAAGCTCCTCGCACCTTCAAGCTACATCAGCACAAGTATTTTGTCTTTAAACTGGAAAATCTTACTCTAGAGACTACAAGTGGCACCACTGTAGAACGTGAGTAGCATGTTTACAACAAATGTAGCAACAGTAACATTGTTCTTTAGTTAAATTACATCCCTTTAACATCCCTTTTTTTCAGGCTGGGTGCCCTTTTTAAGACTAGTTTCCTCAGCAACACTACAGAACTTTGAGACCAATAAGCTGAGCATTACACTTTGTTTGACTGCATTACATTGTAGCAGCAATCTCAATAGCACACATCCTTATTATTGCTTTATGGGATCACCATTTGTTTTATATGGACTTTAAACGCAAATAACTGATAAGAAGATGAATATGAGACAAAAGTCCTGTTTTCCCAAAAGCTTACAAAGTGTGGCTTTAAGTGTGTTAATTTAGGCCCAATCCCATTTCTTATTTTCACCCCGTCCCTTGTTTATGAATGTCACCTTGCACCATGTAGCCCTAACACTTCACCCTACCCCTCAATCTCAATAAAAATCGGGACACCATACCCCTAGATGTGAACACACAAAACGGAGGGCTAAGGGCTAAGTGGTAGGTAAATACATTGGAATAGCTACATTACATTTGCACAGTGGTGGCAACATTTAGTATTGGAATAACTAGAGATTAACGTGGTATTAATATCAATGTTACATTTCATAAAACAACGAAGTAGCTATATTAGTTATAATCAATTTAGCTGTGTTTCTTTGTTGGAGTAGCTGCATTTTAATAATAGCAGAATCTGTCCACTGTACACAAAATTTAGTATCGGAATAACCTGAGGTTACATTTAGTTGCATCCATATTAATGACTGGTTTAATAAAATAGCAGCACAACTTCATGTTCATGTAATTGCATATATATATTACAGGTCTGATTTGTGTATTTGACCAGCTCTTTTCATTAAAAAGAGAGCATAGTTAGTGCAGTTTAAGTGGATTCAACCCAGCGCTGTTTGTGAAACTGCATAAAATGAATTTGTTCTCATATCAGTATTTACTGAAAGTGGCACTACAGGTTCTTTATAGATGGCAACTTTTCAGATGCCAGATACCAAGACATAATTAAAAGATTATATTATTTTGTGCCATATTGTCCACCACTGTTTGTAACTAGCATATAATTTCTGTATAGCTGAATTAGATGTGGCGATTAATAAATCATTATTTTAATAACACCCCTGTAAAAAGAGTCACAATGTGCTTCACAATAGTACCATCAAAAAGAGGAATGACAAATCTTCACATATTATAAACACCATAGTGCAGAAATAATGATACTGAAACACAAAAGGAACAGAACAAAGGGCTGACGTCACTCAGATATGGAAAAGTAAACTCTTTATGGCTTTCAACTGTGAGCCAGAGCCACGTGGAACCTAAGAAAACAAGTGCAACCAGTTACATAGGCATGTTTAATCTCTTTCTCTCTTTTTTCTTTCTCTCTCACACACTCTGAAGAACCAGAAGAACCACAACAGCCTGTCATAGTCTGAGCCCTACACTAATTTGTGTTGGCAAAAGATGCTGCAGGATATGTTCTGGATAAATCCCCGTTTAAAGGCTGTACTGGGATCTGTGTGGAAAAGTGTGAAGCATGGCAGGATATAACGGCCTATTGGACGTCTATGGACTGATCCAAGACCAGCTCTGGAGCCTACTGGACTGTATGGGTTGAAGAGGTTTTCTTCGGCTTTGATTCTTAATGGCACTTAATAACCTCAGGTGCTCCACAGACTCTGATAATGCACAAGTGTGTGTATTTGTGTAAGGGGCATGTCAGTGAGGTGTGCAAGTGAAAGGTGCATTATGCGCTGACGTGGTTTATGGAGTGCTCTTAGAGGCAGAGGACTTTGGCTGCTATGAGGAGACGCTTGTAGAACACAGTGCTATTTATACTGTACTTGAAGGCAATGAAGATGAAGACAGATTTTGGACTCTGAAGGTAAAAACAATACGTTCTATTCTGTCTTTCGAATACACTAAAGGCCCAAAAACTAATTTTATTTGTATGCAAAATGTAAAACATTGACTCATGTGTGGCTAGTTTTATTATTGCAGCCCTAGCTGTGTCCAGTGCAGTAAATTGTAAGTGAGATTATTGGAACAACTTATAATAGGACCAGTGCTAGGTTTCAAATGTACATTAACAGTTTCAATGTCAAGATTTGGGCTGTTATAAACAAATCAACCAGCAGTTACAAGGTTACAAGTGTTTCTCGATGCTTCTCAAAGAAGTAAGAAAAATAATTTGGAATTATTTCATGATACATGAGCACAAAAGTCCTGGGCCCTGTCCACTGTATCCAAATATTTTTGAAAATGTCATAGCGCTGGTGCTGGTTTAGCTGGTCAAAAAGCATGATTATATTGTATATAAAATGGATAGTTCTGGTCCTAAAATCTGATTGGCCTTGTTCAAAGCCACTGTTAAAATCGAAGACATGCACACCTATGACCACCTCACAACAAACTGTATTACTGTGCTACTAGAACTAGGGTGGGGAGCGAGCTCAGAGACTAAAAGATAGCGAACAGCCTAAACAGCTCCATCACTTATTTCACAGACTTGAATTAAAGTACTTATGGTATGATTCACTGTAAAAGTCTACAAATATGATTTGAATGGATTCAAATGTTCATGTTTCTGTCAGAACTAGTGTTAAACACAAACTGAATCCCAAACAGCTCTCTCCCTAAATACCGTACGAACTATGAAAGTTTAGAAATTCTAGCCTCTGCAGTGTGTATATATACACTACTCACAAAAAGTTAGGAATATTTGGCTTTCGGGTGAAATTTATGGAAAACCTAAAAAGTTCACACTACAGTGATATTATGTCATGAAAGTGGGGCATTTAAGTAAAAGCATGCAATGGAGATTTCCTCATCTCAAACAATTTATTGAAACAAAAGCCAACAACAGTGGTGGGTAAACCCCCCAAAAATGTCTCAATAATGTCAATGTCTCAATAACTCATGTGCCCTTGAGCATCAATTACAGCTTGACAACGACATCTCATGCTGTTTACAAATCGACTCATTGTCTGCTGAGGCATGGCATCCCACTCTTTTTGAAGGGCGGCCCTCAGGTCATTGAGGTTCTTGGGTACAGTGTTACGAGCCTCTACATGGCGACTCAGCTGAGGTTTTCTATGGGATTTAGCTCTGGAGAAAGTGCCAGACACTCCATCTGAGGTACCCCAGTCTCCAGCAGCCGTTCCCTAATGATGCGACCTCGATGAGCTGGAGCACTGTCGTCCACGAAGATGAAAGGCCTGCGTTGTTCATCCAGAGGCACAATGACTGGATTAATGATGTTATTCAGTAGTATGGGCTTGTCACTGTACCATTCACAAAGTGTAGGGCAGTTCTCTATTAACACCACCACCACCACCACCTTGCTGCTAAGCTCCTTGTTAGAGAACAGCAAGTTGTGCAAAAAGTACTGAAACACTGAACAGCTGGACATGTGCAATCAAAAGTTTAGAGAAGGTCACATTAAGTTCAACTGTAAATGTTAGAGTGCATTTTAGGTTCATCCTGAAATTTCACCCAAAAGCCAAATATTCCTTTATATATATATATAACTTTTTGCGAGTAGTATATATGGTTAATATGACAATATATTCTGAAATAGATTTTAGTATAGATTGCAATGTATTTTTAATACATTTTAATACAAAAATACAAGTCTATGTATATTTTTCCATTTAGGAACAAAATGTCTTGGAGCTGCCTTCCAAAAACATTTGCAACAAATTCAGAAAAACAAAGACATAACGAAAGCAGTTGGAGTATTCATAGAGCAAGATTTGCAGCCCTACTCAGTGGTTACTGAATTGGGGGTCTCGTCATCTGATGAAAAAAAACTGATCTGCTTTGCAGTGTCCCCTCCAACTCCTTATTGTAATTCCTGAACTCTAAGAAACATCATGGAGAGAATTAGAAAATATCCCTTATCCCTTGTTTTTGAGTGTCACCTTGCCCCTTAGAATTGAGTTACAAGGGGTAGTGGTTGAACTAAGAAATGGAACAACCCTCAAATAAAGAAGAACTTTACTGTCTATTAGCACTAGCGTACAGAGATGAGGAGCAGCGGCTAACAAACTGGTGCGGAACTGTCTCTGAATGTGGACAAAACTAAGGATATGTTTGTTGCCTTTCGAAGAGTGCGAGGTGACCACCCCCACTTAACATCACTGGCTCTGCTGTGGAAATTGTCAGGGGCACAAATTTCCTGTGTCCACATCACAGAGAACCTCACCTGGTCCCTTAACACCAACTCCATAGCCAAGAAAGCCCAGCAGTGCCTCTACTTCCTGTGGAGACTGAAGAAGGCTCATCTCCGCCCTCCCATCCTCATCATGTTCTACAGGGGGACTGTGGAGAGCATCCTGAGCAGCTGCATCATTGACTGGTCTGGGAATTGCACCGCCTCCAACCGCAAGACCCTACAGTATATAGTGAGGACAGCTGAGATCATTGGGGTCTCTCTCATCTCCATCACGGACATCTACACCACACGTTGTATCCGCAAAGTCACCAGCATTATGGACGACCCCCTCCATCCCTCACACAGACTTTTTTCACTGCTGCCGTCTGGCAGAAGGTACCGGAGCGTCCATGCCATCACTGCCAGACTCTGCAACAGTTTGTTCCACAGTTTGTTCATTGCCAATCGCTTCCACTTTATTGTAATACCACTGACAGTTGACTGTGGAATATTTAGTAGTGAGGAAATTTCACGACTGGACTTTCAATCAGTCTGAAAAACAATCAGTTTTGCACTTATGTGGTGATGTAAGGCTTGGATGCAGCTGCTTGGCCATGGAAGCCCATTCCATGAAGCTCTCAATGCTGTTCTTGAGCTGATCTAAAGGCCACATGAAGTTTGGAGGTCTGTGCGCACTATGTGTCTCAGCATCCGCTGACCCCTGCTCTGTCATTTTACGTGGCCGACCACTTTGTGTCTGAGTTACTGTCGTTGCCAATTGCTTCCACTTAATTGTAATACCACTGACAGTTGACAATTTCACGACTGGACTTGTTGCACAGGTGGCATCCTATCACGGTACCACGCTGGAATTCACTGAGCTCCTGAGAGCGACCCATTCTTTCACTAAAGCTTGCAGAAGCATTCTGCATGTCTAGGTGCTTGGTATACACCTGTGGCCATGGAAGTGATTGGAACACCTGATTTCAATTATTTGGATAGGTGATCAAATACTTTTAGCAATATAGTGTATAAGATTAAAGGAAAGTGAAAAAAAAATAGGAAAGCATGATGGGTCCACATAAATTAGAGAAGGAAAAGCACCTACAGGTTGCCCCCCGATTTCATACAGTAGCCACTAGTCAGCCAAGCAGCCATCTTTCTGAATGGAAAGTAAAGAGTTCATCATTTAAAAATGTTTAAATTTTTTCCTCAAATATAGATACCAAAACCATAGTGTTTACTGTGGCTCAAAAACTATAATAGAAACAAAATTGTGGGCCCACTGTATCGTTGCATCACCACTATTTACCTCTTAATACTGCAACACAGATCAACCAAATCAAAACAGTAAACTGGCTCATTACCAACTGCATGTTCAGAGCAAAAATTTGCCAATTCTGACCGGGCCACCTAATAATTACATTATCTTTGAGTAGTATAGTGAATAGCTCTCAACTTCTAAG
Organism: Pygocentrus nattereri; assembly: GCF_015220715.1. Taxonomy (NCBI): domain Eukaryota; kingdom Metazoa; phylum Chordata; class Actinopteri; order Characiformes; family Serrasalmidae; genus Pygocentrus; species Pygocentrus nattereri. Next base: position 16,926,913 of record NC_051232.1, read on the forward strand.
GTGTTCAAGTATTAAGAGAACTTTTTGCTTTGTCTTGATGCTGATCTCCATTGTGTGTATGGGTGTGTGTGGGGGGGTGTAGTGTGTAGTGTGTTATGGAGATTCCCTTCTCAGGTTTGCAGCTGGTCTTCATCTTCATAGCCTTCACTGTGTTCTGTGTGTTCAGCATTGCTGCCGTCTACACATACACCCAAACAAACAACCAAGGTATGGAAACTAACACATATACAGTAATAAAATGTTGCTGTACTGAGTCAGTGGGGAAATCAAAGGGCCTTCTAGGCCTTCAGAGAAGGGAACTAAAGTAGAAGGGAACTTTAAAAAAAAAAGGTAGTGTTTCATTTTAGTTCAGTTTATATTTAAATCTAGTCATGCTTGTATTTACACTTTGCAAGTATTACAGTACTGCTCTTGTTTCATTGTTAGTTTTGATGGAAATAAGAGTTCAATTCTTCAAATAATGCCTAGTGGAAAACCGGCCAATCAGGAATTGTTTTTCTCAGCCTTAACTAAATAAATATAGCTAAGTGAGCTCTTTTACTACTTAGGACATCAAGAGCTGAAGAGATCACAGTAGATCAACAGTGACAGAGGAAACAACTAACCATATTTTGATTTCCAAGAAACAGTCACTCCAGGCCTTCTGGAAGTCCTAGACACATCACTGACTGAATCTGAACAGCTGTGTAATAAATGGGTTGTTACAAATGAATAAAAGCAGCGGTAGCTCTACACCAGGCCTCTATACTGACCGAGTCACTGAGTGTGTTGTTAGTGTGTTATTATTCAAGTGGTCATATAAACAGCATACTCCAATTTCTTGGATCAGGTTCGAGTGTAGAAAAATTAAGAAGTTAAAAATTAAGAAATTTGATAAAGAGAGCTGGATTTTAGATTAGTAATCGGATTTCTCAGTACATGTATACATATAGATGTCCCAGTCTGCGCATGTATGTGAGAACAGGCTGCGGTACCCAAAAATAAACATGCTGTGTTTAACCCTGTGAGACAACAACAGAACACTTTAGGAGCAACACTAAAACCAAACACATGCTTGGAGAAATGAATTAAAAAAGAATTAAATGTCCTTCATCTTCTAGATGTTTCATGTTAATATTTTCAGATGAAGTGGCTCAGTGTTTTAAAAATCATTGCGGCATGGCATTTCAGTTTTATGTTACGTTTATGTCATGTCTTATTCTGTGAGTTCATTGGCTGGTTGCAAAGCAGAAATTCGATCACTGCCTGACTCATGTAGACATGAAGTTTCCCGTTACCTGATTTGTGCAGCTATCAGATTATAAAGTGCATGTAAAATTTCTGAGCTCTGCGTCTTGGGAGTACACAAAGGTTTATGCATTATAGTTTACACCCAATGTAGTCACTTCCATATGTGTGTCTGTGTTCAATTGTAGATGAAAAGATGCACTCAGACCGGAACACAACTCATCGCAAAAGCAGTTTAAAATGGAAAACAAAAAGTGCTGTCAAGACTGTAAACCCAGATCTTCCGTGAAGACACATTGTACAAAGCAAAGGACCAGGTTCAGTACTTCTGACAGTGAGAATTTCTCCTGAGAAATTATGGATCTGCTAAAAAGGAAAAAAAAGAACATGGTCAAGCTTCTAGAGATGGAGAGCTTTCGCAGTGTCGATTGTTTATTTAAGGTGGGAAAAGGCAGGTTGATCCTCTATACTGTTTGTTTAGAATTAAACAAAAATATGCTTAGCATCCATGGGTAACAATAAACCAACATCCAGCTGGGAAAGTTGGGAAAAGAATTTTCCGCTTACCACTGTGGTACGCTGAATTTTCATTACAGTTCTATTGAAAGCAATTGTACATCCACTGCCAATGTGAATGTAGCATAAGTGTTTTCCTTGCTCTACGATATCTGATTCTTACAAAAGCCTTGCTGATTCCCTCATGAGTTAACTCAATTATGATAAAGCAGAGCAAACACTAAACAGTGCAGCCTAGACTTTTGATTTATGTTTGTGTTTTATATTATATTGACCTAATGGGTACCGTGTTCATGGAATTAAAATACTTTTCATAATATATTTTTCCAGTGCCTGTCTTCATCAGTGGTTCCAGTGGGTATTTAGATAACTATGTTAAGAAAAGAAACTATGTTGGACTGGCGACCTGTCCAGGGTGTATCCTGCCTTCCGCCCGATGACCGCTGGGATAGGCTCCAGCACCCCCCCGCGACCCTGAGGGAGAAGCAGCTTAGAAAATGAAATGGATGTTAAGAAAAGTCTCATGCTGCATTGTGAAAGGACAGAAGAGAAATAGTGGATGCAATAATTACGTAGGCTTGAAAGAGTCAACGTACTGTTCTTCATTTGTTTCTTCTTACAGTCAGAACTTTGCAATGATGCTTCTTCTACTTGCAAACTAGAATCACAGAAATACACTGCACAGCAATGGCCTAGCAACACCACCTTCGCAACCACCTGGAATACCATAACCTCTTAGCCACTTCCTGGAATACATGTCTAAATAAGAACTCTTTGCTGCTAGTTGAGGATCTAATTGATCTTTCCATGATGGCTTGACTGAGTATTATTTGTTTGTTGATTTTTGCTGGTTCCAACATTTAAATATACCCTGAGGGCAGATCAGAATGTTAGCACTATGGTATGACTATGGTATGGTATTTTGGTTTGCTCATATTCAGTCGACTTTAGGTGTTAATTCTGAAGAAGTTCTAGAGAAGCAGTGATAGAGAATAACCTGACCATCATTTACTTCCGAAAGTTAGAATGTAAAGTTGAACTGCAATATAATAATATTTTATAATATCTTAGGCTATGTTACTTAACAATTAATATCTATATTTTTGCATTATATTTTACTAAGTATATATATTAAAATGAATGGTAATGCACATACTATAATCTACAACTGGATTCTTCAAAGGTTCTTTAGAAAAGAAATTGGTTCTATATGGAACCATGAACACTCAAAGAACCCTTTGCATGATTAAAGGGTTCTTTGCATCATAAAATAGTTTTTTAGACTAATGGAGAATGTTCTGTTCTATATGGAGTCATTCTGAAAAGGGTTCTATATAACACCAAAAATGGTTCTTCTGTTACTACAATGTCACAATATAAGAACCCTTTGAGTGATACATAGAAACCTGTTCATAAAGGTTCTATATAGTAAGTAAGTAAGTAAGTAAGTAAGCAAGCAAGCAATATAGAACCATTAATAGCACATTTTCCATCAGTCTGAAAAATCAGTTTTGCACTTATGTGGTGATGTAAGGCTTGGATGCAGCTGCTCGGCCATGGAAACCCATTCCATGAAGCTGTTCTTGCGCTGATCTAAAGGCCACATGAAGTTTGGAGGTCTGTGCGCACTATGAGCCTCAGCATCCGCTGACCCCTGCTCTGTCATTTTACATGGCCGTTCACCTCATGGCTGAGTTACTGTCATTGCCAATCGCTTCCACTTTATTATAATACCACTGACAGTTGACTGTGGAATATTTAGTAGTGAGGAAATTTCACGCCTGGACTTGTTGCACAGGTGGCGTCCTATCACGGAACCATGCTGGAATTCACTGAGCTCCTGAGAGCGACCCATTCTTTCACGAATGTGTGTAGAAGCAGTCTGCAGGCCTAGGGGCTTGGTTTTATACACCTGCGGCCATGGAAGTGATTGGAACACCTGAATTCAATTATTTGGATGGGTGTGTGAATACTTTTGGCAATATAGTGTACCTGGTAGTAAGTCATCATCCCGAGCTGATGGTTACTTCTGTCTTTATTTATTTCCTTATTCGTTCATAATGAATTCAATTATTCATCTTTCTCTCAGTGCATTTACTTCTTTTTCATATCCCTCATATTCTGTTTATCACTGATTTTCTCCTTGAACTTTCTTCTGACAACAGTTTCCTTTCTTTAGCTCACTTAGCAGGCCCCATGTGCAAAACTGATGAGTCATGACAACTTGTTTAAGGGATATTTAAATGACTTCCAACTGTAAAAACTTCAATGTAATGGTCCTCAAACTCATAAGTCCCTCTTGGAAAGCCAATTAGAGATTCTGATGAGCTCACACCAGCATGGCAACACCCATAGAATAAGTAGTAATGGTGTGTTTTTTCAGCGGTTTTGAGTGGATTTGCCAGGTTTCTACTTGTGTATAGTTAAGGCTGGGCAATATGGTCAAAAATAGTCGTGATCGCCAAATTATTTCTGACTTTTGCCCCCAAGTGGTTAATTATCATCTTAAACTATCCTTTATGGCCCGAACATGACAAATACTTCCCGGCTGTGGAACATTTCACAAACCTGCCATGGGATCACGGGAGAAAGTTAGCTGTTTTTACAAGGTGGTACAGCATGGCTGTGATTTTCATATTTCATATAATAATATTCATAATGTAAAAAAGAAAAAGGATTGGTTTTAGCTGTCTGAGTGACTACCGGGTTACAAGTGCTAAACTATTTAACATCAGCTTAATACGAACAGTAAACATCAGCTGGTTCGAACAGATGATGTATCACAGTAATTAAACACAAGCTAGCAGAGATTTGGATTTCTCTATACTGGTGTAGCAGTTTGAGGGGTGAAAGAACAGCAATATGTCTGACGCTTGCTGTCTAAAACCTTTAACTGCAGTGTGTTTTTCTTGCGCAGTGTCCTCCTTTTAGTTAGTATTAAACTGATATTATGTAACACATGTATATTAGAGATGAGAATGTGAGATGACACCAAATCAATTCATTTTACAATTCATTGGTTTTCGACTTGATTCAAAAAACATTTTCTGGATGAAGAACACCTGGAAACACTAAACAGCAATTAGATTTGGCAATTTAAACACCTTTAAGAATTACTACGATACAGGGGATTGCCATGTTGAAACAAAACAAGGCTTATATTTTGGGTAATATTTTTCTGAGAATGATTTTCCAGTTTACTTGTTCTGTGCCTTTAAGTACAGTACAGCCTACGCACGGCATGTTTGTCCAAATAAAGAACTTCATTTAACTCTTTGAAGCACCTCCTGCTTCATTCTTCATCTCTCCAATATCATGCTATCTAAGCAAAAATTGAGTGTCTGGCAGGCAAGTTCAGGCATAAGCACCATTAATTGAAGCCAAAAAGTTTCAATTAAATTAAAACCAAAACAGAGAGCTGTTGGTTGGTTTAAGATCAGTGGTGCCTCATTGGTTTGTAAATCTCTCGAAAGGTTTCCTCTTCAACCTGTCTCCACAAGCCACTCATACTGTCAGGCTAAAGTCGGAGAAGACTCTTACATGTACTTGTTTCAATATCACACATATTTGTTTAAACATATTTGTTTGTTTTGCTAATAAATCACTTTTTACATCAATTAAAAATCATTTTTAACCAATGCATATGATTCAGTATTTCCCTTAATGATCAATGCAGTTGCATCAGGATTAATGATGCATCAGAGGCGCAGCTGTAGCGCAACCGTCTAAGCGCTGGCCCTGTCATAAGAAGATCGCGAGTTCGATCTCCTGGTGATGCTACTGCCATCTGTAGCTGGGAGTCCAAGAGAGCGAAATTGGCATCGCTCTTCTGGGTGGTTAGGATGGCCCCCCTTCTCCTCCCATCACTCAGCGCAGACGTCTGTTAGCTGACATAGCAGATCTGGCGGTTGGCGCTTTCCTCCGAGTGCGTTCAGCAGTGCTAGCCTTCACCCTCCTAGCGTTAGTAGTATCGTGTGATTGGGGGAGTCTTAAGTAGCAGGCAGAATTGAAGACGACTAAATTGGGGAGAAAATTGTGTAAAAATAAATAAATAAATGGTGCATCAAGAAAATCTCTACACCACTAAGAAAGATACTTGGATAGTCAAAGGTCAAGTCGGTCTGTAAAAGATCTCTGATCAAACTGTATGCTGTGCTGTACGTTTTGGTCTGATATAGTGAATTGCCATTGCTTACATCAGGGGTGCCTCTACTGTTGTGGCTTGAGATCTACTTTATTCCAGTGAACAGGTCATCATGATCTACAAACAATGAATAATTAAATAAATAAATAGGCTGGACAATATTGATATTCAGGGCAAATGACTGTAAAATCACACAAACCTTACTGTCAGCCTATCTGCAGTCTATAATTCATTTTTAGCTTGGAATTCATAGTTGTAGTATATGTATAGGTAAAAAATGCTTCCCGAAGTTCCCCTTCTTTGGAAGTGTGATGGCTACTTGGCAAATCAAGCAGATGCATGTGGAGTTAAGACACTGTAAGTGATATTTTTTTAATCCCACAAACGGGGAAATTCCACCTCCGTATTTAACCCATCCATGAAGTGAAACACCACATACACACTACTGAATACACACACTAAGGGGCAGTGAGCACACTTGCCCGGAGTGGTGGGCAGCCCTATCCACAGCGCCCAGGGAGCAATTGGGGGTTAGGTGTCTTGCTCAAGGAGACCTGAGTCATGGACTGTCAGTGCTGGGGATCGAACCGGCAACCTTCCGGTCACAGGGCCAGTTCCCTATCCTCCAGCCCACAACTGCCCAATTCATAATAGTCCTCCCGCAGCTCTGCATGGAAGAAGTAAGTTTTTGGTTTCTTTGTGCAGGTCTTGCACTCATCTTCCAGAGTCAGTGAACGTTACAGAAGGAAAATCCAAAAATGGTGCTACATGAACTGGCTACCGACAATGAAATCTTTCTAGATCGCTAGAGAGGTAAACTCACAGCAGTGCTTTAGCCAGGCTACAGCATAGCTATGGTGACACGCAGTAAATTGAAGAGACATCAGCCACATTTCACATCAGTCATACTGACCTGCATGCCGCCAGAAGCTGTAAGAAAGTGAAGTTTGATAGCCTGTTTGAATGAGGCACGATCTACTAACACGTACTGTAACATCGACTGGTAGATTGCAATCGACCTATTGGGCGCCCCTGGCTTACATCCACATTTTAAATAAATGAACTCACTAAACCACATTTTAATTCCAGAGTAAATGCTTTTAAAGAGCATTTTATATATGCATTTAGAGGCCAAATAAATGCTAGTGCACCGTGAGCGTCCATTTATTCCGACTTCTAGCAGTTGAGGTGATGGAAATAACTCCCCATGTCCATTAAAGAGTTGACATTTTGCCAAAATTCTGTTCTGATGCAAATGCTTTAAGGTAGGAAGTAGGAAGCTTCGAGTTGAAAAACTGTGATCCCAGGTGTCATGAACACAGCATTACACCCCAAAACATGCGTGATTTGCCACCACATTTCTTTATTACTGGTCAGTTTCTGACCACAAGACTGATGTTGGTGAGTGCGTGAGACACCACGGTGTTGCTGGCATTTTTACCTGCCTCAGTGTTGCTGCTAGGTTGAGAGGGGTCTATCACCCAATCATATCCAGCCAGAAGAGGCTTGGCTTTGCAGCCATAAACCGACTGCTAATGAAAGGGTAAAGGATGGCTAACAGACCACTGCTTAACTATACCATAGCAAGGTGATTTCTAATAAGTAGTAAGGTTTTCTACAGGGTTCTAATAAAATGTCATGGTGAATGTATTTAAGCTGAGCTAGCTTTGACAGTATCTTGCTAAGCTAACCAGACGGCATTCAAGTCTTACAATAGAGGGTTTCACAATAGACACCAAGCTCCTTTACAAAGATAATCAATCAATCTTAGATGTAATCAATCTTAAATGTCTGTTAAGGACCTAGAGGGGACAATTTGTCTCTCTTCCTCACATTGTAAACCACTTTTACGCTACTGTGGAAGTAATTACCCTTTAAACTCTGCCTTCATTGCATATAAATGAATGTATAAATATGAATTCACTGTTCGTGTGTATGTAACAAGTAACGGAAACTCATAGCCAATCATTAGCATCATGCCAACTTCGTCGCTCACTTGCTTCAAAACTAGGCTGACTTGTTAATCTCAAATATATTTGCTCACATTGTTTGTCAAGGTATGACAAACTGTCATCTATAAAACTAGACCAGTAAGTGTGGTGCATGGCTAAAAACAGTAAATCTTATAGATATCGGTATCTTATAGTTTCCGTTAATTAACTTTGTGGCTCCAGCACAAAACTAAAGATGCATATTCTGAACACTAGCTGTGTCGGTTATGGTTCTATGAGAAAGAGTGCATGCAAGAGAGGAAAATGTTGGGGGTGAGGGTTGGGTGCTAGCTTCCTGTTTGTAACTATATAAGTGCTGTAAACTCTAGAGGGGGTCATTGCAGTTTGTGTGTGTTGTAAACTCAGGCAGTGGGGATTTAGAGGAAGGTTAAAGGAGGAAGGAAGGTTATGGGAGGATGCTGCTTGCTGTTATCTGCTCTAAGAACAATCAATAAAGTTCAATGCTGATAACACTTCCTGTCACACTTAGTTCAACCCACACTGCCTGAAGGAGGAATACTCTCGGCATCTACTCTTACTGTCAACTCAGACTTTATACACAGGAACACACAGGAAAGAGAGTGGGTCCGTGCATGAGAGGCCTCTGATTAGAACATCATGTGTTTTTGCTCTTAAGGGATGGACTCAACCTCTGCTGGGTGGGACAGGAGTGTGAGAAAGATCGGCTTGTGAGTGCGTGTGTGAGATAAACAGAGAGACAGAGATAGAAGACGTTTGGATCTGTACAGAGGTATAAAAGTGATTCCTGTGAATAACTTTCCAATAAACAGCCGATATACTTTGCCAAAAATCTCTTCTTTCAATATAAAACAGGCAGTCTTAATCTTGACTCACATAAGCAGTATCCTCGTCCTGCCCACACAGCTTTAACAAAACACTGCAATCCACTCTGTCCGTCCTTCCCTTTGTCAATTTGTTCATTCAACTAGCCGTGCCAGCATTCCCGTTAACAGTATCCAACAGTAAAGGGAATTAGACCCTTAACTTCTTTAATATATCACCATATAAAAGATTGACGATGTTTTAAGATGGATAATGTTTTATTTCTCCTTTGTGTTCAGCTCTATTTCAGTGGCACTGCAGAATGGGAGTGTTGACCACAGGCTTTTTTAATTTAATTTTCTTTACTCAAACATTCCAGATGGTTAACATAATTTAGTTTCATAAAACAAATGTTCCACGTGTGACAGTGTTTCCTTAGAGTTTAAATGCCAGACTTGGACCCAATCCCATTTCAACCTTTGCCCCTACCACTTGGCACTTAATCCTCTGTTTTGCGCGTTCACGCTAAGATAGAGGTGTAGGGTGAAGTGTTAAAGCTACTCAGCTCTCCAAGCGTAGGTTTCTCAGAGGCTCACTCCAAACAGAGTGAAAAAAAAGGAAAACTGGCAGGACGGCAGAACAAGCAACCAAAGAAACCCACCAATGTGAGTATTTTCTCAGTTTAAAAATGACAATAACCACCGTATTGTCTTTGTTTAAAGTTGTTTCAATTTATTATGGTTTTTTTCTTCATAGCAAGCATGAACAAGCTAACAGTACACAGTTCAAAGTTGCCAGTTCCACATTAAATAGTCCAACAGTATCAACGAAGGAGGCTCCAGAATGTATCTGTTGCTCCGTTTAAGGTAGAGTGGGAAAATTTAAACAAGAAGCTGGTGAAAAGCTGACCTCAACTTCATATCACCAAAGACTTAGGGGTGAGTGATAAATAATTAACCCTCTTTGAAAGCATTTGATGCCCTAAATTAACTAAAGACAAGCAGCAATGTTGCTCATTTTACTGCTCCTCTGCTATCACTGCAGACTGGCAGGGGTCACCTACAGAGCACCGCTAGTAGCCTGTTAATGATGTTCTTTATTTGATGTTTGTCCCATTTCATAGGGAAGATTTCAATTATTACCTATCGTAACTCAGTTCCAAGGGGCAAGGTGAAACAAGGATGATTATATTAAGAATTGATTGAAATCCGGTCTTCACTGATCATTCATGACAGGCCTAGGGTGCCTATATGTGTATGGGGTAAAGAGTTTAATCCGCAAAATAAGAGTAACAAATTACATCCGTCCAATGTGGCTGCACAATATATCATTTGTTACTTGTCAGGCATGTGCACAGCTAGACCTTCAGACCATACATGAGCCTTTTTAATAGGCATGTATAATATTTCAGAAGGATTTGTCATTCCTCGACACTTGTTTGACCACCAAGCCTAAGTATTATTTCTGATTTGTAAAATAAAATTAATTCAATAGTTTGTTGAAAGAAAATAAAAGAATCGAACAAACTAAGAAATACAAGAAGACTCTTGCGCAGGTCCTTTATTCTTTCTTTGAGCATGGAGAATGTTCTTCCAATGGTCTTCGGACACACACTCTCATTATACAGGGAATATTCACATATTTTATACTCTCAGTGCAGGTGGGGTGATCACACCCCACCTCTTTTTTGATGTCTCCCATTGTCCTGACACTACCCTTATATCCAAATTGTCCTCCACATATCCATCATATGGGGTTTTTGTGGAAACCATTATTTCCAGGCCTAGCTTGATTTATTTTTTTTAAAAAAACTTTGTGCCAGGTACCTCCTAACGCTCGCTAGTACTTTTCCACTCTGGCCGTTTGGCCTTGAGCAGTTCACAAGTTCACTCACTCCCTACAAAGGGCCTATCTTCTCTCTTACGCTCTACTAAGGAAGCCTGTTTTAGGGCACTTGCTTCAATGTGCTAGGCCATACTGTGCTTTATTTATGGTTTATCTACATAATACAAGACATTTTAGCTTTGGGAATCTTTCATTTACATCAGATTGTTGCCATCTGCCACCAGCTTCGATAACTATGACAACTACATTATGACTCAATGATTCAGCATGTCAGGCTGTGAGCACTACTATCCTACCAACAACTTAACTGCAACTTGCAGTTGTATGTAGGTTTTGTTACATCCACACAATAAATAACCATTCATAATTTATTTATAAATAACCAGAGTCCTCCTTACTCCCATCCATAAGCTAAGCATGGCTAGGAATGACATGTAGAACAGAGCTGATATGTTGAGCTATTTCCTAAACCCAGCATAGTACTAATTTTCTTTTTGAGTCTCAGTTTGGTATTAATTTTAAGGTCAACTTGTGATGTTTAAGAACCCCTGGTATAGTGGGTATAATGTTACAGCATTGTTTGCAAGAGATCAGGGTTCAAACCCCTGTTTGGACAGTAAAGCTAGTATTTTTGGCTGCCTTGGTAAAAAAGATTGTTTATTGTGAAGCAAAATTACACTGTTATTGTGATACTGGCTCCATAGAATATTGCCTTATGCAAGTGAGCATTCTACAGTGCTTTTACTCAGCACTATGCCCATCTTGACCGGTCAACCAGTTCCAGATGAGTGTTTCTAATACGTGGCATATCATGATTGCAATACGCAAGAATATAATCACAATACTAGTATGTTGTCCATATTGTCATTGACTCAGACAACAACTGTGACAGGAAGGGCTACAGTAGGTGGGGCAAAAAACCCTTTCAAAACACACTACTGCTTTGTGACTCATTTTCAAGGCTACTTCATTAATACAGATTAATTTTTGGTTGCTGTAGCCATTCCTACAGGTGTCCTTGAAAAAGCTTAAGTATTTTTATTCTATTTATAGTCTAAACATGCAATCTACTTTGTAGTCTGCACTACATGAACAAAGATCTTGTGCAGAAAGCTGTGAGACAGCTCTCGGTTATTTTGTGATTGATTACTGATAGCGATGCCTATATAACGCTAATGGGTGTGTGTATATGCAGAGTCAGTAACCTCTGCTTCTCAAGTGAGGGATTACTTGAGGAGGCAGGTTAATCCCAGTAACGACATCTAATCCCTAACAAAGTAAACACTGTGACACAGACCGACAAGCAGACAAGACAGACTGACTGACTGAGAGAGACACACACACACACACACACACACACACACACACACACAGCAGACTCAGTGGCTGCACCTGTCACAGATGGGGAGAACACACATATGTTTACTTTACTACCTGCACTTACTGTGTGCCTCGTATTGCATGCAATGAAACATGAACCAGAGTCTTTGTGTTCAATTAACCGCTTCATTCCTTCATGCTTTTCTTCATAATTGTCTTTCTATTGTTCCATCTCTCTCTCTAAGTCTCATATTTACCCACATTGGATTTATTAGAGCCAGGACAAGACCATAGTATTTGATCACAATTAGTAACTAAGTCGGATTACGGTTTTCAGTACTACTGCAGTTTTGTTCAATTGTACTTGAAGTGTTTCAAAAGCACTAATATATACTACCTCTTAAAACCCCAGGCTTATTACATACTAAGACTATAAGGAATTCAGTGCAAATGGAGCTGTTCTTTGGTTACATATGTGTGTAATAAAACTTTGGGCTGGCTTGTGGGCCCATTGCCATGTAAGGGGTTAAAATAATTTTGCCCCAGGTGTTAAATTAATTGATATTTTTATTAAATCTCTCATATTTCTTTATAAAACCAAAATTTGACTATATGGAATTAAATAAATATGCACAAATGAATGAATAAATTACCACCAGCACTGCACTATGTGCTGTTCAGATTTGAACTACTTACCTAAACTGTACCTCTCTTATTTTTACACACATGGTGAGAAGAACCACTTCATTGGAAAAAAGACAAATGTGTATGAAAAGTCGGAGGTAAAAGAGGGAGAGGATGGCAAGCAACAAGATGTAGGGATACAATCAGAGGAATACTAAACAAACTATCAAGAAGCCTAAAGCCCCCTGAAAACAGGATAATGGGGTAAAACATTCTCCAACTGAATTGATGCCACTTAATAATAATAATAATAATGGAACTGTAATGGAACTTGGTTTAGAATGAAACTGTAGCACAGATACTCCTTTACAACCTAAAGCTTATCTGCCGTATTAACATACATTCAATTGCCATGGACAACAGTTCTTCGTTCACCTGCCCAATGGATTCTAGTCAAGAAGTGAATTTGGAGTCGTTTTTTTTTTGTGTGTGTGTTTTAAAGTACAGGGAAACTCATCCAAGTTACTGTTCAATCCAATCCAGCATATTGTCACTGCTGCAAAACTGAATATTTCAAATGTGAACTTCATAGAACAAGGAGAAACATTCTTAACTTGTAACCATATTTTTCCCCACAGGAAATGTTGAATCATTTTGATTGGTGCATTCATCTGCCCTGCAATGGACTGGCGACCTGTCCAGGGTGTATCCTGCCTTCCGCCCGATGACCGCTGGCATAGGCTCCAGCACCCCCCCCCCCCAAGGGAGAAGCGGCTTAGAAAATGTGTGTGTGTGTGTGTGTGTGGTGCGTTCATCATGAAACTTTAACATAACATGCAAAGGGTAACTGGAAATTAATTAATTTCAAATTACACTAAAAAGCAAAACATTACAAAAACGGAGATACAAGGGTTTTGGTCAACAGTGCCAATGTGCTTAGATGCAGCAGATAGAGTTGAAAAGCTGGAGTATTCTTTGAAAATCTGAAACTTACAACCTCATCCCTACTCTTTTGGCACTAGCCTACATGGATACCAGGTGTTTGGGGGATAACAATGTAACCGTATTAGCATATTCAAATCAAGAGAATAAAAGTTCAGCTCAGGACAATGTATCTACGAGAAGAGTTAGAAATCCCACTACGGAAACACTCTCTAGTAGTACATGTGGAATGCATGACATCCGGGGCCAACATTTTTGCAAACATCATAAAGCAGTAAATAGTGTCCCCAAGGGTGAATGCACACGCACCCAGACAGACAGACACACACACACACACACACACACACAGAGCTCAGATGGGGGTTAAAGGCAGGGCTTTAGAGTTGAAGTGTTGGGCCGTTGGGCTGTCTCTCTCACTGCCTCATCCATTAGCTGCATGCTGAGTTCTAATCCTAATTGGCATGAAAAAAGCTTGGAGAATGTGTACTCACAGTCACACACACACACACACACACAAGCTCGCACACACTTGGCAAAGTGGATGTTTAATATGGTTGCTCAGCATCTGTGGTGACCATGGTATGCCAAGTAATGCTAGGTATGTGTTAATGCTACAACTAATGCTAGCACGAAAAACATTCACAAAAACAAGCAGATGTCTGCTTTTTATAGGTGGTTAGGATTATGGGGGCCATACAAATGGCCCATATATAAGCTCCTGGCTACAAACAAGACTTTAGAAAAATCAACAAAACGTCATTTGCCCGGGGGGGTACCCAAACTTTTGCATGTTACTGTATATACTGTATACCCAAGTTAACACATTATAGGGTAATTCACACAAAATTAAATCAAGGCCTTTCTTCTGGTTCATGACTACCATTTTCTAAATCGCATGTAAAAACTCACATTTGTAGGCTCACTAGTCATTTTGTATAGTAAATAAAATGTCTACAACTGCTGGTTACCAACATCACCACCTAAAGAAAACTGACTGGATGAGTTTCTTTACAACCCACCACTCTGAATGATTTTGTTTACATCTCAAACACTGACTTAGGCAGAAGTCAGTATCACAATAAATGAATGCCACTTTTACACCATCGCGCATTTTCCTAGTTTGAAGCCCAGCTGCTCACACACTGTATGTTACTATAATAGAATCCATGACTGTAGCACTCTCATTCTCATACAGCTTTTAAAAGGCTTTTAAAGCATTACCTTCAGCACTTTCAGCTGACTTGTGACTGTTGAAACAAGACCTTGTATCTCCAAAATGGTAACCTTACAGCACAAGGATAAAACATTACTAACTTGTAATGGAAGTTAATGTATATTTGTTATGGATCAGTCATCAAGCAGCAAACTAACAAAAGCAATAGACAGTAAAATAGCTGTATAATAGCTTTCAATAGCTGAAAACTACAGTTTCCTTCGTGTAACAAGAATCCACAAGCTATATGACTAAAAGCGAGCGGCTACAATCATGGACGAGCTGAACCATATCCATGATTCCCCTGAAAACTCCCTATGTCATGACGCTTCACTATTTCCATTTGTAGGTTTTCTGTTTCTGCTCATGCTAGAATTGCAGTAGCGCTTACTCAAGATTTTTTTACTGAAACAAAGAATTAATTGGATCTGGTACAGACTGCAAGATTCAAACATGAGCCCTAATATAACGTGGTGTTGTCTCTGCCACAATAATTCGACAAAATTTGAAATTGTTATTAGATAGTATGTGTTTTGAAAATCAGCTGATCCCCAAACACTGTGCTCTGGTGCCTCTGTGCTCCATTCCATACCAAAGAAGAAGGACAAGAAACTGGCTTTAAAACTGAAATATCCTTAAAAGAGGATGCATGTTTGGATCATAAAATACACAGCACAAAAAAGTTCACTATATCAATATAGCTAAACTCAAGTCACAATCTGATGTTTGATTTGACTTGTAAACTTGTTCTAACAGCAAACGCCACAGGCACGTGACAATGAAAAAACCAAAACACTCACATTTCCCATTATAATCAAATAAGTGTTCGACACCAGCTGTGAGTGGCAGAGTGCGATGCAGTGCAGTGCAACACACCATTTTTTTTTTTGACGTGCCGAGTCGCTCTGCTGTTCCACCTTAAAATGGGTCTGGAGAATCTTGGATTTCTATGAGCCTTCCAGTAAACAATTTGGAGAGTAACTCAATACTATTTGTTGTTTCACTTACTGAAAGAGATACCTAGCTAGTAAAACAGAAAGATACAGGTAAAATAGCAGATGCAAACACCAGGGCAATATCATGCTATTGAACATATAACATGACATGTTATACAGGCTATTAAACACCCCAGAACCTCTACTGGACAGCTCTGTCAATAAAGCAGCTGACTTGACAAGAACAAATGACATTTCCAGTCTAGACATCCTGAAAGCCTTAAGGCGTAATGAGATACTACATTTGACATTCGTTCATGGCTAGGACAAAGTAAAGCAATGATTGGTGGGGTACTGTTAAAACATGGTCACCACAACTTCTCAAAGTGCATTTACTAAGCAAGCACGTAGTATTTCTGGCCTTCTACAACAAAAACAAAACAAGGCAATGCATGTCCACTGTTGCATTCATTACGAACAAACACTAATCAGAAAAGAAAAACTGAATCATGGGAAAGGGTGAAGTTCAGGAAAATATCGGATATATACAAATGTTTGGAACAATGGACACTGGTAATGAAACTGGAGACACATACAGACACATATATACACGCATTTTCCTATTTGGACTTTTTAAACCATGCATAGTAGTGCAGACTGAAGCCCAGCTGCTCACACACTGTTTGTTGCTATAATAGAATCCATGACTGTAGCACTCTCATTCTCATACAGCTTTTAAGGTGATACTTTCAGCACTGTCAGCAGACTCGTGACTATCAGAAAAGCCCACATATCTACAAAATGGTAACTTTACAGGAAAAGAAAAAAACACAACATTATTAACTTCTAAGTTAATGTTCATTTTTTAACAGTGCTCATGGTATATCTATGAAGCGATCAACAAGCAGCAAACTGACAAAAGCAACAGCAAAGTTGAAAACTACAGTTCCGCTCTTGTAACAAGAATCCACAGGTTATATGTTTGAAGTGGCTACGATGATGGAAGACCTGAAACATATGACAAAGACGTGAGTATATAACCATTGTTTGGAACAATGGAGAAGGGGCACTGGTGATGAAAACGAGACACACACAGACATATAAACAGATATCTATCAAGTAATTTAAACATTTCCACATTTCTTTTGGTCCATTCATCAAAAAATGACATGAAAAGAATAAAGTAAAAGAATTATCAAAGCCTAATCCCAATCCTAACTTTATCACCGAAATCAAAATGGCTCTCTGTTTGCAGGTTTGAAGTTTTTAAAAAGAGAACATTTTTTTCTCTAAAATGAAGGAAAGCAAAATCACACACACACACACACACATACGTCTGAGAAAACATCCAGCTAGAAAGCTGTTAACCCCTACATATATCATGACCACCCCACTATAACACTCCAGTTGTGATAAATGAACACACACATACAAACACACACTCACACATACACGCACACACACACACACACAAAGGTCAAGGAGTGGACAAACACATGGCACACACAACCTTAACCAACACACACATGGGTTTAATTATAAACCCAAGCACTCACTTATGCTGAATCTGAGACGTAAACAAAGACACACTGTTATACAGACACACTTCCATTTTCTAGTCACTAATAGATCTCATACACATTAATGCACAGACAAACTGTCCAATATTTGCTGCTATTTATCTGCTTGATGGGGCTGAGACATCATTAGCATATCATTCTAGTTTTACTCGTTGTCTACACAATAGCCAAGCCATTAATGACTCTCATTACAACACACACACACACATACGCACACACAGAAAGTGAGAGCGAGTCGGAGAGAAAGAGACACAGAGTCTGTATGTCTAATTACAATACTGGACCCATAACACATCCAGAGTGCAGTATCTGTCCGGTTTAGCATCACACTGGACAGTCGTAATGCACACCCGAAAAGAGAACACGCCCTGTCTGCTGACTAGACCCTTCATTTAAGCAACCAACTACTGAACAAACCGTTTAGCATACGCTACAGTTCGAAAGTTTGGAATCACTTGTCATATTCATAACTGGTGTTCTATTCTACAATAGCTTAAACTATGTACACCGAAATATTGAAATATCACAACTTTCCAGGAGAAGGAAAAAAACATACCTATAACTTTATTAATGAGTCTTTCTGGAGTATTTTTACTGGTCCATCTGTCATGAAGTATCAGCATAAAGGTTTTAGGACAACAGGTTTTGCTGTAATTGTGACAAACTACATACAGAAAGTATTTTTAAGACTTTTTCGTGGAATAACCGGTTGTTATATAATGTAATTATAATGTAAACTATTTGCAGTAATCTTGTGATGTTACCTGCCTTGTGATTTGATTATAACTGTTGAATGACACAATTCTATTATAATTGTATTATAACTTTATTCCCAGTGTTACACGTCTTTCTCAGTTATCGTCACTGACACCTCATCTACAAAACTGGCTTAATTTTTGTCCAGCTCTTTAATACTCATGTGAATTTATATTACACTATCGATCAAAAGTTTGAAAGACCTTAAGATTTTCTCTTCATTCTTTTACATGCAATAAAAACTTACAATACAGATTTAAATAGTAATAACATATTTTTCTATGTCATATTCAAGCATTTTGCATTATAAAAAGGTATTTAAGAATAAATTATCAATTTATAGAAATTATCAGGTTTTCTGCCTGATTTTCTTGAATCATTTTAAGCATTTATCTGCTACTAGACAGGCTTTATATATTACTGAGTGCAAACTTTTAAACCATAGTATTTTTTGAAACCTGTAAAGCTGAAGAGATCAAGCTTTGAATTAGAAAGCATTCCATACATCTACAACAGAATTTGCCTAATATTATGCACATATATATGTATATATATATATATATATATATATATATATGCGTGTGTGTGCATAATATTGGGCAATTTGTATAAAATACAATTTGTATGTAATAGAACTTGCCTAATATTACGCATATATATATATATATATATATATATATATATATATATGCATAATATTAGGCAGATTCTGTTCAATTCGGTTCAAGACCCCTGCTGAGTCAGCTGAGGAAAAGAATGGCAGTAAAAAATAAGAGAATGAGCAAGAAACACTGACAGGAATGAAGACTTAAAAGGGCCACACTACATAGTGTCTAGGGTCAGTATTTACACTAAAACAACTCTTAGTAGAATACAGTGGCCTAAGGTGTCTTGCGAATAAGCTATAGGTCACGTTGCATGACCCCATTTAATTTATGGTCATTTACGTATATAAAATTAGCTGCCCACTTAAATTACATAAATTAGATAATAGATTGCCACATTAAAAGTTTAACACAGTGAGTCATACAAAACTATGGTACAACATTGGGCTATAGGTGCAGCAGCAGCATTAAAATACAGCACAATATTTTAGAAAAAAATGATCAATAGATTATCTAAAATCAAAGTAATAAATTGGCTGATTACCGATTGTTTGGTACAAAAATTTGTCTGATTCAGATCATGCATACATTATTTAACAGCTTGACTTAAACAGATTAACTGTCTTTTGTATTTTGTGTTTATTCTTTTTTTATCTTTTCTGAACATGTTTTATATAAATAATATACTTATTGTTCTTTCCCATCTACAAACGTGTTAACCGTTTGATTTATCTAGCTTTAAGGAAGGTACAATGGAATTTCTTGCCCTTAGAAGTCAAGTATATTTTTGAAGGCACACACATTCACATCCAAGGTCTGGTCTCCCTAATGGTCAGCAGCTGCTCAGAACTAATGTCTAGTTGTGTATCTGAAGAGTGTGTATGTGTGTGTTCGCGTAAGGCTGGCTCTCCTGGCGTGAGGTTTTGTTCTCAGTAGTGTAGTGGAGGTCAATAGCAGCTCATTAGTGGCAGTGAGAGCTCATAGATCCAACAGCTATGGACAGCGCTTCGCAGCTCGTTCGCGCACACACGCACACACACACCTTGCTGGCCGGACTGACCATCAAACACACACACACAAACACACCTCATTGACCAGTGGTGCAATAATGTCTAACCAAAACTAGTCTTGATAAACACACCCAACTACTCACAGAGTCGGTCATAAACTCAAACGCATGCCTGCCCATTCACTTTAACGCAGTCCTTAAACCTTGGCTGTAGTAACCTCATCACCTCAAAGTGGTGATGTAAATATTCCACATTTTCACCCCTAAAAACAGGAATGGAGTCTAAAACAGGCCAAGGCAATTTGCTGTAACTGTAATAAATAAGCTGGGAATGTCTTTACTGCACTACTAAACTAGGCAATGTCTTAATACAAGAGAATTCACTGCCATCAGTTCTGGACTAACAATATGATACAGAGCTTACTGAATCTATACACTGCGTAACTTGCCCATTTTGGCTTGACTCCCAGCTCTAAACGTGTTAAAATACTGTATATGTACACACACTCTAGTGCTACTTAAAACTACTATTTCTGACGGTGACCTCAATAAACCACATAACCACCATCTCTTTTTGTGCAACAGACCCTTACAACCTTTCAGTATCTTCCAAACCCCCCCACTTAAAGTCAGGCATAGCGGGGGAAGGTGCCTTCCTGTCAACCCCATTACCTTCTACATGTGGGGTCAATATGTGCAATGCAAAGTGTGTGGGAGTGTGTGTGTGTGTGTGTGTGTGTGTGTGTGTGTGTGTGTGTGTGTGTGTGTGTGTGTGAGAGGGGTGTCCCTTGTCCCCACCCAGTCTTGGGGTACCTATCATACACCCTTCCTTCTGCTCCTGGGTTCTTCCCTCTTTCTTTCTCCGCCTCCTCTCCCTCTCTGTTTAAAGAGGGGGAGCACCCACAATTGTTCAGAGTGGACATTCACACTGACCACAGGTCATCCATCCATCCAGAGAGAAAAGGGGAGAGCACAAGGCACTGGGAGAAAGGACATCCCAAGGGGCTCGTGGAGGATTTCTCATTGCTGGACTTCTCCTCAGTGACCTGATCCTTCACCTTGTACCAAAGGGAGAAAGAAGAGTGACAAGCGAGGAGAAGGTGCAGAACGAAGCTAGAAAAAAAAATATCTCACATTTTTTCTTCACCGAGGGCGAGCTAAGACTCAGAACTACCCACAGAGCAGTATGAGGGTCCTCCAGCCGCTCTACCTGCTGCTACTCCTGCTAGCTGTAGCCGTGATGCTAACCAGCGCAAAGAAGCCAGGTAAGGAAATCGCTTTTAGCGCTTTCTTGACGTATAAGTGGCTAGTTGAAGCGTTCCGCTGACAGAAAATCGATGTTTTTGCGCCTCTAGAGAAACTTTTTTTTTTTGAGTCAGAACTCTTAGCTGTTGGTCTGAGCCCCCGGGATCAGGTGTGGCAGACACTTGCTCTGGTACTGAACTGTAGCGCTACGATGCTGTGGCCGTTGACCGTTAACGGTACACGCACGAGCTCGGGGTTTTCGCGATTATTTATTTATTTAATGGTTGGTTTGTTTTTTTTTATATACAAAACGACGACTTTGGGACAAAATATTTTTTCTAAAAATTACAAAGAACGCTTCGTAAAGGTGCTCTGTAGGTTAATGTTGTCAAGACTGTCACACTGAAGGTAAGAGGTTGGTAAGGTTATGTATGATGATGGTACCGTGCGCATCCAAACCGACGCTGACTGGAAGAGTTCACACCGGCCACTCAGCACTTCTCAGCTCGTTCAGCCTTTAGTCTGTGAAGTAGCTGGTTCCCAGAACCAAAGTGGCCCCAAGAATGCGGTGAAATTGTTTGTTTTGATTCCTGCTCAAATATAAAGTGCTGCCACACGGTTGCTGGGCCGTGGAGATTGAGAGAGAGAGAGGGTTCACTGACCGCAGGTTTGGGGTCATTGGCTTTTCTTAAGTGGTGCTTGAGAGGAAACCGGAGAAGCGCCGTCGGTCACCGAGGAGCCGCTAACATTCACACCTAAAGGCGTTTTTGGGTTCATGTCCCGTTCATTCTTCAATTCGCTAAGCCGTTTAAAAAGCCTGCAACCAGAAGTGACTTCGCTGTCACCGTTTAGGAGATTAAGAGCGAGATTAGGCAGCATGTTAAACGGAGCTCTTGGTAACTTACAGGCTTTATAAATTCCTCTCCCCCTCCTCCAAAACCCCAGACAATGGCTCCGCGAAAATAACGGCAGCACAGTCTTAACACAAACTAGCGCTGAAAATGAGCGAGTGCTTCTGAAAACAGGTTCCCTCTGAAATGTGATACGGCTGACTGGACAGTTTCCTGAAGTGCACTGAGGACATTTTTAGGCTGTCTTTCCTTCTGACAAAAAGACATTCGCTTATTCATAAGTAGAGATGGGTAGTCCAGGTCCAAATAAAGTGAAAACCCTCCCCAGGATTTTGTTCCAACTGCTTGACTTCTCTAATTTGCTCAAACTTGCCGCAAAGGTGTTCAGGCAGTTGGAACAAAATCCTGGGGAGGGTTTTTATTTCTGGACCTGGATTACCCACCTTTATTCATAAGAATGGAATTTTTACATATTAGGACCTCCATACCCCCCACAACACGAAACGAATCTCCTGCCCGCGGGCGCTCGAGCACCGCCGTCTATTGTTAATCACACTGTAGAACACAATAGATATTAGCATATGGCTACCGCAGAGAGCATGAAGAGAAAAGGTGTGTTTGGGGGGTAATTGTAGCTTTTACTGCGGTCACGTCGCCTTTAGTTAAAGATACTCACACAGATAAAGTCGCTTCAACCCTCTCTACAGCTCTATCTGCGCGCCAGGCCGATTATCCAATCGGCGATCAGCAGAGGGGAGCCGCTTACACCGTTAACCAATCAGCGCTTGGTTTTAACCGAATTACTTTAACGGTTCGCTTGTGCACATACCTTATGTTTCCTTACACGTCTAAAACTTCCCTTAAAGGGGAACTCCACCGATTTTCCCAAATGTCTGCATAATTCTGTGGTTGAATTGTAAACAAGGTGATCAGAGTGGTTTGGTGTGAAATGCTCAGTTAGGCTTATGGTTAGAGAAGTTTACTGAGTCATAATTGTTCACAGTAGTGGTGGTAGGAACCAGACGTCCAGCTCTAAAAGCTTGACCATTCCAGGTTATATGGAAAAAGTTGTTTTATGGTAGTTGTGTGGTAACATTTTTGGTGTAAAAGGTATTTTAATCCATTCATGGCAGAGGGATGCATGCAGGATGTTGTGATGCAACACAGTCCCCAATGAAAACGTACTTTTCCAGATTTTCCATTATTTTACAATCATCAAAATTAAATAGAAAAACTCAGGCACTTGTAGGTTCACTGGTGGAAACAATACAGCTATATTTGTGTTGTAGACATCAGGACCTTTGGTTCCTATCACCACCGCTTTGTTTCCACTGAATTACGCAGAAATGTTGAAAAATCGGTGTAGCTTCACGTAGGTCTGTTTATTCTCAGAACTTGCCTGTGCAGTCGTCATATTAAATTCACATTAAAATGTGGTACAACCACTCAAATTGTATTCACTTTTTCAGGTTACGTAACATTCCACTATTTTGTACTTTAAAACAATTTTAATGGGACATTAACAATAATATATATATATATATATATATATATATATATATAGAGAGAGAGAGAGAGAGAGAGAGAGTAACTTTCCAATCAGAGCAAGTTTTGTGGCATTTTTTTGTTTATAGTCACAAAGTTACATCCAAATGAACTAATGTCTACTTACGTTTATGTTTCAGATTTTCTGAATTTGAGGCGAAAGTACCGGAGACATTACTGCCCACACAAGCGCTGCCTGCCTCTACACTCCAGAGTACCTTTTCCCTGAGGTGAGTTAAAGATTCACCAACAGCAGCACATACAGAAGACTGTATGTGTACTTTCTTCCTATCATAGTTGAGCACTCAGTTACACACAGTGGGCTATATTTGAATAGACCAAGTATGCAGATAGAATTATTAGCATTCTTCCTTAAAACAACAGACAGTGAATATTTGCTAAATACTTTACCTGCCCACAGTGGGTCCGTGACAACTCTGCTTGTTAACTGTGAGAGTTTTGTTTGAGAATTTAATGGAGTTTACCGTTCCACCGTGACCTGAGTGTTTGTGTGTGTTCACCGAAGGGCAACAGGCCTAATTAACAGAGTCTCTAATTAGGCTGGCCTTAGTCTCAAGCATTAGTAAAACCACACACATACAGTAGGTAAACAGTTCTGTACTGAATGAGGGGGTAATTGCTGCAGCTAGACTTTCTCTTGGACTGCGAGGAGTAAACAAGACACATACTCACAAAGATCACAAAAGAGTGGTTAACTCACATACACTGCTGAAACGGACAGACGCAAACACGACAGGGAAACGTCCACCCCACCCCCGGCCCAACCCCATATCTACAATTCCAGCTACCTACCACACACACAGTAAAGTATGGGTGGCATTCCCTGTGGCACTAAATCACAACGCTCCCAACAGCATGACTGGCCACATCCTGTGTAGCCTAACAGTTGTTTTATACATATTCACGCATTGTGGATAAGATAAGCAAGTGCAAATGTAGCAAGTCTGGTTTAGGGCTGATGTCTAGGCTGCTCAAGAAGCTGTTTTACGCACAGCAGATAGTAACAAATTTAGGCAGGCACTAATCGGAAAGTAAATTGGCCCAGAAAAGTTTACATCATTTATAGAATGGCTGGGACCACCAAGGTGGAATTGTGTTTTTTAAATTGGCTGGGAACACTACAGTTACTTAAAAGCGCGATAAGTAGCATTTTCATTACAAAGAGAGCATAATCATACACACAGACACACACACACATATTCAGCTTACAAATGTTTAGCCACTGAAGTTATAAGGAGTGTTTCAGCCTGGTTTGCCTTTCGAATGAAGCCCGAAACAGGGCAGCCAGTCAACCTCACAGCACATTCAGATAGACCAGGCTTCAAAACACTAACAAAAACAGCCTGTTGAATTCTAAGGGATGACGAAAGGTTGGAAAATGGTCAAAATGAATTACAACCGTAATAGAAGACAATACATTAAATGAGAAATATTGAGTGAAAATCACTGAAGTTAGTTTTTTATTCAATTTACCAACCCTATAAAACCTAAATAACGTGATGCACAGCATGACATCACTAACCCATATTCTCTGTTAACTCTTAGCAAAAAACATTAGTGAATGCTAGGCGAAGGGTATGTTTTAAAAAAATGACCCTCTTTATGCCAGAAAACTCCATTTTTAATGTTCTGTAATGCTTAAGGTGTTACTTCCTATTCAGTAATGGTAGGAATGATCAGCATTGAGTCAGTAGTGTGCAACTTACAAGCTAAACTCAAAAACATTGCTTATTGCACCTTTAAAGATGCGTGTCAGTTGGGTGCGAATGCCGCAATGTGTGTGTGCGAGAAATGACACTGTATCCGCGAGGGCACACACCCTATACGACAGCCTCCCGGAGCCGCCTACTGTTTTCAGACACTCCAGAGGGGTCATCACCTTTCACCCATACTCTCTGACCCCCACACAAAGAGCCAGAGCCAGCCTGAAGTTAACAGAACACACACACAAAAAAGGCACAGGGATTAAACCTATACAGTACTGTGCAGAAGTCAGGGACCACCCTTCTTGATTTCATTTCCAGTCAAAACTGACTTTAAGAAGATTTTGCAGGAGATTCTTCTGAGGAGACAAGATATGAGAACATCAAGCTACAATGAAGGCATGGTGTTATGTTAGTTCTCAGATTTAACTAAGTGTATCTCCTTTCTCCTACAGGTTATCTACATGACTGATGACGAAAGACAATATATAACCATGTCCAGGCACCTGAAGAAGGCTGGACCAGAGAAGCCAAACCTCAGGGCAGCTGAAGACCTCAACAGAATGAGACATCTTGGAACGAGTACAGCAGCCCACATCGCCAAAACACCAAAGACCTTCACACACCCTCAGGCGGATCACTATACCATGCCAAGGGAGCATACTCCAATGTAACGCAAGGCTGTTTGTGAGCAAACCGTCCTGTGTAGAACAGAAATAAGTACAGGTAGAGTTTGGCCACTTTATGTGGAGATTTATGTGAGAAACAAAATTAAAACTGAGTGATGACCAGAGGGCAAGAAAAATGTAAACGTAGCCTGCACACAGATAACCCTCACAAAAACTACCCAGCCACTGTAAATAGCATGGACTGAATGAAATGTGTTTATATGTAAGTTATGCACTTTAAATGTTTTATTATTCTTATTAAATAAAGAATTATTCTCTTTTCAATAAAAGCTGTTATGTTGGAATTATTTGAACCTTATACTTGAACACTACTCGGCAAAAATGCTATGTATTTGTAATGAAATAAAACAAGAGAGAAGAGTAATTTACACTGCATCACAGAGGACAAGTACATTCCTTGTAGACGTCTGTCCCTGTAAAGTGACATGTCACGTATGCAGTGTATGCATAATTAAGATTTGATGCAAAACTCCATTCTGAGGAAAGTTAGTCTCCTTCTCCTGGAGATCTACCTTCCTGTCGCTTTCGCCTCCAATCCAAGTCTCAACACACCTCTTTACGTTTATCAAGGACTTCTAAGGAAGGGGCAAGTCAAACTGGGGACCTTCCAGGCCAAAGTGCTGTGGAGGTTAGCCTCATCTAAGGCTCTGGATTCAGTTCATGAAGGCCTGGTTAATTAGCTGTTGAGCTGAATCAGGTGCGTTTAATGAGGCAGTGTACTGAAGTCTGCAATGTTTTGGCCTGCCAGGACTGGAGCCTGACACATGTGTTCTAAAGGCTATAAATTACATGGACCAGGTGGAGTCAATTAGGGTTAAAGCTAAAGTCTGCAGGAAAGTAGATTTCAAGGAGGAGGGCGTGTGACCACTGCTTTAATGCCTCCAATTCCAGGCCAAAGCGCTGTGGAGATTAGCATTTACCCTCTTCTAACACTCTGGATTCAGTTTATGAAGGCCTTACTAATTAGCTGATGAGCTCAATCAGGTGTGTTTAATTAGGCAGTGTGCTGAAATCTGCAATGTTTTGGACCGCGAGGACTGGAGCCTGACACATGTGGCCCAAGTCATAAAACAACAAATGCTCCTGTTCTGTTGGTATACAAAAAACATGACGCCACACTGACCCCTTGAGAATAAGGTTGGACACCCTGGCTCTAAAAGCTACGTCACAGAAAGGTATTAGATATGCTGCCTCAAGCATTGTTTTATGATAGTTCTAAGAGAAGCTTTTGAGCCTTTTTAAAAGTTCCATTTATGGTAGAGAAATACAAGCAGGGCACAATATGGCAAAATAGTACAAGACAAAAAAGACAAGTTTTTCAAATTTACTATGATCAGTATTACATATAAAAAGACATGAAGGTTCACTGGTTGTTTGGTTAGTAAGTAAAAAGGCTATATTTGTGACACCGGTTACCACCACCACCACCACCAAAGAAGTCGGTCAGTACAAGGTGCTTTCACTTCAAAGAGCTCAGAAAGAATGGGTGGAATTCCACTTCACACCATGTAAATCAGGGGTGCACAGCTCAGCCAGAGGGTCGGTGTCCAGCACAGCTTGATAGTTTCCCTACTCAAACACACCCATTAAACCTGACAATTAGCAGAGGGGTGTAATCAGGTGTGTATGAGTAGGTAAATCACTTAACTGTGCTGGACACCAGCCCTCCAGGACCAGAGTTGTGCACTCCAGACGTAAGTCATGCTCTTCATAAGTGTGTGAGGGGAATGACCAATTGCACAATTCACAGGTTAAAGAAATCAGATTTTATTATGCCGAAAGACACAGATACAAAACTTTGCATTAAATATTAGAAGAAAAATGACAACATAAAGAATCTGGCACAGTCAGACTTGAATACATGTACAAAGACAATGGAGAAAAAAAAACGTGAGTTTGATTTTGTTCAGTGCACTGCAGAGCCACGAAACAAACTGGAAACACAGTGAAGACATGCTCACATCTCTGCTCAGTGACAAAGAAACCCAAAAAATGAAAAAAATTACAAGACTCAAATCAAGTTTCCCCAAAGTTCTCCCATTTCTCCACCCTTGAACAATTTATGGCAAAGCATTTCACCTGAGCAGTAACTTGGTTTCAGGACCCTTGGAACTTGCATAACAGTACAATGTCAACATGAGTTTGTATGAATGTTTACGAGAGTCTTTTCCCCTCACAAGCTTGTTGCTACGGGAACACAAAAGCATTAAGGAGAGCTTGCGGAGGTTCTTTTCCCATTAAAAGCCCTCAGATCAGTCAACTGTGTCCACCACCATCAGTCAACGTATGATCACAAACACGCCCACAAACTTTCACTTAAAAACACACTTAAACGCAGGACAGGGCTCACTTTCTTCCTCCTTTTCTCAGTCTCTGATCTGCTGGGAGGTCAGGGCGAGGATTCTTTTGCTCAGGAGCGTGTTGTGCTGCTTCAGATACTCAATAAGATCGGCCTGTTTCTCCACCACCTCGTCAAGACAGGAGCCATCTCTGTTCCAAAACATGGAGAAAGAAGCGCAAACCCATGACATCCAGAAAGTGTCATAACTGCAATCTTGAGGCACTTGAGGGAAATTTTAAATCAACTTCTAAGACTAAAATCTGGAGGTTGCAGATTTCAAGCCTCAAGCAAGGCCCAATCCAATTTCTTATTTTTACCCCAACCCCTTTTGTTTTCGAGTGTTACCTTGCCCCTTGGAGCTAAGCTTCAACAGGTAGTTCCTGAAATCTTCCCATACAAAATGGAAAAACCCTCAAATAAAGAAGAACATTATTTCATTAACAGGCTACTAACGGTGCTCTGCCAGTCTGCAAAGGACGGTAAAGTTCAGCTATTCACTGGTGGGCTTTAGTTAATTTTAGGCCATCATATTCTTTTAAAGAGGGGGGTGCCATAACTACGTATTATTGCCCACCCCTAATTCTTTGGTGATATGCAGCTGAAGTCAGCTACTCACCAGCTTCTTGTTTGAATGTGCCCGCTCCATCTTAAAAGGAGTAGCAGTGTGTAAAAGGTTAATTTCTAACAAGTGTTTTCAGTCCTGAATTCTTCTTTTCAAAACTCTTCACACAGTTACACGACTCTGTTTGGACCAAACCATAAACAGTTTTTTCAATTTCTTGGACACAGTGTGCATTCAGTGACTGAAATTTCCAAGATTATTCTGTTTACTTCTTACTTCGTCTCAACCTTTAGCAAAATTATCCACCTAGTTTTTAATGTGAGCGCTGCATTTTGAAGTTGTGGTCAAAATATCTGGTTTAGGAATAGAAGTGTTATTCATATCTGCTTAAGCCAAGTCAAGGAACATGTGCTTACTACGGGGTGAAGCTGAAAGTACAGCAAGAACAGGAATGTTAGAAGCACAAACCCCCAACAACAGTTTGGAGTGAGCCTCTGAGAAACCTCAGTTTGCAGGGCCATGTAGCCCCAAGACTTCACCCTACCCCTCTATATCAACACAAATCAAGAGTCATAAAACAGTGGGCTATGGGCTAAGTGGTAATGGCAAGGGGTGCAATGGGACTGGGCCCAAGTCATCCAAAAAGAATGGAAGCTGTAATAAAGGTGTAAAAGAATGGAAGCTGTAATACATTACTGCCTGACTCATGGGTTTTACCTGTTATCTGATTACCCAAGTACATTTAATCGGATTGCTAACAAAAGCTGATTTTCCGCAGTTATAAAGTGGATTATAAAGTGCAGGTAAACACACTCATCGTCTCAAAGGGCTTGAAAAGAAAAGAAAAAAAAAGGTGCTAAATGACGTTTCATGTCTTAATTTTTAAGGCACTTCTATTCTATCCATCAGCTTTTTGATTAGATTTTATGTCCCACCTTAAATGGCCTGACATTCTGGTGGTGGAACGCAACTGTTACACCATTAAAGGTGGCAGAAAAGATTTGAATATGAAGCCAACTTCGAACTCTCTCATGGTTTGTGTCATTTCCCTCCCACACACACACACCTCTGATGGTCAGATACCCCAAGACCATGGTCATTGTTAAGGCTTACCCTAAAAGATGGCCAATATTTCCTGTCCACTGCCTCAAAACAAAGTGGACTACCTCAGATGCAACAGAGTAGACAGCAGGAGATGATCAACAGTTTACTTTTTATTTAAAACATGACAACATCAAAACAGCACAAACTGGCCAACGCTAGCCTGGTTTGTACTGTTTATATGTAGTGTTATCTCTGCTTATTTGTGGCATGCCAGTATAAAGGTTACAAAACTCATACCTGAGAAAGAAATTCAACTGGTCTACCACTATTAGTTCAGGCGTACTTGTTAGCAGTGTAATTTGCATTAAATATGTTTTCTGCTTTAAGCATGCATTTCCTATTTTGCCTTCATTTTTTGGGTGTCGGTGATCATTACTAGAACAACCACAAGTAACTCTTCTTGACAAAGCAGTGTTTATTCCCAGTATCTTCTGGTCTTAAAGAAAACCTTGCACTGCTTTGTCATAAATTCATAAAGTTGGAATGAATTAATAGGAACTGCTTCCCACACATCCACAATGGTTGGATCAACGTAGCTATACAAGATCTCAAAAGGTTTAAAATCACACTTGAATGTCAGTTTGCAAACTTTGTGGCATCTTGCGTTGTATTGTTCAAATATTCGTGACTTCTTGTGGCCCTCAGGACCTCAGTTGGACCCTGATTACATAAATGTGACATGTAGCTAGGGGCTATGAAGAATCAGTTGAGAATTGTTTGCACTGCGTGCTCATACAGTAGATGGTAGGTGTACCATAGCAGAGGAAGATGAAGATCACTATTTCATCACCGAATCTTACCATGAGTGGGCCAGCTTACAAAAGGGCAAACCTTCCTCAAGGCTCCCAGTAAATGAGGTGTGTGCGTGAGTGACGGAAACGCAGTGTTTCTGTAAGGAAACAGGGTTCATATGATCTGTTTACAGACCCTTCAGCATGACCACAGGGTGGGTTTGGGTGTGTGTTTGTTGATGTGTGAGTCTCCACCTATGGAGATGCTAATAAGAGATATGGGAGGGGAGAAAGAAAAATTCTTGCACTCATTCCAGAGCACCTTTAACTACAATTAAGGAATGCTTTTGTACAGCCGAAACCTTAGACCATGTTTGTTCCCGATACATCAACTTACAGGATTACCAGGGTGACCAATTCTGACCCCATAACTCCATAAAGATTCTGTAAGAAATTATTCATCACGAAATCTCAATTTTCATCATGATTTCAGTATTACTTTAAAAAAAAAATACATCACATACACAAATGTGACTCAAAAAAGCACATTTGAATTTAATCATAAAGCCATTATAATTGGATGTAAACATTCCTAAAATCAACCCACCACTTTCAGATGAAAACACTGGTTCAATTTTATACCCCATATTGTTACCACTGATGGATCAATATGGGAATTCCGGGCCGATGCAGGCATTCAATGATTCGCAGCAACATATCTGCCAACACTGATGCAAGTATATATGCATTTATACTGTGGAAATTGGGAGTAAATTACATGACAGAGAAATGAAACATTTCTGTGGGATTACAAACGCAGTAAAATGCTCAAAAGGCAAATATTTTAGCACAGTAACCCACTGTCACCTATACGCTCTGCTCTTATGCGTCAAATAAGCGTAGATAACACAGCATACTAACAGTGCAAACCAAGCTAACATTATCCTCTACAACTGAGTCAGGGACGTTTCCGTCACATTTCAAATGCAAATGAAAATGCAGCAGTCCCTCAATCACCTCCCCCTGTCTAGTCCGTTACATCTTAGGTAGCTCACTTTGTTTTCCAGGTGGCACACAAAGGAATTGCCAGACTGAGGAGTCGCCTGACTAAGACAAAGTGTGTGGGCTCCTAGTTCTGGTGAATAACTGCCAAATCTTTCAAATTTCCAGATGAACAAGTATATGGGAGGCACGACTGAGACAAATGACTTGAGAAATACAACAAAGCTCAAGTTGCCACCCTATTCAAATTTCCCATTCCTCCTTGATGGTGCAGCAGGTACAGTCACCTGAATCTAGTCCCAGACTCTAACTATTAAGGAGAAATCTGCTGAATAAGAAGCTTCTTGTAGCAAACCTAACATGAAACAGCATTTAGCACCATTTTTGCTGGTCCCAATATTGACACAAGGGCAGTTCAGATTTGGTTTTACTAATTTGCACAAAAAAAATATTTCAGATATACTGTAATTGATAAAAATGGTTCTTAAAGGAAAGTGAGTAATAATAAGCCACCTACAAAATATGTTTACTTATGCACCTAAAAGCAGTCATATAAAAATAAATTTAAAATTAATTTTAAAAAATACCGTGATATATATAGCATGGTGATTTTGGTATATCATGATATATACGTTTTTGGTCATATCAGCTAATATTAAGTCCTATACCACCCATCTTTAAGCACATTTGTACTTTTATATTATATATTATATATGCATAATATTATTATATATGTATTAAACTCATTTGCCAGATGAAAACTGTATCCTAAATACTAAATACTGTTCAGGATAACAGACGCTGTAGAAGGGAGTCCCAGAAATTCAGGCCATGATCTGGATTATCATTTAAATCAAAGTAAAACTTTCTGACCTTCAACCTTCTTCCCCCTCCTGTTGCAGTTATTCTTTGCAAAAAAGAAATGAAATCTAATCTGAGCTTTTTCATTCATTTTTCTGTATTAGCCTCCTACTTAGTGGCACCATAAAGCCATTTCAGGATTATTTTATTGTACCAAAGCAGAACTCAGCATGTGTGGGGAACAGCAGCAGCCCATCTGCGTGTGTAAAGCACTGCATATGCTCATTACCTGAAGCCAGTCTCTGTGTGCATATCACTGGCATTGGTGGAGTAGGCGTGAGATCTCTCCTCTTCACTGATATCTGGACCTGGACGTTGTGCGTTAAACCTGCTCACATGTACTGCAACAGACAAACACACACAAAGCTGCAGTGTGGGTAAAATTTCATTAAATATTTGGCCTTCTTGGTGCTCTGGGTAAGTGAAGTAGCAAGAAGGTAGGGTAAAAATCTTTCACAGTTTTGTAGCGTATCAGTGAAATAGTAGTCAATTACCACATTTATTTACCATTCGATGCATATTTAATATACAGTAAGGATTTTATTTGTAGCACAACCTGCAGTACAAAGCCACTGTTATTGCACTGTGCAAATGCAGGTATAAGGTACATAACTGACTCCCACCCACCTCCTAAAGAGTGGCATTAATCCTATTGCTTATTTTTACCCCTACCCTTTGTTCTCAAGTGTCACCTCACCCCTTGGAATGAAGTTGCAAGTGGCAATGGTTGAAATCGTATTTGTTATCACCCACCCCTAATTCTTTGGTGATATGAAGCTGAAGTCAGCTATTCACCAGCTTTTTGAATTTTTTTAATGCTTGTTATGAAGAAAAAGACAAAAATACATTGATACAACATTAAACTAAGACCATACAAAAGGTAAGTGTAATTTGTAACAGAGAAAATACTCATTTGTGGGTTTCTTTGGTCGCCATCTTGCCAGTTTTTTTCTCTCATAACACTCTGTTTGGAGTGCGCCTCTGAAAAACCTCCACTTGGAAGGTCACCTAGCCTTACACCCTATCCCTAGACATGAACATGCAAAACGGAGAGCTGGGGGTGAGCAGTGAAATGAGATTGGGCCTTAGAATTCAAAACCAAACATAAGTATTAAAACATGCCATATTGGCATCGATGGGTGTTGGTATTGAGCAGAAAATGCTGATATTAGATACTGGAAGAGAAAAAGAAGAAATCCAATCCGATCTATTAATCGCCTGAAATAGCCAACACTGTGTGATGTTAGCTATGTACACTCACCGGCCACTTTATTAGGCACATCTGTTCAGTTGCTTGGTAACACAAATAGCTAATCAGCCAATCACGTGGCTGCAACTCAATGCATTTAGGCATGTAGAGGTGGTCAAGACAACTTGCTGAAGTGCAGACCGAGCATCAGAATGGGGAAGAAAAGGGATTTAAGAGACTTTGAACGTGGCATGGTTGTTGGTGTCAGACGGGCTGGTCTGAGTATTTCAGACACTGTTGATCTACTGGGATTTTCACACACAGCCATCTCTCGGGTTTACAGAGAACGGTCCGAAACAGAGAAAGTATCCAGTGAGCGGTCAGTTGTGTGGACAAAAATGCCTTGTTGATGTGAGGTTAGAGGAGAATGGGCAGACTGGTTCAAGATGATAGAAAGACAACAGGAACTCAAATAACCAACCAAAATCTCTGAGGAATGTTTCCAACACCTTGTTGAAAGTATACCGCAAAGAATTAAGGCAGTTCTGAAGGCAAAAGGGGGTCCAACCTTTTACTAGCAAGGTTTACCTAATAAAGTGACCGGTGAGTGTATATCAGACCGTTATTGGCCGACTCTGATATTTCAACATCAGTACTGAAAAGGGAAAAGTAGTACTGCGCTATCTGTAGTGAGTATGCCAGAAAAAGAACTTTAATACAAATCTAAAACGAAACTGAACGGACTGCACAGTAGGAATCATTCAAGTGACTGCATTGTGTTTGAGGTGCAAAGAGCTTTTCAATCCGATAATTCTTCACAGAAAACGGATCCATACTCTTGCAAAGACACAATGAGCATTTAACATCAGAGCAACACGCACACAGCCTTCTTTCAGCCAGAGGAAATGGACAGGCCATTTACTAGAACATTAACTACAGAGAGCACAGAGATGGCCTTCTAGTGAACCTAACGCGCATTTACACCCACACACCTACACCTGTATTTGCCAAAACATCTTTACCCCTTACATTTCTTTCTCAAAATACCTTCACGTTTACTATGCAGGCTAATAAAATAAGCTGTTTCAGCAGAGAACAGGCCTGTGTGTGAGTTTAATGTGGAGGGGTAATTAAGGGTAATTAGACAGTTCTGTCACCACACATCAAGAGCAGCTGTGGAATGTTCTTTCAGAACGAGAGGAGCACTCAGTAGATGTGTCACATTCCTCATCTCTCTGTTAAACAGTAGCGCTTTCCTCCGTCAGAGACACCATAAAAATAAACATGCTCATAATAACCCTAATCTCACACACACGCCACAGCTATATAAAACTACAGCTCAGCCACCAGCTCACTAATACAGAGAAATCCCCTCTAAAAATAAGGATTATTCCCACTTACAAAGCACCAAGATGATTGAAAACATTTTTTCTGAATAATACAAGTTTGATGTAGTGCATACACATGGTTAAAGTTTTGAAAATGGACCAATCACTCCCTGTCCACATGTGCAAACTACACTGTAAAACAGCTCATATTCACTGCATTTACATACAAAGTAGGGGTGGGTGATATAGCACCCTTTCAGGACGCACACATGCATCATTATACTTTGTTTTTTTTTCTGAGATATAATATAAAAATTATTTAAAACGTGCCTCATAAGAAATGCTACAATAATAAAAATGAATAAACCATAACAAAAAACTAAAAACAAAAGCATTAAAGTAAACCTAAATAAAATAACAGCACTGCAATAGATCCAATTTAAAAGGCCTATTCTGGGCAAAGTAACATGAGAATATCTACCTCAGAAAAGCATATTTTCCTATAACTTTTCACAATGACAACAAAAATGTCATATTTATCATACATATTGTCATATTAAGCACTCCTTTTAAAAAGCCTATGTGGCAGTATAATGAGTAGTTTGAGCATGATAGACTACTTGATGTTCATCTTAAACATTTAGAGTAGCAGTTTTTAAATCAAGAAATATCAAATCAATACTCAAGGTGCCAACGTCCGTACTGCTGTGCCATCTCTAGAGGAAAGGATGTTCTTTCTTTCCACAAAAAGTGAGACTGTGTGGACAACAATAACAATTCCACCCTCCACCCACGATCACATTAGAGCTCTGCCGCCATCACCGGCCCTAGCACAAACACAAACGCTCCGTTCGATCGCTCTAAAGCAATACGTTTTGGATACAAAGGGGTTGGAGTGCGTCTTCCCTGTGCGTTAGGGTCAGACAATACAAGTCCGAATCCCCTCCCTCTCTCCCTCACTCCCTTTGAAGGGCCCTAAACTGGCTTTGAAGTGCGGAGGCGGCATACGACCCATGCAGAAGTCCGCATTCATGTTCAAATGAAGAGGGGAGAGAGGGATGCCACATCAAAGCCCACGGAGCATGACTCTGGCCTAACTGCACCTTCCTTTAGGAAGAGGCAGAGAGAGATGGATAGCGGGAGATAAACGGATGGAGGGCAGAGATGGATAGGGATTGCTCATTAGCACAATAAACATGAATTTAAATAAGTATGGGGGCAAAAAACATGGAGAAAATAGTAATATACTGCTTTGCTGTTGTTCGCCAAAAAAGGCAACATGGCTGCAAATGTAAATGTCTCCATTTTTTATGTTTTGAATTTTAACACCATTTCATTATGAGTGGACTGATAGAAATGGTCCAAAATGACTCAGTTGCATGTATACAGTATACAGTTACATGTGCAGCCCTGGTCAAATATGTTGAGCAGATTTGTCAATGAGCAATAAAACTCACATTAACTGAATAATCTAACACTTTACTGGTGTAAACTTAAAAGGGTGTGTCTCAACAGATGGTCAAGCTTCAGTTCACTAATCATCCCAAGAATCCAGGCACTGATATCAGTGTGAGTGGGAGAGAGAGAGTGTGTGTCAATAGTAAGACAATACCATGGTTTATTTGGGTGGGGTGGCTTCAGGTTGCCTCTGGCAAAAAAAAGACTAGTCTTGAGAGCATCTTGAGTGCTCTCCTTACTTTCTTACCCAGCTCTCTCTGTTTGTAATGGATTGAAAGTCTAGTACAGTCATATACAGAGGGTATAACACCCCTGGTCAGTGCTGCATATCCCGGGGGGCAGGGGTTCAAACCTTTTGCATAAAATTTATACATGGATCTCGAAACTCATTTCTGTGTTCTTTTTGCTTTACTGGGTATTCAAATAATGGAGTCATGGAGTCATTGGTACTAAAACAAAAGCAGCTGAGAATGTGTCTTTGGCACTTAGAATATTTTGGACATTGTTCAAAACATAGCTGGTCTATAATTTCTTAGATAGGATTAAGGCAGCTGTCAGATTTCATGAAATCTGATTAAGAAAGCTGGCTCTAAGCTTACTTATGGAGTTTTGCAGCACGTGTGTGCACTTGCTCGGATTTCTTTCCGTTTTAAACAATCAGAAATTGAAGCAATTTCCCAGGTCAGGAGCTCAATCAGAAGCAAATGATGACACAGATGATCTGTCAGCATGAGGAAAATCAGTCAATCTTCCCATCTAGATTCGGAGTCATTAGAGGCCCCCTGATATTTTCCAAATATGTCGGATTTTTAACACTTAAAATTTGCACGAGGTACAAGTCCTGTAGTGTGAGATGATCAGCGATCATCAATGACTGATTCAGGCAACATCCAATGACCGTCACGCTGTTTATTTTTTTTGCACACTTCTTGTGCATGCATAAAAGCACAGCCAGGTCTGGTCCAGTTCACCTCTGTTCATATCATGTATAGTGTTGAGACTTTTTGTAGCCAAAACTCATGTGGAATAATTTTGTAGCCTTATAGCCTGCTGTCCACGCCCTCACTGCAAAATTACAACAAATTCTGTAAGCGACTGTGGTTCACTGTGAGATGTCTTCTGCTTTTTAAGTCTGTTTGGATTTTAAAAGTTATGCACTGTACACTCAACTCTATTCTGTGCTTGTCTGCTAACGCAACAATATAGAGAAGGCATGTCAAACTGAGGACCTTCCAGGCCAAAATCCTGCAGAGATTAGCATTTATCCTTATCAGCTCATGAAGGCCTTGCTAATTAGCAGACGAGCTGAATCGGGTGCGTTTAATGAGGCAGCATGCTGAAGTCCGTAGTGCTTCGACCTGCAAGTTCTGGAGGCAGACAAGTGAGACATAGAGAGAAGAGCTGTCCCAGAAACAGCAAGCAGCATGGCACCAAGAAATGGTGACAAAAACCGCTTTTGAAGTGATGCTGAAACCAACAACATGCTTGAGGAAATTCATATTCTAGATACTGCATGTTTATATTTCCTGCAAAGGGACACCATGAAAAAACAAAAAACACTTCTTCCTTCTCCTTCTTTGAGTTATTTTAGTGGGTGGCAAAGCAAAAAAATAAATAAATAAAAATAAACACAATATGAGAGCAAATAATGAAAGAAAATAAAAAAGTAAGGAGGGGATAACTGTCGAAAGAAAGAGCCAAAAGGAAAAAACCACGAGAAGAAAGCAATAAATTACGAGAGAAGGAACGAAACAAGAAAAGAATGAGAGCAGGAGGAAGAAAGAGGAGTTGGAGTGATTGTGATACAGTGGGCTGGTATGTGTGATCCTGTAGAGGATAAAGACAGTATTGTGGTATTGTGATGCAAGTGGGGTAGTGGCAGGGGAGGGGGAGGGACACAAATAATAGTGTTTTATAATGTGTAGGAAGAGAAGAGCTTCAAGAGCTCCTGACTTACACTGAGGTTAACTCACTAATACTGTATATACTGCTGAGCAAATGAATGAATGAATGATTGAATGTATGTACCTGTATATACAAGCAGGCATATGAGCGTCACCAGCAGTTCCACACAGATGATGACCAGCAGCAGATACACAGAAAGATTTTTCACTTTTTCATCCAGCAAAGAGGAGGGTGCGATGACCACCAATACTGCTGCATTGCCTGCACAGAGAGAGAGAGACAATGTAACATTTAAGATTATATAAAGGAAAGGAAAAAAAACATAAGGAAGAGAAAAGAGAAAGTGAGAAATGACAATTGAGGGGAGAGAAAGAGAGCAGGAGAAAGAGAGAGAAAAAAAAACAAAGAGAAATTAGAAAGGAAGAAAAGAATGAAAAGTGGACAGATCCAAACAACAGAAAGAAGAAAGAACAGAGTAAGAACAAAAGACAAAGGTAAAAGATGAAAGAGTAAGAAACCAAATACATTTTATACACATATAAAAATGTGTTGAACTGTAACTGCACTGTATTTAACTGAACTCACACTCAGAGAATTGAGACAGAAGTCAAGAAACAGAGTAACATGTGCTGCCACCTAGTGGCCCGCAGAGAAACTGTAGCTGCAATGAATGATCAGTCTAAACAGCAGGGGAGCTGTTGTATGTGCATTCCTGCACACGACTCCTCACCTGCAGAGTGTATGAGCAGCGGAAGGCGTTTGAGGTTTCTGGTGGTCCTGTAGAACTGCAGGTATCCTCTCCTCCTTACTGCACTGTGGTGGTGTTGTACACATCGCTCAAACATAAACATCAGCAGCCACATGCCCACCTTGCCAAGCAGCACCACGGTCTGAGTGTCCACTCCATTCAACGCTGCTTTGCACTCCTTAGAGTGATCGTCCGTCAGCCAGCACAGGACCGCCAGGACCACGCACACACTCACATATGCTACCTGGGGGGCCACACGCAAGAGTGAACTAGCAGACATTATATATACACATGCATGTTACGAGCTGAGTTAGGCATCACGGATTATGGAACATGCTCCATGTTAGAGTAATCTGTACTTTGTCTTTGAATCCATGGAATTTTATTAAGCACCAGTAAGCTACAGGTCTTTTTCTTTTTTCCATCTAACATGCGAGTTTATCAAAAAAATTGTGTATATGCACCGATCAAGCTTAACATTATGACCTTGTTTCTATGCTCACGATTCAATATCCTGTAGTGTGGGAGAACTAGCGATTCTCTTACACAAATCATTAACCACTTACAGCTGGAAAGCCCAGCTGAATGGAAAGATAAAACTGCTAAATTTTTAGTCTAAAGTCCTGTTTGTTTGAGATATTCTGCAAAATCAAATCAAGCACTGCTGATCAAAATCAGCACTTAGTCTTAGCATTATCAAAGTGTGGAGGGTTTGTTCAGAGTAAATACTGTGCAGTGTGGGGTGTGATGACTGAAGAAACAACTAGAGAAAAAAAAAGAAGTCAGCGGAATCTGTCGTTACATGTGGGATCTTACATGTTCAACATCGGCAGGGATGTAAAAGATCCTGTAGTGTGGGTCAGGTGCATTACAACAGGGAAAACACCAGGATGTTGAGAACAGGGTTACTATTTCTACCTATATACAGCAACACTGCCGTCCCTGATAAACAAAAAAAATCTCTATTGCTTATATTTATGGTCCTTCAATCAAATATAAATGAAAAATAACCATAATCCTTGAAAAAAAAAAACCTAAGTCGCAACAGAAAGTAAATATGTTCCTCAAATCTATGTGTGCATCAATAATTGGCACCCCTTCATTAAATACTTAGTGCAGCATGTATACAATAAACACCCAGAACATCACAGAACCACCATCATACTCACCTCTGTTTGTCGACAAAAACCTACATTTTGGTCTCCTCTGATTACAGAATACGGTCCCACTGAAAGTTCCATTAACATTTAGCAAACTGTAGGTGCTGGAGTTTTTAGTTCTTGACAGCAGAGGCTTTCTTCTGGTACCTCCCCCAAACAACTTGTGGTTACCTGTGGTGTTCGTGGACACTGTGACTCCAAAGCCTATTATCTGCAATTCCGCAGCGTGCTCCTTAAAAATTCTTTGTCCACTCAAACCATCCGCCTCACTGTGCATGGGGTCAGTATAGACAGGCATCCTCTTGCCAGCAAATTTTTAGCATCTCCAGTTGTTTTAAGCTTCTTAATTATTGCCCTGATAGTGAAAATGGACATATTCAACTGTTTTGTTATTTTCTTGTAATCATTTCCTGATTTGTGCAGCTTTGGTCACACATCACTGCTGTTTTCTCTGGCCTTTCTCATAATGATGGATGACTGAGAGAATTTAGCCTGTGTTTCATCTCATATATATTCCCCAGCGAGGTCATGGCAATCTAAGTGTTGCTAATCACTCAGGTGACCATATCAAATTATAAGCGGGAATACATTTCAGTTAGATTTCAGTTAGTCAGTGGTGCTACTACTTGTGGCACATAGATTAAAGAAAAATATTTTTTTCATGGCCAAGATTTACTTTTTTCTTTGTATTATTATACATGAAATAAGATTTTTGGTAATATCTTAAATGAAAGGTCAAGTAATTAAATGTTTTTGCTGTTGATTATCAGGGGTGCCAATATTGGTGGAGAGCACAGTTGTTGTTCCATTTGAGCATGACAAGCCTAAACAACCACAATAGCACAGTAATCTCATTAAGCTCTTGCAATTTATGTGAGTGTTTGTAGCATATAAACAAAGAACAAACTCTGTCAGTACGGCAAAACACCCATAATGCAACACACCGTGATGTCCTTTCCCAGTCTGAGCAACAGCAGTGCCTCTGTTTCCTAAAGCGCTGCCTTATTCACTCAGCTGCATCAGCTGGTACTGAAGTGTGAAAGCTCGTCATATTTTCCCATGTCTAGCAGTGTCTGACAGTCAGACATGAGTGCATGAGACGTGTGCATGAGACAAATGTTTGACGTGATCTTATTCAACCTTCCTGTTTCCACCTTAAATTGCACAACAGTTACATTCAAGTGACATAGCAGTGCTGCTCCATTTAAGGTGGAAGTGAAATTTGAACGTCACAAATATTATTTTAAATAATTAATGCCATGTGAAAAGTAGAAATGCAGGGCATAGCAAGGCTCAAGTGTGGGTCCATCATCCTACTTGACCAAAGATCAGATGTGGCGTGAAAGTGCTGAACAGATTTCACTTCAGCGTCTTTTTACGACACGTTTTGCACGTTTGATGCCACAGAGGAAAAAATGTTTTTGTGATGACACAGTGCGTCTTCTGGTGTCTAAACCTACAGTAGCTATGGGAGCCGTACCCTTCTATGTAGATATGGGAGCTGTAGACCCCCCCCCCCCATCCCCCCCCCCCCCCCACACCACCCCCACCTCCATCATCTTGAATCCTTTTCACAGTGTGTAGCGCCAGACAGCTGATTTTGGAGGCTGTGCACTTGTCAACCTCTTAATTTGTTCGAGCCATGCACTGTTCATATTCGGTAGCATGATTGGGCTCCAGATTGGAGGTATTACCTTTTGTCACTGTAAATACTGCAGAAAAGGTCTGACTTCTTTTTGTTCTGTTTTTTTTGTCTTTACTAAAGCCAAAATTTGTCCAAAAGGCAGACACTGCATTTTTCTTTAGTACAAGTTGCTCAGTTGGCTCTGTGTTTTAGCTTCCATGTTGCAGAATGGACATGGCAGAGTCACGTGACTACACATGCAATAGTTTTATATATATATATATATATATATATATATATATATATATATATATATATATAAATAAAGAACATGTGATATAATTAAAATTGGTCTGTTTCTGTGTATAGCACAGTTAGGGCTAGTTTAATCAAAAGTAGATTAATCAAAAATCAAAACCATTACTCAGAACTTAATTATGCCCGATTGCTGTTCATATATACTCATGTATACTCACATGTACTACTGTCAGTATTCCCGCTATCCAGTTAGTGGGCAGGCCTTGGAACTCTCTTTTGATGGCCGACTGCAGCGCATCCTGAGATATAAGTGGCCCATCGATCAATGGGTCGTCCTCAACGCTTTGGGTGAAATCTGTGCTGGCGTTACTCTGTACACATACACAGAAAAGCAGGAGATTGTGCATTCTAGTTACAAACTGTCTAACTGCCAGCTAGAAACCTTCACAGCGAAGCTTCTTTGAACTCCAACACCTCAATTAGAAGAACAAATGCAAACGAATGTGTAGTAGTGCATCATGAATACAACGGCCATTTCACAAGCACCTTTGAAATGGTGCTTCAAGCTAGAAGACCTTGAGAATGATCCGTCATTCAGACCTCTTGGACAAAAGGCAGTACAACACAAAGCAGGGCTTCTCAGCTGAATAAATTAAGCCCAAAAGTGAGAACGGTCAGACAGGAACAAT
Source organism: Pygocentrus nattereri (assembly GCF_015220715.1). Classification (NCBI taxonomy): domain Eukaryota; kingdom Metazoa; phylum Chordata; class Actinopteri; order Characiformes; family Serrasalmidae; genus Pygocentrus; species Pygocentrus nattereri. The sequence continues at coordinate 16,969,417 of NC_051232.1, forward strand.
CCCTTAGCTCACTGCTACTGCAGAGCCTTGACTTTTAACTTAAAGGAGAATTCCACAGATTTTTTCCACATAACTCAATGGCTAGTATGTAAACAAAGAGTGTTTTGATGCAAAATCTTTCTAGAAAACAGTCGGGGGGGGTGACGTTCACCTCACCACACATCTCTAAACTCATCAAAGAAAGTTAATACATTAAACAGTTATGAGTATGTTGCCTGATGTCTGACTCATTGCTTTAGGTTAGTTTGGATATAGGATTTTGGTCTAAAAGGTCATTTACTACTTTTTTAATCCCACAAACGGGGAAATTCCACCTCCGCATTTAACCCATCTGTGAAGTGAAACACCACATACACACTAGTGAATACACACACACACTAGGGGGCAGTGAGCACACTTGCCCGGAGCGGTGGGCAGCCCTATCCACGGCACCCAGGGAGCAATTGGGGGTTAGGTGTCTTGCTCAAGGACACCTCAGTCATGGACCGTCAGCACTGGGGATCAAACCGGCAACCTTCCGGTTACAGAGCCAGTTCCCTAACCTCCAGCCCATGACTACCTCCATTCATGCCAGAGAGGTACATGCATTTTGAAAAAAAAAATTTATCTGACGTGCTCTGTGAAACACTGCCAAGAACTGGCATTTTCCTATTTTAGCAGCTGCCATGAGAGCAGAAGAGAGCGAAAAGAGGCTTGTTCTTAAATCTGGTCATTAAAAGTCAGTAAAGCTGGTTTGTGAACGTACATTTAAAACATGACATTGAGGACAAGGCAACGTTTCATCATGAAGTGCTTCTGAAAATAAAGTAATATCTAGAAAAAAATAAATATAATGTAAAATAGTTTCTTCTTATTAGCCATTTATTATTATAACCATCAAATTCATTTTGAACACAGAATGCAACATCCAATATTTGGACAAAAGTATTGGTTGACTGTGGGATATTCAGGAAGGAAGAAATTTCATGAACAGACTTGTTGCAATGGTTACATCCTGTTTGAGTACCACACTCAACTTCAGAGCTCTGTAGAATTCATTCCTTCACAAGTGATTGGAAAGGCAGACTACAGGGCTCAGCGTTTTTACACCTGTGGCACCCGAATTGAGTGATTAAGAGCTGTGTCTCAATAGTTTTGTCCATATAATGTATGGGATATTCCTAAAACGCACTTGCTTTAATACATTAGAAAAAAAAAAAAAAAAAAAGCAAGCTTACTGTACCTATTCTTAACGTAAATCTTTATTGAAAGATTCACTGAATTCTAAAGATTGTCGAATGAAAAGCCATATGGGGGGGGTGCATGTCTTTTTCACATGCAAGGCACACTTCATGCATATGGATTCCTGCCAAAGGATTTATGCAGTATACAACCCAAGCCTGGGACATACACGATAAGCGACTATAAATGAACATACACGATTAAAGACATAAATTACGCTGTGAAACATAAATCTCTGAAAAACCCTGCGAACCCTGTTTGTGAACTCCGTGCCTGGTGGTTTATCTTATGTTCAGTTACTGTGAACAGGAAACATCAAAACCCCAAGTTCAACATTAATGACAACTTTTATACGCACCGCATGTGCTGAGAGCCGCTTGGAGTCCATCGAATAAACTCTGCGTCTTTACTAAACAGTCATGAAGAGATCCGATAAAGGCAAAGCTTTAAAACGAGCCCACTACATGATCAATATTTAAGGAATAGCTCTCAAAACACTTCAAATTTTCCTTCCGGGCGGGATGCGGTTGAAAAGGTCGTCAAAATAAAAGTCTCCGCTCTCATTTTAAACGAACGGCGAATTTCTTTTTATTGTTGTTTTTAGGATTAGTGTTTTGCTTATTTCGGATTTTCCAGACCTTTCCACCTGCTTCGTTAATATTAACGTTGATGTTCATGTTTCTTTCCATTTAAAAAAAAAACTGAAAACAACACTTTATGAAATTCTTAATACATCACTACTTGACGATTTCTTTGTGATATTTTAATAACCGTGGTTTTAGGAAGAGTAGCCCAACTTTACAGGCAAATAAACGTATTTTAGTGTCATGCAGGGCACATGATTAAACGTACTAACGACGTCATCTCGTATTCAGTTGTATCTGACTATCTGTCAATGATTCAAATGATTAGCCGACTATGAAAAAAATAAATGCCGTTTTCTTAAGTGATGACATGAAGCGGATTTTTCTTTTTTTTTTTTTTTATTTATTTATTTATTTATTTATTTATTTATTTTGACATAAACCGGACTACAAACTTCACATAGTCACGTGGATTACGTCACTGTCATACGCCGTACGAAGTAGCGCCGGTAGTATCCACGGGTTTTGTAGTTCGATTGTATTTTTATCTTCATCGTAATAAATTTAAGCAAAATAATATTATATTATGTTTATATACTATTCTCGTAATGTCAGAAAATAGCAAAAACAATCATCTTAAAATAAAATTTGAGCCCATTGTAAATAATCATTTATTTCCTCCCGGTTTAAATGGCACAGCTTTTAAATCATGGCATGACAGAGGGATTAAGGCCTTTGTTGATTTTTATAAGGAAGGTACTTTCTGTAGTTTCACCCAATTGTCTGCAACCTTTAATTTACCTTCCTTGCATCTGTTTCTTTATTTTCAAATTAGGCACTGTTTGTATTCACTGTTTTCAAACTCTACCCATATGCCACTGGGTCGGACGTGGGAAGATCCGTTGGATTTAGATCCCTTTCAAAGGTCACTTATATCTAAGATATATTCATACCTCATGGATATAAATCTACATTGCCTTACTAAAATCAAACAAACATGGGAGGCTGAACTGGGCTTCCATCTATCTGAGCAATCTTGGGAAAAGGCTATTAATAGTGTACGCTCTGTCGCACCTTGTGCCAGACTTCAGCTAATTCAGTTTAAAGTACTGCATAGAATTCATCGTTCTAAGTCTCAATTATCTAAATTCTATCCTGGGGCAGTTACTGACAAATGTGAGAGGTGCTCCACTTCTCCATGTGATCTAACCCATATGTGTTTTTCATGCCCCAATATTTCTAAATTTTGGTCAGATTACTCTGAGATAATGTCTGAAGTTATTATTGTCAGTATCACTATCTGTCCACTCATAGCAATATTTGGTCTTTCCTCAGGATTGCCTACAATTTCACAGGCTCAGTCAGATGTTATAGGTTTTTCATCATTAATAGCGAGACGCTGTATTCTTTTGCTATGGAAGTCCTCTAAACCTCCCTCGATTTCAATGTGGCTCCGTGACATGACTCATTTCCTTAAATTGGAGAAAGTTAGATTTACTCTGAGGGGACATACTTCAAAATTTTACGATAAGTGGAATCCCTTCTTGTCATATTTTGATTCACTGAAATCTTTGCCATCAGAATCATTTTCCCTCCACGACACCCCCCTTTTTATTATTATTATTAATTATTATTATTATTATTATTGTTGTTGTTGTTATTTATCTGTTTTTCTTTTTCCCCTTTTCTTTCCTCCCTCTTCTGTGTTTTTGTCCTGCTGTGTGGGTATGTGTGTGTGTGTGTGTGTGTGTGTGTGTGTGTGTGTGTGTGTGTGTGAGTAAGTGAATTGGGGTTATGTTTAAAGCAAAAAGAAAAACTGAGGTTGTTTTTATTCAGTGACATTTGAATTGTGTCTTATGACATAATGCTGGTATGTAATTTTTTATGTGAAACTCCTCAATAAAAAAAAATATTTAAAAATAATAATAAAATTTGATTCGTTATTTAAAAACGTCCTCGTGGCGTTTCAAGGTGTTCTAAACTCAACCTGCAGATGGCGTCCTTTCCATAAAGCCCACCAAAGCGGGGTTCCACCGATTTGCCTTAAAGCGTCTGCAGATTTAACTGAGATGTAAATGGCAGGAAAACGTACTGAATCACATTTCTTTACAGAGGTGGTGACAGGAAAGGGGTTGCCATGTATACACAAATATAGCCGTTTAATGTACTATCCAAAAGCACAAGTAAACCCAAGTTTACTGTGAAGTATTACTTAATGTAATGATGATAAAATAGTGGTAAACGCCAAAAATATTGAACGCTTCATACATCTGGTTTACCAGCCGTGTGAACAACGCTGACTGAAAGGGTCCATTTACCACACTTAAAGACGAATTCCACCAATTTTTTTGTATAATTCAGTGTTTCTGTGTCACTCAGAGTGGTTTGATGTGAAATGGTTCACCGTAGAGAAACGTACAGACTGTTTGCTGTACAGAGGCGCTGATAGGAAAACACATCACAAATACAGCCATTTCATTCACTACTCGAACCATCGGTGAACCTCTATGTGTCTTTTTATATACACTGCTCAAAAAAATAAAGGGAACACTTAACCACAATATAACTCCAAGTAAATCAAACTTCTGTGAAATCAAACTGTCCACTTAGGAAGCAACACTGATTGACAATCAATTTCACAGCTGTTGTGCAAATGGAATAGCAAGACACACTCAATAAAGGAGTGGTTCTGCAGGTGGGACCACAGACCACTTCTCAGTACCTTTCTGCTTTCTGGCTGATGTTTTGGTCACTGAATGTTGGTGGTGCTTTCACACTCGTGGTAGCATGAGACGGACTCTACAACCCACACAAGTGGCTCAGGTAGTGCAGCTCATCCAGGATGGCACATCAATGTGAGCTGTGGCAAGAAGGTTTGCTGTGTCTGTCAGCATAGTGTCCAGAGGCTGGAGGCGCTACCAGGAGACAGGCCAGTACACCAGGAGATGTGGAGGAGGCTGTAGGAGGTCAACAACCCAGCAGCAGGACCGCTACCTCCGCCTTTGTGCAAGGAGGAACAGGAGGAGCACTGCCAGAGCCCTGCAACATGACCTCCAGCAGTGTGTCTGCACAAACGGTTAGAAACCGACTCCATGAGGATGGTATGAGGGCCCGACGTCCACAGATGGGGGTTGTGCTCACAGCCCAACACCATGCAGGACGCTTGGCATTTGCCAGAGAACACCAGGATTGGCAAATTCGCCACTGGCGCCCTGTGCTCTTCACAGATGAAAGCAGGTTCACACTGAGCACATGTGACAGACGTGACAGAGTCTGGAGACGCTGTGGAGAGCGATCTGCTGCCTGCAACATTCTTCAGCATGACCAGTTTGGCAGTGGGTCAGTAATGGTGTGGGGTGGCATTTCTTTGGAGGGCCGCACAGCCCTCCATGTGCTCACCAGAGGTAGCCTGACTGCCATTAGGTACCGAGATGAGATCCTCAGACCCCTTGTGAGACCATATGCTGGTATGGTTGGCCCTGGGTTCCTCCTAATGCAGGACAATGTTAGACCTCATGTGGCTGGAGTGTGTCAGCAGTTCCTGCAAGATGAAGGCATTGAAGCTATGGACTGGCCCGTCCGTTCCCCAGACCTGAATCCCATTGAGCACATCTGGGACATCATGTCTCGCTCCATCCACCAACGTCACGTTGCACCACAGACTGTCCAGGACTTGGCGGCTGTTTTAGTCCAGGTCTGGGAGGAGATCCCTCAAGAGACCATCTGCCACCTCATCAGGAGCATGCCCAGGTGTTGTAGGGAGGTCATACAGGCACGTGGAGGCCACACACAATACTGAGCCTCATTTTGACTTGTTTTAAGGACATTACATCAAAGTTGGATCAGCCTGTCGTGTGATTTTCCACTTTAATTTTGTGTGTGACTCCAAATCCAGGCCTCCATTGGTTAATAAATTTGATTTCCATTGATGATTTTTATGTGATTTTGTTGTCGGCACATTCAACTTTGTACAGAACAAAGTATTCAATGAGAATATTTCATTCATTCAGATCTAGGATGTGTTATTTGAGTGTTCCCTTTATTTTTTTTGAGCAGTGTACATATAAAATGTATGTAATGTTGATGGTAAATTAGTAAATCGTTAACTTTTGATTTTTTAGCATGACTGGATTAAAATATGAACTTTTTTTGTGAGGGAGCTTTTAGAGGTGGACGCCTGGCTCCTATCCCTACCACTGTAAACAGTTCTGACTCTAAGCATATTTTACGGAGCCCCGCTGGTGACATCCTGTGGGAAAAAAAAACAATGCGTTTGGTAAGGCGTGGGAATGAGATGATTAAGTCGTGGTCATGACTTAGGAAGGCATGGGAACGAGATAGCGGCTTACTAAGTCGTGGCCACGCATTAGGATCTCGCTCCATCGCTTCACTGTGTCGTGGCCACTTCTTAACCATCTCATTCCCACGCCTTACTAAGGATGACACCAGCGGGGCTCCGTAGTATTTCGCACCAAACCACCCTGAATGACCGCGTCTCACCCGTTTGCCTCTGTAGATCTTTTTAAACGCCTCTTTCATGGTTTCCTTCCCCTTTAACTGCACTGAGCCGAGCTGCACCGCAAGGCGGCGCTGTTCAGCAGACGAGCTGTGCGGAGCTTCATCAGTAAACGACAATGGCGACCTGTGTGTGGACGCCGTGTGAAGGAAGAGCTGAAACTGAGGAAGACGGCGCGGTTATTGGTAAGTTTAGTCCCGAAAACTCTTTGACCCCTTTCATCTGTTAGTAGCTGTACGTCTGGGTGACCTGCGGAGTGAAATTCACAGGGTATCGTTATTTGCAGCCACACACGTGGTCCGAGCTTCTAACCCCGGGCTGGAGAGTCGAATCTCTGGCGAGCGCATTGCACGGGGTCTGCATCTGTGTAACATGGCCGAGCCCTAAACCGGGCTTGTGTGGCCACGGTACTCCAGCCGGCTGTCATGTAAGCGGTGTCACTCGATGACACCAGGTCATTCTGCTCTTACACCGACTCGTCTTTGCTTTGCAGTCAAGTTTTCCAACGGACACGTGAAAAATACTGACCAGCTGGACTTCAGGCTCTTCAAGCACATCGATGGGGTCAACCCGAGAAAGAAAAGCAGACGGATTGTGGTAATAAAAAGCTAAGAGAGAATGTAGTGGATGTGTGTGAAAGCACTAGATTCGCACTCAGTGGATGAATATGCTGATTAGTGAGTTCAGGTACTTTAAAGGGCCCATATTTTCCATTTCTCTTCATATAGCTATATGGATCATAACATATAGGTGTACCAAAAACATCATAATGCATTTTAAGTGATCACCTCTATGCCGTAGAACCAAACAGGCTTTTTTGTTACTGTGCCTTTAAGACGTGTGTGTGTGTGTGTGTGTGTGTGTGTGTGTGTGTGTATGTATATGTATATATATATATATATATATATATATATATATATATATATATATATATATATATATATACACATACATACACATTATATGTAGAGCTCTGTTCTGATTGCCCTGTTTTCCACCTCCCTCAAAAAAGCGCTACATTATAATTTTAAGGCGAGTTTCATGAGGCAAATGTAGAATCGTTTGTATGTCAGGGCGGCACGATAAATCAGACTTAGGTAATAGAACAGAGAGATGTCATTACTAGCACAAACCTTTAAGCTCGGTTTATACTTGATGTGCCGCAAAAGTCAAGAGTAGGCATGGCCAAAATGACGTCACACACTCCGCTAAGCGTAAGATGTGCGAGTCTGTCGATTGGTGTGTTGCGTGCACGAAAAAATGTAAAACTAAGCTCCACTGCCGATGAGAACGGCAAGCGGGAAATGAGAACTTGTGAAGAGGACCACCTAAAGCCTGGTTTATAACTGAAGCATTGTGAATGTCGGAAGGGTCCTTTCAACTCAAAGTAGCTGCAGCAAAGGGGAAAACATGCAACACACAGGCTGCTCAGGCTCTACCGTTTCCTACTAGCCAGCTGGGCTACTGAAGCTTCTAACTTACGCCGCCCAGAGCCCTTCAAAATAAGTGTGATGGACAAACTGAACACGGTGCTTAACTACTCGCAATTAAAAGCAAGAACGTTATTTTTTTAAACTTAATACAACCCAGAGTGTCTGACACCACAACGTTTAATAACTAAGCTAAAAAGAAACAGTAACATGTATTTGTTCTTGTGTGTTCTTGTCATTAAATAAATTAAAAAAAAAAATGTATTTAGTTTTGTAAAACAAGCCTTTGAGGTAACGACTTTCTCCTTTCAGTGCACAAAAATGTGCTTGCAGTTCTGATAAAAGTAGTTAATGTACTTCTTTTTATCTTTTCAGAATATGAACTGTGCTTTTGTAATTTTGTATTTTGGTATTTGTTTAGAGAGGGGCTTAAAGTGAGGGTAGTTAGATTTCTGTTTACGCGCTCCAAAAAAGTCAAATCTGCACTTACGTCACACCAAGCCAGAGACACGTTATTTTAGTAGCAATTTATCACTTTTTATATCTGTATCGTGATATCCGACAGATTTATCCAACATCAGACTTTATCTTTTTTAACACAACTTTGAATAAGGGCCACAGTGATGCCAGTGGTTAACTAGAGAGGTATAAGGCGCCTGGATGTGGAGCACAGGAACTGCGTTCTCTAGATGGATGGTGTTCAACTCATTCCGAGGGTATCAGATGGGAGTTACGTTTGTGATCCAGAACTAATCATCCAACATCAGTACCTGACCTCACTAATGCTCTTGTGGCTGAATGCAGTCAAATCCTCACAGCAAACATCTAGTGTAACACCTTCCCAGATAAAACACTGGATGAGCGTGTAAACTGTTAGGAGAGCTGTGTGACAGAAAAGCTTTTGTAAGAGCAGAGAGGTCAGTAGGAATGTTGCTTGTATTTTGTCATTTTTGTATGTATTTTGTGTTCTAGGCTGCAGAGTCTGACAGACTGGCCTATGTTGGAAGCAACTTTGGATCGGGTTCCTTACAGTGCAACAACCTCTGCAGGTATGTGTAGACAGCGTTCACAAGACCTGGAAGGAGCGTCCTGTGGCTGTATTGTTGACGTTCCCTGAGAATAATGTGTAATGACAATGCCAACTATGGCTTCCAAGTCAAGATGTCGAGAGAGTCAGTGGGGTCGGAGGTGTTGATCCGTGCCAAATTGAAAAGTTATATTTGAGTTCTGATTGTGTATTATTGCCTACGAAAACCTATCCTAACATCCACAGTTAGCTTGTGGCAGCATACGGATCACAGAAACTAAAAGCATGCAAATGGCTGGAATCATTCGTTGGCTGGAGAGTTAGCTTTAGTTCATCTGTGGAAAAGCATTGTGATTGCAAAAACAGTAACAGTTGATGTTCGGTGGGATTGATCAGTGTTGACATTTTTATATCGATCACAATTTAGGAGAGTGCAGTTTTGAAATCGCAAGGGCTGCAGTTCATTTGAATTGAAAGCCGGTGTTAGCAAAAACATTAAAGTTTTAAGAGTGGTAGTTGAAGAGCCTGTAGATAAGTTAGGCCAATCAAGGGAAACCAAACCTCTGTGTGTTGTGACTTCACGACCACAGCTTGCTGGCAGTTTGGCACACTACTTTAAAGGGTCGAGCTTTAACCCAGAAAAGGCAGATATTCTGAACTGCTTGGCCAAACAAAACAGGCCTGAACCTTAAACCTTACAGATAATAATCACAATTTAAATTGTAGTTGCAACATCAGTCAGAAAATCGCAGTTAGATATTTTCAGTCATCGGTGTCAACATTTAAGTGATCAAGAGCAAAGCTACAAAATTCATCCGTCACATATCTTTGTGTGTGACAAATTGATGAGAGCAGACTTGGTATGGAGAGAGAGCTGGAAAGCTTGGAAAGTTTGTTTTTGGTGTCCATAGATCTCTCTTGAATTAGCTCAGCTCTTCAGCCTCACAATATCAGACAGCCAGGATGCTATAAAAGCTTTATGGCTGTGTGTCTGTTACTACGGCCATGAGCCGAGCAAGTCCACCATGGCTATATTTTATGTCAGGATGCTTTATTAACAGTGTACAAACAGTCGCTCTGTTAGTGTTACTGTTGCTACCTGGCCAGGGAAATGTCAACAATATGGCGGTGGTTTCAAGCCTGATGTCAAACAGATATTCTGTATAAAATGTGACCATTTGCTTGTATTTTGCATAAATACACTGTATGTCCAAATGTTTGTGGACACCCCTCTTTATTTGAGAATTCAGTTGTATTGAGGTACTCCTTTAGCTGACACAGGAGTTCTAGTGCACACACAGCTTTTATAGTCTCCATAGAAAAGCATTGACAATAGAACAGGATGCTTTGGAGTAGCTACATGTAAGGCTAAGGACACAGTGTCCAGTGCCAGGTGGAGGGGTAAAGCCACCCAGCATTGAGCTTTGGAGGAGTGGAACTGCGTTCCCTAGAGTGATGGGGCACCACCCACTTCATTTGGGATAAGTTGGAGTGGAACTAATCATACAACATCAATATCTGACCTCGCCTAATTCTCCCACTACTGAATGCAATCAGATCCTCACAGCAACATTCCGAGATTTAGCGTGAAGCCTTCCCAAAGAGTAGAGACAGTTACTGCAGCAAAGGGGGACGATCTCCTTCTTGATTTTGGAAGAAACATTTGATCAGCTGGTGTCCACAAATGTTTGGCCATATAGTCTATGTACAAGTTGTTAAGGACATTATTGTGAAGGCATATTAGTACCTAGGCTTTCGGCTAATTACTCTAGCTGATGTTGGCTTGGTCCAGAAACCAAGTAAATTCCTCTGACAAGTTAATATGTTGACAAGCAAACATGTTGATTTTAATTATGCTGAAGTTTTAAATAACTTTAATTCCCTCTGGATCACTCTGCTGTACTCGAGAGGTTCAGTAGCCATGGGTTGAACAGTTTCTTGGTTTGGTGGAGTGGTCCTTAAAATGCTCCAGCAGTTTCTGAAAGGCCTATTATTCTTCACAGGTATTTTGTGGGGGTTTTGGACAAACAAACCATGGAGATGAAAGTGCAAAGAGCCCAGATTTTCAACCTGCAGCCCAGTATACCAGGTATACATACATCACTGGTTGAAAAGATGAGGATCGTTTGACAAAACAGGATTACTTGGTTAGCTAGACAATTTACTCCCAAAGAAGAGGAAGGGTCATTCATTTGGTTTCCCTGTGGTGTGTTAGACATTCTTAAGGGACTTTTTTAAAATAAAAAATTCACTCACCAGTCCATACAGTCTAGATATGGAAACTAAGCTGCAAGTACAGGGAGGTTTGAATTCGTTACTTTTGTGATGTCACAAAAGCCAACCGCCTGTGTCCACCTACAGCAGTTTCTCATGTTGAGGAGTCTTTGAGCCTTTTTTAAAGGAGGCAGCGATCATCTCCACTTATGCTGTTTGTGTAGATTTATGTTGCTGAACTCATTCATTTTTACTTCTTCTCATTATTAGTGATTGTGCATTGCTTTAACACTTATCTGATTCATATTCTTCTTCTTTTTTTCATATTTTTCTGCTGGATTTTTGTCCACTAACTTGCTCCACAGTTTTTGAGATATTGAGACCTTTCCTACTTCGGAATGTTTGGTTCGATTGGGAACAGTGTGCTTGTATACAGCTTTCTAATCCAATGTTCGGTGCGTCATTTTTTTTCCCCCATCCCCTGTTCCCCTAAAGGGTCCCATGCATTTTCTGTAACATGTAGCTACCACTCAGCAACTCCCTAAGAACAACTTAATAAACACCTTGTACACCGGCAACAATTTAAGCAACCGCATGGGATACCATAGCAACTGCCTAGCAACACCTTAACAAGCACCTCAGATACCATAGCAACCACTTTCCAACCACCTGGATATCATAGCAACTACCTAGCAACCACCTGGAATACCCTAGCAACTGTGTGGCTACTAATAACAACTGCTCAGCAACACCTTAGCAACCATCTGGGATACCTTAGCAGCCACCTAGGATACCATAGTAACCAACTAGCAAGACCATAACAACCATTATCAAATCGCTTAAGCTGTGCAGTCACTCTGCATTTTCTTCAGGGAATGCACTATTATTATTTTATTATTGTTGTTAAGTTGTTTCTGACTTTGTCCATATGGTCGCCAGTGTTTCCCCAGAATATTTTGTGATCTGTTGGGTCTTCAGGCTTGAATTCCTGGTTTATGATGCCTCCAATTGAATCAGTCTGTCTTGTAGCTGGTCATCATTTTCCTCTTTTTCCTTCAACACTTCCGAGCATAACGGTTGTTTCTAATGAACTGATTCTTCTTAGAATATATCCAAGATAAAAGCTCCTCAGTTTGGTTATTTGGGCTTCGAGTGAGAATGGAGGCTTGATTTATTTGAGAGTTTATTAGTTTGCTTTCTTTGCCATTCAAGCGACTCTCAGAAGTCTTTGCCAGCACCAAATTACAAAGGCATCTATATCTTTCTTGTTTCACTGGTTTACTGTTAGGCTTTTACGTCCGTAAGGAACCACAGAAATATCCTGGACAGTTGTGACATTTGTAGAGACGAATCGTTGCATTTGAAGATCTTTTCAAGCTTCTTTTGAGATCCTTCTTCCGATCTGTTGTGCCAATCTGAATTCATTTCAACTCAACCATCCCTCATCTCTGTCCCTGTTTTTGTTACTCTGCCTTTTAAGACCAACACATGTAAATGAGCTCTGTTCTGATTGGCTTATGTGTATTGTAACTAGTCATTAAAAAGGGAGTCTGAGCCCTTGAAATGCCCTTACTTTGAATGAATGGGCAGAGCTAAACTGCTATAGACTGTGTATAGGACGATATTCTCGAGATGTATTGTTTTTTTGTGCCATCAAAAAACTGTGATTTCAAATGGGCTTTACTTTCCATATATTGACTGTATGGACTGGGTATGTTTTGAAATATTAGACATGTTTACATACCACATCAAACTGCTATTTCTAGAAAGTTAACTTAGTTTTCTGTGACACCGAGGCCTTTGAGATATAAAGAGCTTGCAAAATCATTATATGAAAATTAATAATAGTTTTTGGTACATAAAGCCAAAAAAACATCATACAAAAGAATAGTGTATTTGAAAATGATAGGGTCTTAATGTGGGATCTTTAGCTTTATCATATCACATAACATTTATTATATACATTTGTGGTTATTATTGTGTAATGTCATTGTCTTTGGCCTAATGAATGGGAGGATATGAATGATTCATTTCCATGAGCACTGCTGTTTCATTGTTTCCTGCTAAAGACTAGATTTAAAAGTTATTCTGGTTTTGTCTGATCTTCCCAGGAGAAACTGTAGTAAATGATGACAAAAATGAGACCAAATCCTACAGACAGAAGGTGAGACTGTTTCTGAACTTTGAAGTTTATATGTAGCAAAACACAACAGAGGAGTTGCTTTTGCTTTCTTAAGACTGAAGTTAAAATAGGTTGAAGATAAATTGTTAATATCAAGAAAACCTTCCTGTATTTATTCTGTATTTATTTATTCTGTACCTATTCAACCTCTTAAACTCTTTAAAAAGTGCTGAAATATTTTCTTAACCCAAGTATAACTTCACACTTGTCTTAGAATGTAAGAGCTGACAAAGCAAGCTCTAAAACTGGTTATTACCCGTATTAGTTAAATAATTGTTTAAAAAAATATTTAAAAACATGCTTATAATAGGTTCAAATAGACCAAGATTTTCCTGTTGACTCACTGAGTGGGTAGAACTGAATAACCAGTTAAACAGAAATAGCAGTTCATTCAAATTAAAAATGTCTTTTAAGGTAAAGGGTAAACTTCGTATAATATGATATCGATGGTGTATATGATTAATAACCTATAGGCTTTCTCAGGAAAACGACTTAAGCCTTTATTACTAGAATATTTGGCGAACTTAGTGTTGACATTTTTTATAGAAGAACTTTTTTTTTCTTAGTTTTTCATCAAATCCAGCCCCTTGATCCTTGATCAGGAGGTTTTGTAGAAGAAGCCCTGATGTTTTGTTTCTGTTATTGTTGTCATTGTAGGTGGATGATCTCATTGAAGCATTTGGCACGACTAGACAGAAACGTGCTTTAAGCTCTAGACGACTGAACGAGGTTGGAAATGAGACTCTGCAGAAGGCTGTGGACCGTGCCGCCGGCAATGTGATAGATCAGAAAGGCCTGGAAGGTAAACGCATACATTTCTTACACATTTAGTCAAGAGCTCAATCAGAATCAGCAAATGATGGTAGTAAATTGGGGAGGGGGGCGGAGGGGGGAGTGGGGGTGGGTTGGTACTCGAACAGACCACTGTATAGTGATACCCATATCAGCATTGTACCCCAGGTAACAATCTACCTCTGATACCCAATCCAGCATTGTACCACCACGCAGTATTACCAAATTAAACACCAAATACCAGCACCAAATGAAATTCACTGTGATTCAGTCTTCTATGACAATGAATAATTAATTACACCAGAGCAGCCACGTAGCAACACCATAGCAGCTACCAAGCCACTACCTAGTAACTGCATAGCAACAACCTAGTAACCACTTGGGAATACCAGAGAAACAACCATAGAAAACAGCAACAGCCTAGCAGGAAGTTGGAAACAGTTAAGCTTGGTTGTGGTTGGTTAGCGTAGTGGGTAACACCTCTGCCTTCTACACTGGAGACTGGGGTTCAATGCCCTGCCTGGGTAAGCACCCTACACTATACCAATAAGAGTCCTTGGGCAAGACTCCTAACACTACTTTCGCCTACCTGTAAAAAATTCTCAGATTGTAAGTCACTCTGGATAAAACTGTCTGCCAAATGCCATAAATATAAGCTGTGCAAACACGTTTTTAGCTAAACGTGAAAACTTGTAAAGGCACTGTTCATCACCACTGGCTTAAGTAGTGTTCAGTGGGGTAAATTAGCCTCAGTTAACCAAATCAGTATTATTGGGCTTAATAATTACATTGATAATTGCATTAAAATGTCCAAGTCAGATTTTTTTTTCTTTGCTTTTTTTGAAATCAAAAATGCAGCATGTAAACATTAATAAAATTTAAAACACTACTCAACTAATTTTGACTTTGTGATGATCAGGCCAGGCTGCTTTTTGATGGAGGCACAGTAGAGGTCAGCCAATCAAAACATGAATCATTTACATAGATCAGTCTTAAAGGCGCAGTAACTAAAACAAAATAAATTTTAAGGGATTTAAAGGGATAAGGAGAGGTTAAAAATAATCATGTAAAAATAAACGCATTGTTTTTGATATATAAAACTGCATTAACATATTAAAATTTGTGCTTCTGTGGCACGTTTTCTCTCTCTTTCCCTCTCAGTGCTGCAGCAAGAGGTGGCAGATTCAGAAGCTCAGACAGAAGTCGCTCTCTTCCTCCCACCTTTTAACAAGAACGCGGATAAGCGTGAAGACGTTTACCCCTTCAGTGGCCGTATCCTTCCTCTGACTAACAGATCACTGTGTCTGCAGTTAAAAACCTTGTCATGGGCTTTGTCGCTATAGGCCTGTTGGCTGGTACATAAGCTCCTGTGTTTTAAGAGTGGCATGTTAAAGCTGCTGTAAGCAATATTTAGAAAACCTGTCATTCTGTGTTTGCTGAGTGACTGCTGGTCAGGAGGACCTTAACTTTGTATTAGTCTTGTCTCCACATGAGTTGGATGCACTTAAGCAGGCTGGGGAAAAGATGGCTGGACTGACCTCCGAAGACCTTCTGAAAATGAGAAAGGACAGCAGGTGAGAGGATATTTTGGCAGATATTTTTGGTGGCCATCGTGATACTGTCACAGATTGACATGTCTACTTGTTAAGCCAGCCCAAGACATGATGCAACTAGTTGCCTGCAGTCTGAGCATCTTTACAGTTACATAAAGTAATTAAAAAATAATCAGTAGTAGCTTGTATTTTTGGTAAACTGCATGGTTCTCACTATAAAGTCATCCATGAGGTGTAATTTATATATTTTTATATTTATATGGGTTCTGTACTATATATTTGTCAAGTCTTTGAAAATCAATGTTTAAGTAGCCGTTATTTTTATAACCTGCTTGATGTTTCACTCATTTTTGTCCTGAAAGCACAAGTTCATCACGGAGTGTTTCTCCGTCTCCTCTTTTATAATGGTTTATCCTTTGCATCCTACATTAATCTGAGCTCTGTGCAAAATTAGGGTAGAATTTAGCTACAAAAATCATGTTAAAGAATAGAGGAGAATAAATGGTGGCACAAGCAGCTGATTAAACAGCTGTTAACAGTAGCTGGCTAGTCACAACTGGTGACAACTGTTTGCTCTGAGAAATTCACATTTGTTGTTCTGGTTTAGGAAACTGACAAAATGAGATCTTAAGTCAAAATCTTGTCTCCTTTCCAACCGCCCAGTAAAGCATCTTCTGTTTCTCTGGCACTGGTCTGGTGAAATGAGTGGTTTGAAAGTATGATGTTCTCATATGATGCATTATTTGCATTTTTATTGGTCGATGAAACTTGCATCGAAGTCGGAATTCTTGAGTTTCAAATAAGTTGCAGGATGCTTTAACGTACGCATTTTAAAAGGAATGTAGTTTTGTGTAGATTTCACAGCTGAGTTGCATGAAAGTTTTACTGTGTAAAGCCAGCATTAAAGGTTAAAAATACTATTAATACTTTTAAGTACTGAGAAATTCTTAAAGTAACTCTGTTAGGGGTGTAAAGATGCATTGATTCAATTCTGTTGCATAAACTTTATAATGTTGGAGCCCATCGTAATGGATTACAATGAAATTCCGTCAAGTATGCACGCACAAAACAAAACTTTTGGGGCTTTTTTTTAATGCTTTGTGTGACTTTTTTTTTTTTGTATTTACTGTCTATATTCCATTATATTTCATTGAACTCTTGGCTGCCTTGCACTGTGCTTCATTCAAAAAGTAGTTTGGGCTGAAACACTCCTTACAACTTTAGTGTAAATGAGCTGGGCTTAACAGTGAATTCAAAGCAGGCTGTTTTTATAGCTTAGTGTGAAGTTTCTATATGGGCCCTTTACAGAATTGTAATTAAATTTAATCTTGTAAGGTCAGAAATGTACATCCCAAGAAAATGATCAATATCTGATCTAGAAAAAAAAATTGGTCCGATTACCAAGCTCTAAAACTGCAGTCCCATGGAAACTGTCTGTGTGTTCTGTAGTCCAGAGACTGTGCTGAGGCTTTTGGAGTGCCTGCCCAAAGACCCTGAAGCTCGAAACAGACAGGCTTGCTGCGCCTGGTACCTGCTGTTCCTCATCAGACTTGCCCAGCAGAAGAAACTGTACTACAAGCGTGAGTACTGAGACTTACAGCGATTGTGCATTAACTAAGTTTTTTTGGACATGCAAACAATGATGCCTGAATATACATCTGAATGATTTTGTTGATTTTTGAATAGGTTTTTGGTAATCTTTTGCAATTTAGATGACCAAATTCCCATTACTGCAGCATTTGGAGATAAATCTGTAAATTATGTTGGATTTTATTCCTAAGCTTTTTCCATCCACATCCTGTGTAACTTTAACTGGCGATCAGTTTTTTCCTTCTCCTGTAATGTAACAAGTTTGTATTGTAACTAATTTTCAGCTGTTTGTTCATCCTATCATGGAAATTTTTAAAACTTTAGAAAGGGCAGAAGGAATTTAACAACTACTGAAAAAAAAAGAAAAAATGGAGATATAACGACAATGACGGAATGCGCTGGCTGTGTTTACATGCAGATATTTTTGCCAGTCTGATTAAACACATTCCAATTACTGATGAACACTTGAGGTGTTCATATGCTTGCTCTACTCAACAATGGTGAAAAGTAATCTGATCCAAAATTACATGCACGCGTAGAGCACCACTTAGCACTTCACGTGTATTTATTAAAGAAGGCCGAGAGGAAGACGTTGTGTTCCGAGACACATAAGCTGGACGCCCGTCCCACCTCCGTCTTTTAAAGTTCAAAGTATAACCTTTGTCTCCTCTGCAGACCAGTTTCTGCTCCCGCCACGTTGAACGTTATAAACTATTACACGATTATTACAGTATGATACAAATGCTCATAGAGTCGTAGAGCTCAAGGTTTTGCCCTTCAAATTCATAAGATCTTAATCCAGCCCAGCATCTGTTAAATGTGCTGGAACAACTAGTCCGAGCCATGGTGGCTCAACCGCACAATTTATAGGACTGAAAGGACATGCTGTTAATGCCTTTTATACCAGATACCACAGGGAACTTTCAAATGCCTTGTAGAGTTCATGGCAGGTCAGAGCTTTTTGGCAGAGAAATTCGTTTTTTTGCAATTTTATCTCATTATCGCAATATCAACAAATATTGTGGTTTTTCTTTATGCTTATGCCATAGAACATTTTGTTGTCTTGTTGTCTTCATTTCCTTCCTTTCACAGTTAACAATAATGCAAACTGGGTTTTTGCAGTATTGTGATAATGAGAAATGAAATGATAAATGCAAAACAAATTTAAAAAAGAAGGAAAAATGACTCCATAAACATTTTTATATTATTATTATTATTATTAAGTGCGATCAAGTTGTTTCTGACTCCTGGCAGCCATATGGTTTTGGTTTCTCCAGAATGAGGTCTGTTTGGTTCTTCAGGCTTCCGAATGGCTGGTTCATGATTCCTCTGATTTTGTTCATCCATCTTGTAGCTGGTCATTCTCCTCTTCTGCTATATTCAACTCTTTGAAACACAATGTTTTTCTCCAATTAATTGATTCTTCTCAGAATATGTCCAAATTAAAGAGAGCTTCAGTTTGGTTATGTGGGCTTCGAGCGGGAGGTGAAGCTTGATTTGTTCCTGGATCCATTCGATTTTTTTTCTTTTCTGTCCAAGGTCCCCTTAAGTCTTCGCTAACACAAGGACAAATGCATCTAGTTTTTTCCTGTCTTGCTTGTTTATTGTCCTGATTTCACATCCATTGAGAATGAGAGAAGACTCTAGCCTGCTGTACCATATAGAACTTTAATTGATGTACTGATGTAATTGATTGTGATTTAATTGATATTTGTCTGCTTTTGTGTTTTTATTTCTTTAAGTTGATGAGGACGACTGTCCACGACTCATCTACAATAAAGTACGGAAAATCTTCACAGTGGACACGTTTGCTAAAGGAAGGTTTGTGCATTAGAATTCAAACATAACTGACTTTTATCAGAGCTAAAAAAAATTTCTGAAGAGATCCTGTAAGATTCCTTGTTTTAATTTAATATGACTCATATCATAAAAGACTGCAGTATTGTATATATTGTATAGTCTGACAGTAAAAATTAGGGCCAGACTTTTTAGTTATACTTTTTACTTATTAGTTATTTTTAGTAGCAAAAATAATTACATATCCTCTAAAGAAAAGGAATACAGTTTTATGCATAACTGCGCTTTATGTGCTGAATTTAACTGGAGAGAAACAAAACATTAAATGTTTCCTGTGCAAAAATGTATTGCACATTTTAATATACTGTAAATCTTAAAGCTGCACTACGCAAGTTATTTCCTTTGTCAGAATTAACCAGCATTACTAAGTCTGGAGCACTGCTGCGAGTTGAATTTTGTGGTAATTTTCCAGGCCACATACGTCTTTATGTATTAACGTCATGTACACAGATCTCACATGCAAAACACACCATTGTTTTTGTGACCTCACAAAAACCAGCTAATTTTATATACCCACCTATTCAGCCAACAGCAGTTTAATTCTGCCCATTCATGCTAAACTTATAAGGAATGTTTCAGCTCCGACTACTTTTAATGGAAATCGCAGTACAGGCCAACAGAACAGAGCTGATTTACATACATCAACTTTTTAGTGCAACCTGTTTCATTTCAAGGATGAGGAGAATTTGAAAAATAGTCATGTGAAAGTGAATAATGCTTGGTTTTGGTATGTCAATCTACACAAACATCATAAATGGATTTTGGAGTGGGTGAGGGGAAGTAAACGAAAAATGTATGAAACACCCTTTGACACATTTATTCAGTTTCAGTTCACTTAAGAAGTGTCAATAAAGCACTGTTAAACAGAATCTATTTGGGTATGAAAATAAAATGGAAAATGATGTGCCAGTATTATAATTTATTGGAATTTCCATAAATGTCTGAACCCGGAGATCCCTCGGTAATAATGGGTCTTCTTTATATTAATGTTGTGGTTGATACAGTGCGTTTAGTGTGGCGCCTGTCGTATAACACCGACACATCCAGGCCACGACCTTTCAATCTGGCTGTCAATAGTAATCTGAAGACTTTAAACTAGATGTTATTCCAAACAATTTCAGCCAGATCACTTACAAATTGCATTTCACAACCTATTCTGATCAAAATAGTCCAGCTCTATTTGTGCTACAGACGGTCCACAAATTTTTATTCACTATTTTTTTTGTAAAATGACTTACAAAGTGACTTCTCTTTCTCACTTTCTTTCTGCTTCTCCCTTTCCCAGAGTGAAAAGCACAGTGTCCGCTTCCATGCAAGTAAAGTTAGCCTCCCATTGCCTGGCTCTGCTGCTGCACATGGGCGACCAGACGGCAAACCTCACACTCCTACACAGAGACCTGAATATCAGTGAAAGGAAGTAAGTTGCTCTTTTTCACACATACAGAGTTATAATTTATCCCCTCTGTCGTGAAACCAAATGTCTCTCCTCTCTTTTTGTTCATCAGTCATTCTTATTGTATTTCCACCAGTGATTTTGAAAGCTGCATAAAGCTGCCCATCATCAGGGGTTAGAACTTTAAATCAATAGTTTAGCAATAAGATCTACAAATTTGCATTTTTCCCTTTTACCCCAAATGGAGTTGATCAATCAAGGCATACTTATTGACCTAATTTGCTTCTTTAGTTGTGCACTAGAGGAACAAGTGAACACCTTATGTAGCTCATACATAATCCCAGTTTATACCACCAATTGGCAGTTTACCAGCTGCATGCTTCGTTTCACTTCATGTCAGATTACAAAACATTCGCTAAATAAAATCCATGCTAACCCTACAAGATGCTGAGAAATTAGTTCATTGGACATGAAAACTCATTAAAAGTGCAAAAGGCAACAAGTTCATAAAACAATCAGGTCCGACAGTTTTGTTCCCATGAGAAAACTGTAGTGATGTTAAACTGAAGTAGACTGAAATTAAAGAGCTATCGCTGTGGCATTAGTAAGTTTATTGAGTACAAGAACTCTCGCTTGCCATACCGAGAACAAAAGGCCACTTATTCATAAAATTTGTGCAGGTGGTCAGACGAAATCAGTGAGTTCTAGGTTTCAGACAAAAACTAAAGTTGATTTTCTTGCTTTCTTATAATGATAATTTGCATGTTAATTTTTCACCCCTCACATTTCTGCAAATATTTTATCATCTTTTCATGGGGTGGTGACACTGTAGAGATGAAACTTGTATATAACTTAAAGTAGTCAGTGTACAGCTCGTATAGCAGTGCAGATTTACTGTCCTCTGAAAATAACACACGGCCATTCATGTCTAAATAGCTGTCAAGACAAGTGAGTCCACCTCACAGTGAACATGTGGAAATTGTGCCCAGTTGTGTCTTGTACCTCCCTGGTGTCATGTGACTTGTTAGAATGGGGAGCAGGGCTGTTAAATTTGGTGTTTTGGGTACAATTCTCTCATACTGGACACTGGATATTCACCATGGCACTTCAAGGCAAAGAGGATGTGAGAATAGAATAGAATTGTTTCTCTCAACAAAGATGACCTAGACTATAAGAACATTGCTAATACCCTGAAACTGAGCTATAGCACGGTGGCCAAGGTCATACAGCGGTTTTCCAGGACAGGTTCCACTTGGAGCAGGCCTCGCCAGGGTCGACCAAAGAAGTTGAGTCCACGTGTTCAGCGTCATATCCAGAGCCTGGTTTCAAAAAATAGACACAAGTGCTGCCAGCATTGCTGCAGAGGTTGAAAAAGTGGGAGGTCAGCCTGTCAGTGCTCAAACTATACGCCGCACAATGCATCAACTCAGTCTGCGTGGCCATCGTCCCAGAAGGAAGCCTCTCCTGAAGCTGATGCACAAGAAAGCCCGCTTCAAACGGTTTGCTGAAGACCAGCAGTCCAAGAACATGTGTTAGTGGAACTATGTCCTGTGGTCTGATGAGACCAAAATAACTGTTTGGCTCAGATTTTGTCCAGCATGTGTGGCGGCGTGTACCAAGGCAACTGTCTCTTGCCTACAGTCAAACGTGGTGGTAGCATCATGGTCCGGGGCTGCTTGAGTGCTGCCGGTACTGGGGAGCTGCAGTTCATAGAGTGAAACATGTACAAGCATGTACTGTGATATTCTGAAGCAGAGCATG
Source organism: Pygocentrus nattereri (assembly GCF_015220715.1). Classification (NCBI taxonomy): domain Eukaryota; kingdom Metazoa; phylum Chordata; class Actinopteri; order Characiformes; family Serrasalmidae; genus Pygocentrus; species Pygocentrus nattereri. The sequence goes on from NC_051232.1 coordinate 16,991,537, forward strand.
ATGCCCTCACTTGGCAACTGACAACTGCCTTGCTGAGGTGATGGACTAGCCAAGTATGTTTCCAGATCTAAACCCAATTGAGCACCTGTGTGGCATCCTCAAGTGGAAGGAGGAGGAGCGCAAGGTGTCAAACGTCCTGGAAGAAGATTCCAGTAGCAACCTGTGCATCTCTGGTGAATTCCATGCCCAAGGGGGTTAAGTTAGTGCTAGATAATAATGGTGGTCACACAACATTGACACTTTGAGCACAATTTGGACATGTTCACTGTGAGGTGGACTCCCTTGTGTTGCCAGCTATTTAGACATTAATGGCTGTGTGTTGAGTTCTTTTCAAAAGACGGTAAATCTGTACTGCTGTACAAGCAGTACACTGACTCCTTAAGTCATATCCAAGTATCATTTCTATAGTGTCGTCCCATGAAAACATATATAATAAAATATTTGCAGAAATGTGAGGGATGTACTCAAGTTTGTGAGATACTGCTTAGTATTTGGTAATGTTTTCTGATTCCCCCTTAATGTACCACAACAGATAATGTGCAAACTTTACAATGAACATGAATGCCATGTTCATAATTAAAAATGTTGAATTTCACTGAAAGGTGGCAAGTTTGCCTTTTGGGGTTTTGGTGGATTTTGCCAAAGCACCATAAGTTTCAGAGGTTTTCCCCAGACCTGTATTCTTATTCATTATGAAATCACATGTGGCTATGTGAGACTAAAATACACACACACGCACCAGCTGGCCACTTCATTAAATACATGTACTTGTTTTTACACCATTGTATTTGGTCTACCCACCGTATTGGGGCATTTTCGTTTAATAGCTCAAGGGTAGAAACTGTTCTTGAACTTGGAGCTTCTGGCTTGACTAGGTGGACCAACAAGGTTGGTGTGTCTGAGTGTTTAAAATTGTACCTGCTCTGTGGTGGTCCTGACCATTGGAGAACAGGGTAAAAAGGGGCATACAAAGTATGCAGAGAAACGTGTGGACTAGTCTGTAATTGCAGAACTACAAAAGTGCTCCTATATGGTAAGTGGAGCTGATAAAGTAGATGAAAGGAGGTGGACTTTATGAAGTGGGTGGTAGCAGCGTGTGTGTGTGTATATGTGTGTGTGTGTGTGTGTGTGTATGTATGTGTGTGTGTGTGTGTATATATATATATATATATATATATATATATATATATATATATATATATATATATATATATATATATATATATATATATATATATATAAAAATTACACGCACACTATTTTTATACATATAGATATGCAGTTAAATACAAAGCAAAAACATGTACATTTCTGTTTATAGGATGCTGGAGGTGGCTAAGGCCATGGGGCTTACACTCTCCCGCCCACAGGAGGAACACAGAATGGCTTTTTTGGAGCTTCCACTGGTTCGCTACGATCGCCACCCTGAAGAGAGAAAACGCAAGAAGATGCAATAAACTCTATAGTAGTTGACTGTTTTGAAGTTGTTTAGTTTTGCAATTAAAGGGACGTTTTAACAGAACTATTCATGTATATGTGTCCCCATTAAACTATGGTTAATTTGTGTTCACATGTTGGCTTTCTTAGAACTGCAAGGTCACTTAAAAAGCCACGTTCATAAAGCAGGTAATAGTGGCCCAAATCTGATTCTCTCGCCAAATCCCATTAGATTGTTTGGCTGTTAGGTCGCATTTCTGACGGTTCTGACGGCTGAGAGCTGGACTTGTCACCCAAAATGCATTCTAGCTCTTTGTAAAGAGGGCATGTTGAATGGTTCATTTTCTTGGTTTCTTTAAACGTTTTCAGACTTTTGAAATTTTCTTTGACAATGCAGCCTCATTCCCTTTGTTAGGCCATTTATTTTAAAATCTTTTCCAACGCTGGATAAGTGTCTTCTAATTTTGTTTGTAAAGAAACATCACCCCATATGTTTGAGGTCTCTGCAGCATGAAATTTGGTGAATGTTGATTTGTTGGATTGATGTAAAAGTCAGTGTTCAGACCATATGTGTCGGGCTTCAGTCCTTGCAGGCCAAAACACTGCCTTCATGAACTGAATTCACAGCGTTAGATAAGGGTAAAAGCTAATCTCCACATTATTTTGAGCTGGAAGAAGCCCAGTTTGGCATGGCTGGTTTAGACTGAATCACATTGCTGCATATTGGATACATATTAAATTTCAGTACCGGGTATGGAGAACGTCCCATAATCAGAATCGAAAATGTCAGATTCAGTGTTTTTTTGCTGCCACGCAGACAAAACATCTGCGTTACAGATGCAGGAAAAGATGGGATTTGGCCCACTTTTACCTGCTGTGTGAACAAAGACAAAGTAAAGGCTGTTATTTGACCTATAAGCAATGCTAATTATTCATTACTATGATACAAACAGCCAGGAGTGTCACATAATTCCCCAGGCTAAACTGGCAGACAGAAACACTGAATATGCAGGGGGGATTTAGTAAGTTTTGCATTCAAATGAGCCAATTTCTTCTGATATATGCAAAAGCATGAACAAGGATCTTCCTTGTAAGTAACCAAGCTCCCTCACTTTATCCACTTATGTGTGCACCACACAAAGACAGATGGCAGCAGGTCCTGCCTTATATATCTATAATCACTTTTATTATCAGTTTCAATGGTAGAGTGATTGTTGTTAAATAAAATTGGGAAAATGATTCTGGGTTCCGATTATCAGGCACAGGTTATCTTAGATTAAAGTGGACTTGAATCGCATGTTCCATGCATACTGTGACACATTTCTGAATGAGGGTATCTGTGCTAGTTAAGGGTTTTCACTTCACAACAGGCTGGTGCAAAGGTGGCAGTGAAATGTGATATTCATTATTATTTTTCTTCACCCGCTAGTGCATGGTGGCATAATAAAGAAGACATTTTAGAGAACATGTTCATGAAAGATTTCAGAAAAACAAGAATTATCATTAATTGATATGATGAATTGTGCTAATATGAACCAAGAACATGAACCAAAATTAAAAAAAAAAAAGTTAAATTTCCAGCTGACTAAAAGATTACATTAGAAAGATACACACTACATGGCCAAAGTATGTGGACACCTAACAATGAGTTGTTGGACATCCCATTCCTAAACAATAGCCTTTAATATGGAGTTGGCTCCCACTTTGCAACTATAACAGCCTCCACTCTTCTGGGAAGCTTTCTACAAGATGTTGGGAGTGTGTCTGTGGGAACTTGTGCCCATTCAGCCAAAAGAGCATGTGTGACGTTGGACGAGAGGGCCTGGCTCGTAATCCACGTTCCAGTTCATCCCAAAGGCGGGGCTGAGGTCAGGGTTCTGCAGGCAGTTCCTCCCCAACAAACTCTGCAATCCACGTCGTTATGGACCTCACTTTGTGCTGGAACAGGAAAGGGCATTCCCAAACTGTCTTTGTATGCTGTAGCATTAGCATTAGCCTTCCCTGGAACTAAGGAGCCTAGCCCAAACCCTGAAAAACACCCCAGACCAACAGACCATTATCCCTCCTCGACCAAACTTTACTGCACTATGCATTCCGGTAGTTCGCCTGGCTTCCATGAAATCCAGATTCATCCATCAGACTGCCAGATAATGAAGCGTTTTCCACTACAGGGAACATGTTTCCACTGCTTCGGGGTCCAGTTGCACCACTCCAGCCAGCACCTGGTGCTGCACATAGTGACCTTAGACTTGTGTACAGCTGCTTGGCCATGGAAACCCATTTCATTCCCATGCCCATTCTACTGCCAGTGTTGTCTATGAAGGATTGCATGGCTATGCACTTGATTTTATACACCTGTTAGCAGTGAGTGGCTGAAACACCAGAACCCAATAGGTAGGAGGGGTGTCCACATACAGTATGTGAGGAGTCCTAAGAGGGATTTCCTATTATATTATCTTGAAGACCAGTGAATGTGTCTGTTGTCACTCCCAAATGAAAAGGCACATTTGAAACGTTCAATAGATTTCTATTTAGATTTTACAACATGTATAAAAAATGAAGGCATACAGTAAAAATAGGCACATTTTCAGACATAACATATTGCACTATTTGGGAGAAACAGCAATGATAAACAGAAAGAAACAGCGTATGATGGAATAATTCAGCATAGAAAACCTTGACTGCAACTGCAATGTGTCTCCAGTCTCAATGAACCTCTGCTGCAATAACCACGAGAGAAAGCAGGCAATTTACTCAATAAAAAACAAGGTGCTGCTGTGAATACACCCTTTGATCAGCCAGTGTTTTACAATTCAAGCAGATTGCTTGAAATGGAATCAAAGGTAATTTGACTGAATAGTTCTTCTAACAGCATTCACCCTGCTGCATTTATGCAGCAAGGGGTTGCCAGGTTGCAAAAAAAAAAAAATCTCTCTAAAACATGCACACTGTCAGAAACCTCAATAGGCTGTTATGAGGCTGATCGTCCCATGCTGAGATTAGACCCCGCAGTGCCACATGGGGTTGCTATGGCAGCAGGCCAGCTGAGAACAGTGATGTTTTGGCCGTCGCTTAGGTGGAAGAGTTGCTGCTGGTGCGAGCGGGACTCCCAATTCCCATGGTGCACCTCACCTGTTTACTGACTATTTTCAGCCCCATCTGTCACTCGGGAGAAAAGATGAGTGCAATGTTCTTTCTTGTTCTCTTTCTGACTTCACATTCATGATGAACAACAGCAAAAGCTTTCTCACTCGTTTTCATAATTGTGTATTCTTAGAATAAGATTTTTTAAAGGAACACGTCATCATTTCCCAAAATAATCTCGATCTTCTGCATCTGTAGCATTCAGCCCATTACCACAGACTATAACTCCTTAAAGTCCAAGGAAGTTCTTGATTTCCATACCTCAATTAACTACACAAAACTCATATATTAGCTTCATAGTAGCTACTAAATGAGTCATAGAAGAGTAATAAGCTTTAATCTTATTAACTGACCAATGAGCTGAATCTGAAGGGTTAAATCATCAACTGTAACTATGAGCCTATATTCAACAAATATTATAAACATAGGGGTGGGCAATATGTCAACAAAATCACTATACACTTCTCTGAGCACTTCCGTTATCCCCACTGGCCAAATTTAAAAAATAATTAATAAAAAAAGTGACCAATTGTCTGCAAAATCATGACTCACACTATGAGCTATTTTCTCCATCAAGTGAAGGAAAAACAGACAAAAATCATCACAACAAACGTGTGGTATCACCAGTAGCAGTAAATTAGTCAGAATTATAAAACGGACAGCTCCAGTCCTAAAATCTGATTGGCTGATCTGAAGCTGTAGTAAAACCCATGATGTACTACATCTATGACTGCCTCACAGTAAGTGAACTGTATATTACAGTGCTATGGCACGAAAAACCCTTGTGCTGTAAATGGAATAATCTTTGACTTTAATGCTGCTCGCATGGACCACTGAGCGTACTGAAGAAGAACCTGTTTTTTTTTTTTTACACTGAGGGGCTGGCAGCTTGTGTTCTTAACTAGAACATCTGGTCAGCTAGCCAACAGGCTAAAAGATAGCCAACAGCCTAAAGAACTCCATTCATTAATATCACAGACTTGAAGTAAAGTCTAAAAATGTCACTTGAATGGATTACACTCTTCAAATGTTTGTGTTTCAGTTAGCAGTAGCAATAAACCCAGGCTAAATCCTAAATGTCTCTACTCCCTTTATAGTGTGCTAAGTAGGAAAGTTTAGAAATTCTAGTCTCTACAGCCAAATAGTGCATGGTTTATTTGGTATGGAGTCCCAAATGTCTATTTTTCTAGCTATATTATGCATAGTTGGGATGCAGAAGTCAGTATTTAAATCCCTATGTAGTGCACTATGTAGGGAGCATGGAGCAGTTAGATTCAGCCCCATCACAAGAAGAGGGTGCTGCTGGATTGGTGCTAAATAAGATTCGCAGCTGTAATTTGGTGACCAGAAAGTAATTATAAAGTGAGGTTTTTGCATTAAAATTCATTTTTATACAACAAAACAAAACAGTAAAAAGACCACAATATATGAACGTTCTTCTCCTCATTCAGCAGTCCATGGTTTATTGGCGGAGTATTATTGATAATATTTTATGAAAATTGTGAATTTTTTTAGTTTTTATGTTGGCGTTTTCTAAATACAATAAACCACTTGCGGCTGTTGTGCGTTACTGTGATTTTATCCCAGAGAAGGGAACTTTGTGCCTTATTACTGTATTATAAGGCTAACAGTCAGCTAACTGTTACTGAAGCTGAAAAGGTTTCGGATTAAACTCTGTGGAAGACTAAACTTTTAGTTTTAGCCAAAGTTTTAATCAGCCACTCCACAATGGTGAACCATGCGTATTAGAGTGAGGCCTTTAGTTTATGCCATAAATGTCAAAAAATGAGGAAGAAACCAACTACAACTAACTAATGCTAACTTCTGCTAGCATCCCTATGCGATTCTAGTAGTTGTTAGTGATAAGGTAAGAAGACTTTCCGGATTAAACACAAGTTTCACAAAGACTTTCAATGTATTACTCTGTGAAAAACAAGCTTAAAGTAACAGATATGCTAATATTACCAGCTGTTATTTTACCTTTGCAGTTTCTCAGTGACTCTCAGTAGAGAGGCCTGGCACAGAGCTGTCACTGCTGTTTTCCATTTCTCTGATGAGAGTGCTGCTCGTATTCACTCAGTGACGTATGTAGGACTTACAAAAGGTCTAGAATGACTTATACCCCCTCACAAAATTGGTTCCGCCTATTGGAAAACAAAACGTGATTGATTCCTCTGTCACTTTGTAATTATGCCAATGGTTAATCTAACACATTTGGCCTTCCCTTCTGCTGTTGGAAATTCTAACCAATAGGAGAGCTCGCTTAGCTGTATCTGCCTAGATACCACAGAGAAAACAGTTCCTGATTGGCCAATTTTCCACTCAGCGGTTCAAGAATTGAACCCTTTGGTTGAAAAACGGAAGAACAGTACTGCAATACTTAGAGTTTTAAAAAAAGCATGATTTTAGTGGATTTAGTGCATTTTCTTTTAGATCCCAGACATCAGAAGGCCCTGAGGTTTCTAACATTCACTTTGTCTCACGTCTAACAATGAATAACGTCACAGAACAACCTTAAGATGAGTTTTCTTAGCTCCAGTGTTAGCTTTAGCATTAGACAATTTGAAGGGACAGCCTGAGTCGCTACAATCTCCAGGGACTACAAGATTCCCTGGTGTTCAGCATCAAATTTTGGCTTTGAACTTAATTCCTGAATAATAAATGTTTTTAAATGTACTCTTCCATGTGCTTCTGAGTTTTCCTTTGCACTACTGAGACTTTCAGCGTGTTAGCAAATGCTACAGATGCTACCACACAGTCTGGGCTGAACATTTGATGGATACAGCAACAGTAATTAAAGAAAGTGGGATTTATCTGGATTTTGCAAATGGCCAATTATTAAGAGCCAGTAAACAAACAAAACATGATGTCTCTATCATAGTAAAACTGCATAATAAGAGCTGATTAGCCTTTAGCCTAATGTGCACTCTTATTTACTTTTTTATCCAAATAGATTTTTATTCTCCTGTTCCTTATTCTGTTGAATGAAACTACCTCTTTTTGCATCCAGTATCTTTACATTGTCTCCATGTCTGGTGTCACAGTATTACATTTTGACATATCGCCCATCCCTATCTCAAAGGGTTATATCAGTTATATCAGTTCTGGCCTTCCCCAAGTAATCATACTCTATACTCTAACTAGATTTAAAAGAGAAAAACCGATCCAGGATGAGGACTTTTATTCGTTTTTATAAATATGGAGACCCTGGTACAGTTAAAATCACGCCCAGTTCAGGGCTGATCGTCAGTCAGCTAGTCTAATATACTTTACTATAATTGCACTGCCTTCATCTGCTTTCATGCTGATCTAGAATCAGCATCACCTACACAAATGCAAGCCTTAAAATGTTATTTATCATGAGTGAAAGTGGAGAAAACAGATTTCGGATCAACGTTAACGGCACAAACAAGGCCTACATTAATGAACATAATCCTTTGCAGCGAGAATTAAAACCTGCACAGCAAATCTTTTGAAGGCCATTCTGATCCAGTCAGCTGGAAGGAACTAGGAAACATCTTGTTTCTTTGCTTGTGCCAATTTCTTTTATTTTGCTGAGAATACAGGCCCTTATTAATCAAGTTGTGTACCCCCAAGAGTCCTGTTAACTGTGTGTTCCAACTTTGGAACAAATGACAGGATATTTAGAGACGATACAAGATGCCTCACTGCTCGCCAAGTGACTGAAGTGGTTTTCGTGGCAGATACACAAGTGATGACATGGCCAGAATGACTACATTAAATTCTAGGTCTATTTTAGGAAAACAAAATTATTCTTGCATTTGTCTTCTGTATGGGAACACTTCAGTTTCCCAATTGAGTGCATTAATGATGGGCATAAAAAGTGGTAGATTTAACGATAACATAGTGCTGACCTTGAGTGAGTAATAAATATCCATACTAATGTCTCAAATATGCTAACTTGTTTTACAGGAGTGAGGCGAAAAGAGGACTCAAGCATCCGCTAACTGCTGATAATGAACAGGTGAAACAAATAACTCATTAGGGTACGTTTATGGCTTCTGAAGTGCACCACTACTCAGTTGTAGAGAATCTTGGATGCTGTAGTTTGAGGGAGTGACTGAGCTAGGTTAGAAAATCCTCTCTCACTCATTTCAGCCAGAGAGCCAGACTTTACGCAGAAACATAAGCTCTGACTGCTTTAAATGAACATGTAAAACTCAGTTTAATTTTGAGATGTAGACTTATAGTTCACAAACACTTTAGTTTACTTATATATTATGAGCAGCAATAACGCATGTGTTTGCCAAACATTCAAATGCAACATGTAATATATCTTGCACATCTTCTTTATATATATATATAATTTTTTTTTATATATACATTTTATACCATGACTTGTGACAGTTATTACTTTAACAAGCACTGCTGTCTTTTAGGGGGAAAAACCTTTTCATTTACCAAAAAAGCTAGCATTCTTTTCTAATTCTGTAAAAGTGTATTCTATGGCAATGCAAAAACAACAACATGTATCATATTATAATATTTGAACATTATAACTCCCCTAAGTAGCTGTGCTTAGTGAGAGGAGGATTCTCTGATAGACAGTTAAATAAAGAAATCAGCTGTGTGTAAACAAAAAAGCTGCTTCACTACTGGTTGTAGAAATGTAACTCATTTTGAGCCAAAAATAGCAGTGGTGTCCAGGACTAAGCCTAGGCTACAGCCAAACTGCAGGGGCAATGGTGAATCACCACTGTAAATTCCTTTTTGTGTAGACTCAAGGCTAATCTGAGTCTGCGAAACTGGACCTACATGACAAGCCTGAACAATTACATTACTACTACGGCAAATTAATATTTTTTAGTATTTGAACATTTTATGTATATAGCCAGCAGCGTCCTGTGACCACTGAGACTGTAGAACTAGGAGGTGCACCTGTCTGGTAAGTAGAGCTGATAAAATGGACAGTGTGGCGTGTAAATAGTTTTAACGAAGCTGCATGATGGTGTATGAGTTCTAACCATAAAAAGAGAGCATTACAAGTTAAATCGGTAGGTCACTCATTTTGAATACTCTTCATATGTAATTTTATGACTTGGACTGTTAGTAGGTCATTAGACTCTCAACCAGGTACTATGTATAAATAAGTAAAAGCTTAAAAAGTGTCAGGCATGCAATTATATCAGATTTAGCAGCCCCAGAAGACCTCAATACTGTGGAAGACCTGGATATTCTCATGACTAACATTAGGCCTAGCAATGCCTTAGCATCACCATCGAAACAGCTGCTAGGCCATGTGATAACTTATAGATTTAGCAACGTTTAACGTTAGTTCATTCTGACTAATCACTTCAAGTGGGCATCCTCAACAAGTTTGTCAGAACACTGTTATGGTGGGAAAGCTATCCCAGTTAACCAGCTCAGAACAGTGAGTATACTGCATATTGGTATTATGCTTGAGACTTGAGAAGACTGAAACAAACAGTTTGGCCCCAGATGTACTTGATCCACCCAAGACTTGCTTGTGTCCAAATTTTGCTTTAGTGTTACGACAGTACAGTGATTCTAATGGAAGCTTATACCACCAATTTTCACTGTGCAAGCATAATGCCTAAATCATCATACGCTTGATATTTATATAATTAATGCTGTGATTTTTGTGAATAATTGTAAAATTTTGTGTGCATCATTTGGCTAATTTCACACCACAGTTAGTACCGACCTCAAAATGTGATGGATGACAGGCATGCTTCGTTTAGAGTGAAAAAAGCAGGACACGTTTGCGTTGTATAATACTGGATTTACCTGAACATCAATAATAAGAGGTTTGGAGTTCATGGCTCCCAAAAAAATTCAACATTCGCTTCATACCACTGCCGTGCTTGACGTGGTCAGCGGACTGTTGCCAGTGGTGGAGTTTTCCATTGCAGCTTTACTGAATACAATGGAATATTCAGTTTCTGTCTGCCACCAACATGTGAATGTAGCATGACAACCACAACAAAGATGACATTTGAAAAAGTTTAAAATTAAGTAACAAGCTTGCCAAAATGAACCTGAACACATTCAGCAAATCTGTTGGCTTTGAAAAGATACGTTTTGATTTCATTCTGGATAACGAAGCTATATCCAGAATGAACCTACAACACTTTAATGTGCTCCAAATGGGCTAAGGTTTGTTGTGCTTACAAAAAAATGATCTAGATGCGCTGAAAAGGCAGAGGAACAAAGTCAGTAGAGTTAAGCAAATATCGAGTGCGTTAATATGTACTTAATAATCCAATAACTGCAGAAAATCCGATAATGACTGGCTTACAGAGTGCATGTAAATGGACTCATTGTGGGTTGTACATGTATTTACCTTTTTGTTAAAGAGCACTGACAACTTCACTTCAACATTGTTGACTAAATTTAAATGAATCTGCTTCTGTTACATTTTTGGATCCATCAGATATGTAAAAGCAAAGAAATCACCATGTTCTACACCAACATCAGACGTAAACTACAAGGAAGCTGATTGTTTGGGTTTCTAACAATGATAATTTACTCTCTGCCTCACCGTTTGAAAGCTACTGAAAAAAAGAAATGTGAATCTGGAAAAATGAAACCACCATTACTCCTCACAAAACATGGCTCCCTGTTTACATTACAGTAATTTTATGTTCTGATTGGCCAATCAAAATTAAATATATCTGTGGGTTGAATAATGACAGTGAGAGGCTGTTGTGCTGTGGTAGGGATAGGAGAGATTCTCTCTTAGAATTCTCCAATGGCAGAAAAACCTCCCTGTCCTGTCCCTAAAATTAAAAACTCAATACTTTGCATGTGAATGGCATATTCTGCATGCAAAAGACCTGTATGTATGTTATAGAAAAGGAACAGGATTCATTGCGTTGCTTTCCATGCCTGAGAAATGTAAATGCCGTGTTAGGCAGGCAGTTGCATAGTCAAACTTGGTGGCTATAAGCTCCCATTACTAGTTACCTGCATTAGCCTTATAGCTAAGGTGAAGATGTAGCCATGTCCTAATCAACTGCATTTGGAGTAAAGAGAATATTACATGAATCTGAACTTTGTCAAACTAGTCCTTTACGTTATGTGGCTTACGTACTCATCGGGTCTTATGGGGTAGCAGAAGTCCTCTCCAGCCTTCTCAGTGTTGTAAATTACTAAAAAAAGTAGATTGGGACAGTGTCCCTAAGTGCTTTAACCCAAGATCAAGATCTTCAACACTAACTTGTCCCTCTGATAAAGGTGATGGTCCAAAGGTGACTTCAGTCTTCCAAAAGATTAGTGAGGATACCTTCTACCCTCAAAGTATGGAGCAGAAGATGCTGCCGTTGTTATGGCAACCACTCTCCACAGTGGTGGTGATTCTGCTGGTCATGCTGATGGCAAGATTGGCAGGGTGTGCCGAAGAGGTGGTGCTGGGCGGATTATTGCAGAGGGGACGAGGAGGTGGATTTTCCAGAGCCCAGGGAGTGTTAGGTCTGCGAGAGAGAGCGAGAGAGCGAGCGAGAGAGAGAGAGAGAGAGAAAGAAAAAGAGAGAGTTCAGTCTACAACTTCACAGGTTGCAACTACGTGTAAGAAACTGTAAAAAATTATATGATGTTAAAATGATTGAAAAATAAATTGTAATAATACTGATTGTATATATAATAATTGTAATCTAGAATGCCTCGTATTTGCTAAGTGGTGATTCAATCTCAAAGCAGATAAAATAAAAAGGAATGAAAAAAAGAAAAAGACAATTACATTATTAATCATTTAACAATCTCTCAATCCAAAGAATTAAACATATTTTAGTGTGTTTAGTGTGTGATTTACAGGATTTATATCCATACTGGGTATGGTAATATTGAATAAAATAACCAAAATGTTCAAAAAATTTTAATGATTTCAAAATTTTGAATAGTAGTATATAATTATTATAAAATAGAAAGTGACTCAGTATCACTGTCTACTCGTCCTGTGAGGAGGACTGCATATTTACACAAAACATTTAGCCCGTTTGCTTCGTCTTGCGTGGAGCTGCATCTCCAAAAGCAGCACAAACTGAGTTACGGAGATCTTAACTGTGAATGAAAGAGCTCGTGAATTTATCTCCTCAATTTTAAAAGAAGGCGAATAAAAAGTGAAGGCCAGTGTTTCTGTGGTGATTCATCTGACTCACCTGTGCGTGAGCAGAGTGTTGCTGAGTACAACGCACTCTTGGTTGAGCGGGTTGGTGTATATTGGCGGCTTAATGTTGACTGGGAAGCCCTGATACACCAGGTTTTCCTGAATAACACCCCGAACCTGCTGCCTCACCGAGATAGCGCAACCCTGCAAAGCCTGTACACGATTCCTCAGGACCTGCAGGAAGTACACACACCATGTGTCTTTACCTCTGTAAACTGTAGCTAATTTACGGTGACAGCTCGCCAAAACAAATTCATACAAATTCATTACTCATTACCCCAAGTGTTAGCTTTGCACTGGAGTCATAAAGCTAACGCAGCTAACAAGTACTGGAAGTTTATACTCTTTATTTTGAGTGCTGTTTCGGCAGTGACTATTTTATTTCATCTTCATCATAATTTAGAAACACTTGCCAGTACACGAGTAGCAAGAAGCTTTGAACAGCTGTAAACACGTGAACATTTTTCTTTAAACCACAAAAATGTTTACAAAACACTTCTTAGGCCCACTTTCTTATTTTTACCCCTCCCTCTTGTTTTTGAGTGTCAGCTGGCCCCTTGGAACTGAGTTATAAAGGGTAGTGGTTGGTATCTTCCCCTATGAAATGTAACAACCCTCAAATAAAGAACATTACTTCATGAACAGGCTACTAGTGGTGCTCTGTAGTCGACCCTGCCAGTCTGCAGAGAGAGCAGAGGAGGGTAAAGTTCAGCAACGTCGCTGCTGGGCTTTAGTTATATTTAGGCAGTCATATAACTTCAAACAGGGGGATAAGACAATTAATTATTATTGACCCTCTCATATGTTTGAGTAATATCAAGCTGAAGTCAGCTATTCGCCAGCTTCTTGTTCATGTTTTCTCTCTCCACTTTAAACGTAGTACATTTACCACATGTACAAGCCTGTTTAAGATGAACACCCAATATAGTGTGAGGCCAGTGTGTGGTAACTTAGGCACACAGTTTGCATGATGGTAATTGGTGTACTTTTTGCTTGCTACCCTCCATTACTTGTTAGCTATCTTAACCTTGTATCTCCAGCAAAACTAACGATCAATATTCTGACCATCAAACATGTTTTATCTGACGATATTTAGAGCGAAAGATAAACTGTGTAAATTAGATTTTTTGCTGAACTACCATTTTAATACTCCCTTTTGGGGCAACAAGATGGAAAATACACCTTGACATCTGCGCTCTCCATCACTCGTATTCCAATGGCGCCATTTCCAACCACATCGTTCTCCACAATTTGCCCATCACCACGAAAACAAATTCCATGGCAACCATTGCCATAGATGCCGTTGCCACGCAGCTCCACCCGGCACTCTCTGTCCACAGTGATGCCCACCCTGCCGTTGCCATGGACGCAGTTCCCGACAAGCCGGGTCAGCTGAGAGCTCTGGATGATAGACATGCCAGCTGCCCTGTTGTTGGCCACCATGTTGCCCACCACGTTCAGCGCCTCACTGCTCTTCACGTACACTCCCACTGCTGCAGAGAAAGAGTTTCTAAATGTGTGTACATAAGTGAGAAAGAAGAGTGAGGACTCCTCTACCCCACCCAGCAATGGAAAGAGACTAGACCACAGGACCATTGATGACTCAAAAAAAAAAAAAACTTTGATACATTGTGTTTCTCTCCTGAAAGACTCATAAAAACATACAGTTGCAAAAAAAAGTATGTGAACCCTTTGGGATTACAAGGATTTCTGCATAAATTGGTCATTAAATGTGTTCTGATCTTCATCTAAGTCACATCAATAGACAAACACAGTCTGCTTAAACTAATAACGCACAAAAAATGATATGTTTTCATGTTTTTATTGACCACAATATGTGAACATTCACAGTGCAGGGTGGAAAAAGTATGTAAACCCTTAGGCTAATGACTTCTCCAAGAGCTAATTGGAGCCAGGAGTCGACCAACCTGGAGTCCAATCACTGTGATGAGATTGGATGTGTTGGTTAAAGCTGCCCTGCCCTATAAAAAACACACACCAGTAACAATCATTTATTCACTCCCTCTAAGACTGACTCCACTTTTCTACACTGGGCCAATCCTGGAATTGTTAGCTTTCGTGATTTGTATGAGACATTTTTTTCCAGCTTCGAGAAATTAAATTTGAAAGTTAAGCTTCCCCCCAACTATTTTTTTCCCGCTACCTACAAGTTCGCCACTGTGCCCAAACTCGTTTTGCTTCTTCTTTCCCTTACAAACCTGAGGATAAATCCTGGGAGGGGGTTTGCAATTTAAAACCAAACACAAAAGGCCTAATATCAAAACTATATGACTGTATTATGACTGTTCATTCAGAGGCTGATTTCAAGCTCGAGGCCAAATGGGAAGCTGATTTAGGGAAGGAGCTGGATGATGATTGGTGGTTGAGAGCCTTGTCAAGGGTCAACTCCTCCTCACCATATGCTAGACTTGGCCTGATGCAGTTGAAGTTAGTCCATAAGGGCTTATTATACTAAGGCTAGACTGGCAGAAATCTTTTCAAGTACCGACGCTGCATGTCCGTGGGGTGACTCGGATCTGGCTGACTTAATGTTCTGGACGTGCAAAAAACTAGATAAGTTCTGGGCAGACATTTTCACTACTTTATCAAGAGTGTTTAATTTGAAATTGGTCCCTGACCCTCTGTGGCCAATTTTTGGTGAGCCTGAGGTCACTCCTGCGTGTGCGGTCGGCAACTGTAGAGCTTTAGCCTTTACTCTATTGCTAGCTAGACGGAGGATTCTCTTGAGTTGAAGTCAGCTGCCCCATCGTCATATTCATTGTGTTTAAAGGATGTGATTTTCTTTCTTAGCCTGGAAAAGATTAAGTTTGGCCTTAGGAGTTCTGTTCATAAATTTTATGAGACATGGCAACCTTTCATTATTTATTTTGAAAATCTTCCTGAGTTGGCGGTCGAGGGGGCGGGGGAGGAGGAGTTTTTATTTATTTATTTATTTATTAATTATACTGTTACTACAGTATATTGTATGTGTTTGTCCTATTTCTGTTTGTGTTGTATATGTATGTTTGGGGGTTTATGTCATAATAGGTTAAAATGGATGACTTCTACGTAATTATTTGGAATGTGTACTGGTTTGTTATTTCTTGCCAAGTCATCAATAAAAAGAAAGAAAAAAAAAAAAAAAACACACCAGCTTTGAGTTTGCTGTTCTCAAGAAGCACTGCCTGATGTGAACCATGCCTCGCACAAAAGAGCTCTCAGAAGACTTGCGTTCAAGAATTGCTGACTTGCATGAAGCTGGAAAGGGTTACAAAAGTATCTCTAAAAGCCTTGATGTTCATGAGTCCACGGTAAGACAGACTGTCTACAAATGGAGAAAGTTCAGTACTGTTGCTACTCTCCCTTGGTGTGGTCGTCCTGCGAGGATGCACAGCACAGAATGCTCAATGAGGTGAAGAAGGATCCTAGATCGCTAGTTAAAGACTTCCAGAAATCTCTGGCACATGCTGACATTTTTGTTGACAAATCTATAATAATCAAACATTAAAAAGAATGGAGTTCATGGGAGGACACCACGGAGGAAGCCACTGCTGTCCAAAAAAAACATTGCTGCACGTTTGAAGTTTGCAAAAGAGCACCTGGATGTTCCACAGCACTACTGGCAAAATATTCTGTGGACAAAACTGAGGTGTTTGGAAGGAACACACAGCGCTATGTGTGGAGAAAAAAGGCACAGCACACCAACATCAAAACCTCATCCCAACTGTGAAATATGGTTGAGGGGGCATCATCGTTTGGGGCTGCTTTGCTGCCTCAGGGCCTGGACGGATTGCTGTCATCAAAGGAAAACTGAATTCCCAAGTTTATCAAGACATTTTGCAGGAAAACTTAAGACCATCTGTCTGCCAACAGAGCATGGGTGATGCAACAGGACAATGACCCAAAACATAGAAGTAAATCAACAACAGAATGGCTTCAACAGAAGAAAATACGCCTTCTGGAGTGGCCCAGTCAGAGTCCTCACCGCAACCCAATTGAGATGCTGGGGCATGACCTCAAGAGAGCGATTCACACCAGACATCCCCAGAATACTGCCTAACTGAAACAGTTTTGTAAAGATGAATGGTCCAAAATTCCTCCTGACCGTTGTGCAGGTCTGATCTGCAACTACAGGAAACATTTGGTCGAGGTTATTGCTGCCAAAGGAATTTCAACCAGTTATTAAATCCAAAGGTTCACATACTTTTTCCATGTTCACATGTTGTGTTTAATAAAAACATGAAAACATATCATTTTTTGTGCGGTATTAGTTTAAACAGACTGTGTTTGTCTATTGTTGTGACTTAGATGAAGATCAGAACACATTTAATAACCAATTTATGCAGAAATCCAAGTAATCCCAAAGGGTTCACATACTTTTTCTTGCAACTGTATGTGATACGTGATATGTGGTATGTGATTTTGAAGAGAGCACAAAAGCATAAATGTAGACTACTGAAAGCAAAAGACATAAAAAGTAATTTTAGAATGCAATTTTGGCGAGAATCAAATTTAATCATTACGAGCCTAGAGATCTCCAACCTTACCACTCAGCAAATCAAATCAAATTCAAGGGAGCATCTGAAAAATTATGAGAATAAAGCACTATTCAAACAGGATTATGAGGAGGGTGGGTAACGCCAATTTGCTACAACATGTCCGTTATGTTTATGAGTAATTGGCACGGGATGAGAAATCTTGGTATAAATAACACAGATAGAAGTGGCTACATGATTTACATATGCCTTTATTCCAGAAGTAGAGTAGAAAACACATCAAAACACTTACTTTAGCTGTTAGTTTAGGTTTACCATCTGTGTCTTTAGCATTGTCATTAGCTTGGGAATTCACTACCAACAGTCAACTTTACTGCATAACATCAAACTTTTTTCTTTTAATTTGACTGCTTTACTGTTTCATTGTTGTATGCTTAAGGTAGAACAGTAGAACAGCTTAATTTTAGTCACAGAGAGAAGAAACTACTTTCTTTACCACAGCATCATCTGAAGAAGCTGACAGAGTCAAGTGACTTCTCAGGTGATATGAGAGAAAACAGAAATAGCCCAGTGTCTATGTTAGGCTAAGACTGAGCATTCCCTTTTGTCCACTGCCTCAAAAATAAAGCGGACTAGACAGCAGGCGATCAATGGTCAGCTGCATTTTCTTTTTCATTTCAAACGTTCCTGAAACGCCTAACTAGCTATTTAACTAACATTAACTTCTTTTGTGCTGTTTGTACGATGAATTACACACACTTACTTGTGCCCTCCCAGTATAAAGATTTTGACTTAATCAAACCCGACAAAGAATTTTAAACGGTTTTACACTACTAGTACGCAGTGTTAAAAACCCCAAGCAATGCTGCTCTGCGTGATAAACTTGGACCAATGCCACACTAACTAACATATCAATACCATGTCAGTGTTACTGCTGCACTGAGAATGATTATCACTCAAATAATACCTGCTCAGTGGTGGTCCTGTGATGATTCCTTTCCACTGGTAAATGAGGCAGATAAATTGTGCAGTCACAAGTGAGCTAGTCAGTAATTGTAAGCTTACAAAATGCACCTACATGGTAAGTGGACCTGATAAAATGGACAGGAGTGTAGATAAGAGGTAAACTGTCTACTCAGTGTATGGACACAAGAGTCAACTGAGATTTAGGCAGCAAAAGAACAAGGGCTTGTAGTTTGTGAGCATTTCTCACCTCCGTTGCGGCTCATGCAGTTGTTCTCCACTAAGGCTACAGTTATTGGCCGACGAGAAGAGAAACGCTCGTCTTCACTGTCCATGTCACTTTCCCACGCCAGCAGCTCACCTTCCTCATGAAAGTTTTCCTGACCTCCCCTCTCCCCTCCTCCTCCTCCTCCTCCTCCTCCTCTCTCTCGTTCCTGCGCTGGCCGATAGCCCTCGCCAGCTCCCGAAGACTCTGGGTCCTTCCGGCAAAACACGGCCAGTCCATACATGCGGTTATGGGTAATGTAGTTTCCAATGAGCTGAGGGAGACTTGATGACATCACCCACACTCCGCAGCCCCTATTGCCTGCCACAGCCAATGTGAGAGAAATCCAAGGTTTACAACAAGGTCTCTACAGCAAATTTAAAGAAACAGTTTTTATAGTTTATTTTGTATTTAAAGAAACTTTTTATAATCCCAGGGAACACCATGCAAAATATTAAAGATATCTGTATGATACTAAAATTGAATGTTATGTTGGACGTAAAAGAAAGTTTAAATTAAACAAATATCTAATAAAACACTACTTTAAAATCTATATCATCCCTTAGTCCAAGTCCAATTATCCCAGCAAACAAGAGCTGAACACAGTGCAAGTGGAGAGAAACAAGTGAAGGGGAATATGAATGCAAGGGGTGTTGTAGACCCTGGTGGGTCCAAGACTAAAAATATTAACCAGCTCATGTTGGGCACAGCCTTAAAGAACTTACAAACTTCAGTTCTGAACAGGACTACCTGCTCCCACACACCCCCACAGAAAATCTGCACCTCCGCAACCTAGACACTTCTCCCACTCCTTCCCACAGTCCTGTATACCTGGTCTCCATCTGTGCTATTCATGGTTAAAAAAAGTTGCAACACATCAGACTTGCCTTTAGTCAGCTTTACTATCATGTATTCACCTTTCTTATGAACATTTTCCTTAGTTCCATTTATTTATTTTTCTTGTTATTTCTTGTTATTTTGCTGTTAGATATTATAAACAAAAATAAATGAATATCAAGTTGTTTATCAAGTGATTATTATCATTTTATTTTGGCAATCCATTAGCTTCTTATACAGGATTCTTATACATGTATGAATATGGGTTGATTAACCGTCTGCTCCCCCTCGAAACACTCACAATTAGCCCTGCATCACAAGATATTGTGGGTTGTCTTTTGGGTTTCTCGAATGCAGACCTCAAACATGAGGATGACAATTAAGGGATGCTTACACATTACCAATTAGCACTGTGCAAACTGAATCACACAGTCTTGCTTAGGTGGTATTTGTAATAATAGACACAAACAAAGAAAGAAAAAAAACAGCCTTCATGATTGTTGCTATTGCTGTTCATAGCTATGCGACTTACTTTTGTCCAATATGAGAGATAACAGTCTTAGAATCAGAAACCGCATAAGCAAGCCTACTTGAGAATACATCACAACTGAACACGTTTTACAACTACTGGCAAAAATTATGGAATCACCACTCTTGGAGGAAGATCTTTCAATTGTTTAATTTTGTAGAAAAAAGTTCATCACAGAGACATGCCACAAAAGTTTTGTTTCAAAATTTCAACCTTCTGGCATTAAGAAAACAATTAAAAAAGAAATAAATATAATTGTTGTAGTCAGTCACAATTGTGTTTGTAGATCAAGTAGAGGAAAGAAATATGGAATCACTAAATTCTGAGGAAAATACTACGGAATTTTTTTTTTTTTTTTTTTTTTTTTTACGAAATGTAATTTGTAGTTCTAAAACAAACACCTGCATCAGATTAAATCTGCTAATTAGTCTTCAGTTAAAAACGAGTGCTCACACCTCGGCGAGCTGTTTCACAAAGTGTACACGAGAGATGTCAGTAGAAACAAAGGAGAGAATTATAAAACTTCTTCAAGAAGGTAAATCATCACAGAATGTTGCAAAAGATGTTGGCTGTTCCCAGTCAGCTGTGTCTAAAATCTGGACCACATACAAACAAGATGGGAAGGTTGTAAAAGGGAAGCATACAGGTAGACCAAGGAAAACATCAATGTGTCAAGAGAGAAGACTTAAAGCAAGAGGTCCTGAAAACAGAAAATGCACAACAGAACAAATGAGAAACAAGTGGGCGGAAACGGGAGTCAATGTCTGTGAGCGAACTGTAAGAAATCGCCTAAAAGAAATGGGATTTACATCCAGAAAAGCCAAACGAAAGCCGTCATTAACGTAAACAGAAAAGAACGAGGTTACAGTGGGCTAAAGTAAAGCAATCGTGGACTGTGGATGACTGGATGAAAGTAATCGTCAGCGATGAATCGCAAATCTGTGTTGGGCAAGGTGATGATGATGGAACTTTCGTTTGGTGCCGGTCCAATGAAACAATGAAACAGTCATTGATGATCTGGGGCTGCATGTCAGGTAAAGGCATGGGGGAGATGACAGTCATTACGTCTTCAACAAATGCCAAAGTCTACATTGAAATTTTGGACACTTTTCTTATTCCATCAGCTGAAAGGATGTTTGGTGATGATGACTTCATTTTTCAAGATGATAATGCATCTTGCCATAGGGCAAAGGACGTGAAAACTTTCCTTCAAGAAAGACATATAATGTCAATGGCATGGCCTGCAAATGTCCCGATCTCAATCCAGCTGAAAATCTCTGGTGGGAATTAAAGAAAATGGTCAATGACAAGGCTCCAACCTGCAAAGCTGATCTGGCAACAGCAGTAAGTACAGTTGGAGACTGTATTGATGATGAATACAGTTTGTCATTAGTTAAGACCACACCTCAGAGAATTCAAGCTGTTATAAAAGCCAGAGGTGGTGCAACAAAGTACTAATGGTGCAGTGTTTTTCTCATGATTCCATATTTTCCTCAGAAATTAGTGATTCCATATTTCTTTCCTCTGCATGATCTAAAAACACAGTTGTGACTGACTACAGCAATTATATTTATTTCTTGTTTAATTGTTTTCTTAATGCCAGAAGGTTGGAATAAAAAAAAAAACAACTTTTGTGGCATGTCTCTGTGATGAACATTTTTCTACAAAATTAAACAATTGAAAGATCTTCCTCCAAGAGTCTGTGGTGATTTGGGCATGCAATCTGTGGATGCCTGATGTATAACACTACTTGTTTAACTTCTTGGCTGATTGTTTGGGGTAAGAGCAAATTAGATTTTTACTAACTATTCAAGTTAGTCCAACTATTCAAGGCTAATTAATCTTGACTGTCATTCCCAAATAGGCAGTGCTATAAAAAGAGATGCTCACCGTAGATGTGGTTGCCCTCAATGAGCCCCCTGCCTCTCTCCCCCACCACCACTCCATCTGAGTAGCCATGACAGATGAAGTTATTGCGCAGTATGGGATCACCTCCTCTACGAATATCTGCACCACCCCACTGATTCTGTCTGATCACGTTTTCTGCAAAAGACAAACAAGTCATAGAGGCAAGCAGTAGGCAAGAGATCCCAACAGAGAGCAAGAAAGGACCAAAAACAGAGAACAGTGAAAGACTCCCAATGGCAGAGGCAGAGATAATAACACATATTTTCCAGCATTTTTAAACATAATCCCTATCTACCACAGCTGTAGCACACTCTTCAGTTATTAAGTAATTTTAAAAGTTTATGCTATCAGAAATGAGATTAGTTTTCCAGAAGGAAGAATCTAAGGTAATTCACAGCTTCAAATGTTCATTATATATAAACTGAGATTAATTGCCTTTGTCTTTACTCAAATTGTTTAATAAAGAAGCACATTTTTATAGCTACGTTAGTAAAGAAAATCAGCTTCATAGGGATGTTAAGTTCCGCACTGAGTATTAAATCTTGCTTATTTCATTTTAAGTGCCTAATGGCCTTTAAGTACCTAATGGTACATATTTATTACATAACCGTTCAAACATTAAAGCCCGTCCAGACCACTTTGCTCAGATGAGGCAGCCTTACTCCTAGGATCACTTAGAGTTCAGTTGGTGGTGTGCGGAGATGCTAATGACAAAAAGGAGTGATTGCATTTCATCGTGCCAAAGGCCACAGTATGAAGTAGCTGAATTTTCAGATGTATTAAAGCGACATACAGGTCTACCAGCAGTGGCAAAAATCTACAGGAAAATCTTGTCAGAATTGTGGCCGAAAGACAAAATTGATGGACAGGGACTGCCAGTGTTGCATGGCTTGTAAACAAAAAAAACTACTTCAGTTCCAGACAAGGACTGCTTCTAAAAGTTAACACAAATCCTTCACAACAAATTTCTGAAAGAACACTCTGCAGGAAACTGCACGCAAGTGGCATGCAAGAGGCAAGAGGCCAACAAGTAAGATGCCAGGGTAGGCATCCATGAAATCTGGCCCAAGTGCGCAATTCTCTGATGCAAGAACGGCCAAACATTGATGTCAACATCCAGAAACATGTCCACTCCATCCAAAATCGAATCACAGCTGTTATTCTTGCTTGTATTTCAATGGCAAGGCTACAGTAACAGATTCTCTAACATGTTATTAACAAATTAACTTTCACATCTCAAATGTTCACAAAATTCAGAAACTGCCTAAGGGCTTCTACTATAAATGGGTTTGTATCACAAGTATTGTCCATGGTATTCGACTGTATGACATAAATGATCAGTTCACTACAGAAAAAGTCATTATAGCCATACAAACCAGTGATCAGGCCTCTTCCGTTCTCATTAACAGCAATGCCAGCAGCAAGGCCCTGGAAAATGTGATTCCCACTGACAGAACGAAAAATAAAGAGGGGAATTAGTACTCACTGTGGGTTTGAACAATGATTCATCAAAACTGAATTTAGTACATCAGCCCAATTAACATGACAATTTATGGTTCCATATATATAGCAACTTGACCAATAAAGCAACAATATTGCTTTCACGCTGCTTGTTTATTATTATTAACACATCTGACATATTTTCGTTTTATATATATATATATGTATATGTATATATATATATATATATATATATATATATATATATATATATATATATATATATATATATATATAGAGTCATACTTGCAAGCTTCTTATTAGAATTGTAATACTGTTGCGCTATTTAGGCTGGAACAGAAAATCAGAAAAGAAACTGGCAAATAAGAAGATAACTTCAGCTGTCTACTCTGGATGGTTTATTAGCCAAGCAGTTTGAACTGGAGAGTGGAGAGAGCAAGGTTTATTTGAAAGAAATAAAGTCATCCTCTCATCACACTCATCTCCTGTTTGGAGCACTTGCGACTCAATGTATGCTTTTACAGCAATAGAAGAAGCAAGCTAGAAAAACAGATAAGCATACAGACAGAGAGAGGTAAATGGAATAAAAAGCAAGGTAAAGCTATCACCTGGTTTAGTGTATGTTTTATCATGTACATTCAGCTGTACTTTCAGAAAACACTGTTTATGATCGCTATGCCAACATGCTTTAGTGTACACTGGTTAGATTCTGGTTGATGTCAGGTTGATGATGTCTGGTTGATGATTACAGTCTTGCTTGTTCTGTATCCCAGTGGAAGTGCTGGAATAGGTATAAGGATGACTGAACTGCTGTCAGCTATGGACATACGCATAAGCTGGACACCTGCCCCACTGCTGTCTTTTGAAGTTTAAATCATAAACTTAGTCTCCTCTGCAGACCAGGTTCTGCTCCTGCCATGTTGAATGTTATAAACTCATACTTCAACTTTCTGATTGGGAATGTAATCAGATAGAGACATTTACGTAATTATTATTCTTCTATTTAACTGATTATTTACAGGATTACCCTCCTCATTCAATTGGACATAAATCGTACTTGGAATGTATACATGAATGTATTCTGATCCGACTGAGCTATCAGTAAGATTGCTAACAAATGATTAGGCTGCATGTAAATGTAGCTACTGTTGTTTCATCACTCCAGCAGCGCTGCTGTATCTGATCCACTAAGACCAGCACAACACACACAAATTCACCACCACTACGTTAGCGTTGCTGTAGTGCTGAGAATGATCCACCACCCGAATAATGCCTGCCCTGTGGTGGTCCTGACTGTTGAAGAACAGAGTGAAAGGAGGCTAACAAAGTATGCAGAGAAACAGATGGACTACAGTCTGTTATTGTAGAAATGCTCTCATATGATAAGGGTAGCCGATAAAATTGCACAATGAGTGCAGATAGAAGGAGGTGTACTTAATAAAGTGGCCAGTGTATATAGATACAAGATTTCCACGCTGATAACCACCGTATAGAACCTTCACAAACATTCACAAACAAATGCCTTCTCATGCATTCCTTGCTACCTGACCACAGGGTTGCCGTTGAAAAGAATGTAGACTCCAGCCTCTTTGTTGCCGTAGATTTGGTTGCTGCGAATGAAACCTTTCCCGTTACCCAGGACGACAATCCCAGAACGCAGCCCACTGTGGATTCTGTTACACTGTGGCCATGGAAAGAACGAAAGAAAGGCAGACAAAAAACAATAAGACAATGAAAGACAGGGCAGAATGTCTTGTTTTCTTCAGTCACAATGAAGATTCACAATTTATTAAAATATGCTTTAAAACCAAATTTTTCTAGTACATATCCATTTGATATGCGCTAGAACAACATTTTTGACTAATAATTACATTACATGCAAAGTTTATTCAGCTACTCCTTCTCTAGGGGCTTAATAGCTATATTATATAGCAAACTGCTAACATACAATCTGAAAAATATGGATTTAACCACGGTATTATCAAAAACCTTTTTGTGCTTTTTATTAATTGCATCTTTTCTGGGAAAGGAAACTGATTGTTATATATATAGTCAGCTGCATAACTATTAGTCTTTGTAGGTAAGTAGCTCAACTCAAATGTTTGTCAGGGTTTGGGCCCCTTAGTTCCAGTGAAGGGTAAAGTTAATGCTATAGCCATTAGTCATAGTCATTTTAGACAATTATATGCTTTCAAAGTTGTGGCAACAATCTGGGGAAGGTCGTTTCCTGTTCCAGGATGACTGTGCCTCGGTCCATAAAGTGAGCTCTATAAAAGACATGGTTTGGTCACTTTGGTGTGGAGAATCTCCAGTGAATTGCACAGATCCCTAACCTCAACCCCACTGAACCCCTCTGGGGAAAGTGCATTTCGGTCAGTGGTAAAAAAAAAAAAAAATCTCTCCTTCATGGTTGAAGAATTTCAAAAGATAGTAGCAGTTTGGGGTCACCAAGTCTCCAAAAGTGCAATCAGATGACACCTACGTGCCAAGAAACTGTTTGGAAAGCTTGCCAGAAGATAGTTTTCCTTCATCACACACAAACATAAGCTACTGGAGTTCACTAGATGCCACTGGAATATTGACTGGAATCAGGCTTTATGGCCAGATAAGACAAAAATAGAGCTCGTTGGCCTCATTCACTCAGCTTTAAACATGGTCATCCAAACCTCCTGCCCTAAGCCCCATTGAAAAACATGTGGGGTGAGTTGAAGAAGGAGGTCCAAAAAGTCCAAGGACATAGGACCATGGAGGATCTGGAGAGATTCTGTATTAAGGAGTGACATTGATTAGATTTGCTACTCTTCAAGTATTGTAAGCGAAATGTCACTGTTATGTTGACAAAGGGAGAGCACACAAAGTACTGAATACATGTGTGGCAATAACAGTGTTTGAATTTTTTTTTTTTTATGCAAGGTAATTAACTTCATTTTTCCAAGACCTTTTGTTACCTATCTCTACTAAGGGTGCCATCACTCGCGGGGCTGACTGTACAGCATAATCGCAAACACAAAATCTCAGTGTATGTTTACATGCCCTGCAGTGTTTACACAAAATAAATGGCAAAACAGCAGCTTTTTTGTAACAACAGAGACTATAATGCCATCCTCAGCTTAAGCTAGGTTATTAGTGCAGACAGTTCTGTGGGTGGTAGACGGTTACCAGAATGATGGGGTTGGCTCCTTTGCGGATGTCTAGTCCCGCTTCCCCGTTGGAATGAATGTTGTTCTCGGCAATAAGGCCTTGGGCGGAGAGACGCAGGAAAACACCAGATGCTCGGCACCCACTCACCTCGTTACGTAACATCACCAACTAGCAAGGAAAAAAAGGCCTAGTGAATGTGCTTACCATTACATTTACACTTACATAAACACCTTATTGTGATTATATAGCTATACACTGCAGAACCAGTGGTGAACCCTGAATGGGAATCCATGGTTTAAAACAGGCCTGCACTATTTTGAACATTATTTTTTGCTAGAAATGTGTTTCTTCTGTTACAATACTGAGCTGAGGGACTTATGCTTGAGGCAGCCTAGTATGAAGATAAAGTGTGTGATGAGTTAAATACTTTATTGATCCTAATGGGAAATCTCTTATTACGCTGTCTAACTATGCCCAGTCTGGGAGCACCACAGTGTCGCCAGCACAGACGTTAAGTATCCTGCCAAAAGGCACAAGCAGGTACCACCAGTCAGCCCTGGGATTTGAACCCACGGCTATCCGATTGCTGGCTCACCCCTTTTACCACAGGAACAGCAAACCAACATTTAGTGCACATTTGACTGACTGGCCTCTGACAGTAGTCATCAGTTATCACTGGTTAATCTGAGCACTTCTGCCCAGTAACAGACTGGTTCTTTTCTTTTTTTATATATGCACTATAGTATAATAACCTGAGGAATGTAACCTGAGGACTGGTCTGTGTTCAAAGAACTATAAAATGGCCATTTGGTCATATGTTCGTTTCAAAAAGGCAGTCAAAAAGTCAGTTCAGGGTGTGACACACTGTGCCCATCCAGGATAATTTACTGCATTTTAAAATGACTAATAGTCTTAAATAAAATCTAAACTGGATTTTTACTTTCTTTAAAATATTCAACAAAAACATAAAATACGGGATCTGGGTCATACAGAAGAGCTCAGTTGAACGGTCATAGATCTGCCCTAGTCAACTTACAGAACAGGAGAGCAGGGTCACTGAGTGTTTAAGCATGAAGAGCATAAACACTGCCTACCCTCCACTCACCACAGAGTTCCAAACTGCCTCTGAAAGCAACACCAAACATGAGACCTGTGTGTCGGGAGCTTCATGAAATGGGTTTCTTTGGCAAAGCAACTGCACACAAGCTTAAGGTTACCATGCGCAATGCCAAGCATTTGCTGGAATTGTGCAAATCACTCTGCCAGTAAAGTCTCGAGCAGTGAAAACGTTTTCTCTGGAGTGATAAATCATGCTAGAACAATTTGTTCTGTTTAACTGGAATTTGTGCAGTGCAGTGAGTAATTCTTCTTTATATTTATCTCACTCTTCTGTGTACAGTGTCCCTGGGCATCTTGAAAGGTGCTTTAAAATTTCTATTATTATTATTATTATTATTATTATTATTATTTCTACCCATACAACCCAACATTTTTCCTTTAAAAACAACTAAGCTTTAAATTGAAATATTTTTGTGTACCATGCTTCTTAAACCTCTACCACCCCAAGTTATCATGTGATTACTGACATCATCTACTTTATATCTTCATATTTTACAGCTTAACCCTACATTCACACCAGCAGCGACTTTTTATCTCTTGACGACCAAATGGCTGACCGCTTATCACGGGGGCTTGCTGAAATTGAGCAGACTGTTGGTTGCCATGGTTTACTGGCGCCAAGCACAAATTACACACATTTCTGCTAGATGAAAAATCACTTGTGTGCTTTTTTTTCGATTCAATCCCTGTGTCTCTGCAGTCAGTTTGTGAGGAAAACAGTATTTGGTCTTTGCACTTACTGTCTATTTGCGGAATGCACCATTGCCATTATTTCACCTGTATGAGGAACAATTACCTAGGAACCAAAAATCGAGCATACCGTTTCACAATGACGGAGATTACACATATACTAAGCTGCTCAATGTTCAATTCCTATTGGCAATCGGCATTTTGCTTCACTTCTTATTTGAATAAAGTCATACTCCGGTCAACTTTGTTACATCGCTGAGTCCGCCCACTTTGCGTCACCAACGTTCATGCTGCTTCCTGTCGACAGCTCTCATTGAAAATGAATGACCTCCGCCTTGCTTTGTTGTGTCGCTTCACATACCAGTGTGAATGCAGGGTAACAAGCAACTCTGTACTATTTCAGGCTACATCCGAGATTCACCTGTCTCCTGGGGTAAAACAGAACTATGGCAATGAAACCCAATGTACAACCTTGCCTAACTGTATGTCCTTCTCCGTACCATGAAGCCACATGTATGACCTGGGTGGTGTGGCCGCTTTACCTTAGCATTCTGGATACAGCGCACTGCATAGTTGAGTCCACGGAACACATTGGCCTCCAGCCTGGCCTGAGCATGGTTGCACAGGTGCACACCTCCTTTGCCATCCCGCAGCAGGCATCGGCGTAGCAGGCAGCCCTGCACCGAACTCGCCAGCTCCTGTGCCTCCGCATCCCGCTGCAGTTCCGCACTCAGGCTCAATAACGCCGGAAAAGAGGCACAATCCGGCAGTCCTGGCTCAGAGAGGTGTGCTAGGCCATGCTGCTCATATGACAGTGTGTAGTCTATGTTGCTTACGTTCGCCCCTCGCAGTTCATTGTCCTCGTCGCTGGACTCATTTGACGTGTCCATGCTGTCGTCCTCGATCACGGTGCCCTCCTGACCTGTTAGGAGAAGTGGAAAGATCAATGGGCTACTAGAGGTAGAAACCTCTACACTCTCACAACTGTGGACTATTAACAGTTAAACGGAATGAAAATTGCTTTCTTTTATAGATGGTAATCAAAAACAGAAACCTCTGGAACATAGAACCACTAAAGAAAGCCTTATTTTAAAATGCTGTTTATAGATTTCTTAGTTTTGCAAGTCAAGACTTCTGGCCAATATCAGAATTTCCGAAACCAGAAGGTTTTTGTTGCTTAAGGTGGATGAGAAACTTTGACAGGAAGGAGCCATTTGACTGACATACAAGGCGACCAATCACAAACCATTTTTTGCATGACATACAGTCATACGCAAAACTTTGAATGCCTCTGGTCAAATTACATATTTTGTTATCTTCTACAGAGAACACAATTTTGTTCCAATTTTTTTTATTTTATTCTGTGAAAAATATTATTTTTAGCTTTTGTTTACATTCCATATACACTAGGTGGTACTATATACTTCACTATGGGAGTCGTGAGAGGATGAGTGCTGTGGATTAAATACTGTTAGATATCACGCCACACAATGCATAACATTGCTAAAACCGACATCCACAAATGTAAAAATCTCTTGGAACTGGTTTGGATAGCCGAGTTGACAAGTTAAGCTGTTTAAATTGGCTAGTTTTCTTACTTACGTTGGACAAAAAGAGACAGATCAAACAATGACACTGCACAAACACTGCTCAACCCAAGGAACAGATACCCCTGCTAATACCTTAACTACATTCACTCATGACTGTACCACATCAGAAAAATCCCCTCTTGCTCATTTCAGCCAGGTAGTAAGAGGTACACTTTATATAAAAACACAAAATCATATCATAAATGAACTCATAATGCTCAGTTTATTTACATGTTTACTTTTACACTGATAACACAGATTATTTTTACTTGTTTTTTATTTTATTTATCTATTTATTTATTTGCTTTATGTATTCTTAGAAAATGACCGTCAGTTCTAACATCTAACAAGATGACGGCAAGAATCACAAAATTCCAAAGAAAAGGAAATTTTTTTAAAATGTTATCAAAGATATGTTAGCATTTCTTTTCAAATTCTTCAACGAAAATGGATTTTATCATGATACAAAAACGACAATAGGTATAGGATCATGAAATATGCATATTGTTACACCTCTAATATACTCATATTTCTAACCCCTTCTCACAACTGTTCTTTTATATTTTTTCACACCAAACAGCCTTAATGTTTAAACCACATCCTTGTTCCTATACACCTGCGTCTACCTGTTTCTGTAGTTCTACAATTACAGACTATAGTTTATCTGTCTCTCTGCATGCTTTGTTACATCCCTTTCACCCTGTTCTTCAAAGGCACAGGACCACCACAGAGCAGGTATTACTTGGGTAGTGGATCATCCCCAGCACTGCAGTGACACTGAAGTGGTGGTGGTGTGTTAGAGTGTGTTGCGCTGGCATGAGTAGATCAGACACAGCAGTGCTGCTGGATTTTTTTTTTACTTTGTGCCCACTCAATTAGCCCTACCTACTTGGCCCGTGTACATGTAAAGTCAGAGACGACAGCTCATCTGTTTCTGCACAGTTTGTGCTGGTCATCCTCTAGTCCTTCATCAGCGGACACAGGACGCTGCCCACAGGGCGCTGCTGGCTGGATATTTATAGTTCTCAGTCCAGCAGCAACATGGAGGTGTTTAAACACGCCAGCAGCACTGCTGTATCTGATCCACTTGTGCCAGCATAACACACACTAACACACCACCACCACGTCAGTGTTAACCATGGCAGTGCTGAGAATGATCCACTACCCAAATAAAACCTGCACTGTGGTGGTCATGTGGGGTCCTGATAATTAAAGAACAGGGTGATAGGGGTAACAAAGCACACAGAGAAACAGATGGACTACGGTCTGTTTTTATATAACCACAAAATGCTCCTATATGGTACGTGGAGCTGATAAAACATTGAGTGTAGTAACAAGGAGGTGGTTTTCATTTTATGGCTGATTGGCAAATGTTGCCATTCTAAAGCCCCATCAAAGAGTCCCACTCCCTCCCCCCGCAGAATTTGCATTAGTCTGTCATTCTCACAAAAACGTTGTTAATACACCCCACCTGGAAGCAGACCTCCGTTGATGGCCTTCTGTTTGGTCCAGCCAGTTTCCCAGTCCACTTCTTGTTTAGTCCAATCTTCCATGGTGATATGTCCTCCGAGGCTTGTGTCTCTGTGACTGATCCTGCCCAGACTGTCTTTTGTGTCTTGACTGACTGCGTCCACTATCGACCCACTGCTCGTCGCCATAGTAACTGCAGTTAAAGTTTTGGCCAAAGCAGCCAGATGTTTGCAAGCCCAGTTGCGCTCTGAAACCGGAGGGCCTTCTACAGTAATAGAGGCAGAGTCACCACCAGAGAACTCACAACTGTCCATTAAACTGATGGCCACACCCAAAAAATGGGCAGAGCTACCCTGGGCAAATGAGCAGAAGCGAGCTTGGCAGGTGCCTGGCCCCCTGACGTGCAACTGGCAGCCCTCAAAGTTACAGTTATCCAGCTGGACGTGACCTGAGGATGTCTAACATACACAAAAGCTAGAAATTAACAACAATGCAGATCACCTCAATAATTCCAAATACAACCATAATGGGCTGGTGTGCATCACAGACTGAAGGTATACTGCAATACTTAAAAATGATAACAGTAAAATTATAATGTGTCAAATTTCCATTCTGTATCTGAATGGCTAAATAAACACATTCCATCCATTTATAGTTTAGAGTGGTCACTGATTGGTGGTGTGGCAGCTCCGATACAAATATATATATATATATATATATATATATATATATATATATATATATATATATATATATATATATACACACATATATACATCATTTATGTATAGAATATATATATATATATAAATATATAAATACATATATATATATATATATATATATATATATATATATATAAGTATACCACCAACCCTCAGGGATGCTCCCCTTAAGTGTATTTTATGCCTGTGGAAAACACCATCATTTCAGTTCACTTAGGACTTTTTATGGGGATATTTAATTGCAATGATACGATGCTTCCATTGATACTTCATTGTACTATAAATGAAGCGGAACCCAAAACATCACGCAAGATCGTACAAATAACCATGTGGTCAATAATCGCATGCTTTAACAACTCTTGGTCAAATATTTACACTGACTACAGTTAAGTGCACTTAAGGAAAAAGTAAAATTCAGAATATAATGTGCAAAAGTTTTGTTGCCTCTGGTCAAATGACATGTTTCATTGATTGAAAATAAGTTCTGGTGGGACAAATAATATGTCTCTCCAGGCCAACTTTGGCTTGCAAGCCACACTTTTGGGCAGGTCAGCCCTAGTCAAATACACCCACCAAGCCTGGCAATTAACAGATGAGAGGAACTAAGTTTGTTTGAGCATAGGAATCACCAAACTGTAATGATAACTGCGGGAGCCCTCTTGATTAGACATTAGGCCTTGGGTAGCATCCTAGACTCAGGACTGTGTCGGTGTGTGATTGCTCACCTTATACACCACTGGCGAGAACCATGCTGGCATAAACACTAAATTACACAGCCTGGCAGTGGGGCACTGTTGATCGAAGCTGACCAGCAGAGCCACGTCACCCAGCTTGCCCATTCCCACAATTTCCACAGGCACCTTCAGGGTCACCTCTGCCTGCTCCTCATAGACACCCGGATGAAGCAGCACCCTGTCGTAGGGACCCGCTGCCGCCAGTGCCCCCCTCAGCGTCTCGTATCCACAGCCAGGTGCAGCACCCACGTGCCACACCCTCCTGTCCTTCCTGCGGCGGAACAGGTGCAGGCAGGCAGATGAGTGCAATTCGGCGCCGTTTTGTGTCCATGTGCGGCTGGCCAGAGCATGTTGCCTCAATGCTTCCCTCCACGAGGGTGGGGCCAGTTGTGGCCGCCGTGGCCAGTTGGGGTGACGGCACTCAGGGCAGCCGAGGCACAGCTGGCGCCAGCGCGTGCTGTCCAGACTCAGCACCAGCTCCCGCCACGCCCGGCACACCAGACAGCACCGGCCCAGGTCGGCCAGGGGCAGGTAGGCCAGGATGAGACGCCACAACTCCATGGGCAGGCTGCCCGCCTCCATATCGCGCCACCGCGCCTGGACAGAAAAAAAGGAAGCTGAATTATAGCTGCTTGCACAAGCTAAGTGGTGGGGTGTATATTTACGTTACTTGTTAGCTACATTAGCAATGGAACCTTCCTTGTGCAGTTCCCTGCAATCCTTTGAAGCACACACACACAATTTCTATCCAAATATAATCAATCAGCCAAAACATGTTTGATGTTCAAGGTACACTTCTTTAAATTTGAACTTGAGTCAAATTACAGGTTACCAAATGGCTGCTGCTACTGTTTTTAGCTATGTAATTTATTTCTGAGTATGAACTGTATGAACAGTATGTTGTAAACTGCCAGAAAACAAAAAAAGCAAGCTCAGCACTAACCTACCAGCTTTAGCTTCAGTGCAAGGCTAAATGGACATAGTCTAGACACTAAACATTTGGATTGATCTGGAATGAGTCAACTTTGCGTGCAATCATTCCAAGTGATTTGATGTGAAACGTTCCAATTTAGTCCGAATTTTTCACACAAAACCGATTTCTGAAAAAAATTCTCCAAAATGTATCTCTTCTATTACGTGAAATGGTTATGAAAACGCTGCCTAATCCTGAGATGTTGACTTACCGTTCTGACCCAAGCTCTTGGCGGAGAGGTACGGCAAAACAGTACCCTTTTTTTCAGATTTACCAATATTTTACACTGTTTTTCTCAACATTACATATAAAAGTTCATTAGACCCACGCTGGTTCACTGGTGGTTATGCATAGCAAATGAAATGGCTATATTTGTGATGTAGACTTTGAGACCCCTGGTTCCTATCAGCACCATTGTGAAAAACTCAATCAGTAAGCTTCTCTACAATGCACCACTTCTTATCCAATCACTCTGAATGATTTTGTTTACATCTCAACCACTAACTAAGTTTAATAAGAATAATAAGAATTCTGAAAACTGCCTGTTTTCAAAATCCTGATTCGGCTAGATCTATAGCTAATGATCTGGGACCTTTTTCATCTTATGTACATAGTCATGAAAAAATCTTTGTGTTATTTTTGATTTTGCTCTAAGTTTGAAAGGCATATAAACGCTGTTATAAGAGGTAGCTTCTTTCAACTTAGGAATATAGCAAAAATGCAAAACATGCTGTCTTTTAAGGACCTGGAAACAGTTGTTTATGCTTGTATTTCCTCTTGTATTGACTATTGCAACTCACTGTACTTGGGAATCTGTCTGTCAAATTCGTCATGTCTGCAGCTGGCCCAAAATGCAGCCGCAAGGCTCCTAACTGGTACCGAGAAAAGGGAGAGCGTCATCCCTGTACTTGCCTCACCGCACTGGTTAAGATATACTAAGATATACACCACTAAGATATAGAATTGACAGAGCTTGATTCTGAGCTATATCTCTGATCTCCTCTTCTTACATTTACATTTATGGCATTTGGTTGACGCTCTTATCCAGAGCGACTTACAATTTGATCATTTTACACAAGTAGACGAAGGTAGTGTTAGGAATCTTGCCCAAGGACTCTTATTGGTATAGTGTAGGGTGCTTACCCAGGTGGGGGACTGAACCCCAGTCTACAGCATAGAAGGCAGAGGTGTTAACCACTACACTACACCAACCACCAACCTCTTCTTCCATTCCAACCTCATCTTCTAATCAGTTGCTCTTAGCCATTCCACGCTGCCCAATGAGAATCAAAGGTGATCAGGTCTTTTCTGTAACTGCCCCAAGACTCTAAAAGTCTTCCGCGGTTCATAAAGGAAACCCCTACAATAGAGGTTTTTGAGTCAAATCTTATAAGCCATATTTTTTTCTCAGGCTCTGCAGTAACTTTAATCATGATATTGATTTGATTATGTATTGCTCCTCCCTGATATCAAGAGGACAGACAGCCACTGCTGACCCACTGATGGCAAAAGTGGAGGTCCACTGGCATTTTGCTCAGCGCTTTTCCAGGCGGCCCACCATTGGTTAAACAGAGTAATAGACAAAATTCCACTTATCACTGTTCATTTTCCACTCACAGCCCAATTTACTTATTTTTCTGTCCTAAATTAGTTTAGTACTTCATTTTTATCTAATACAACATCTACAATGTTCTATAAAATCATTTCCTGGTCACTGTTTCTTTCAGTCGTTTGTCTAAGTTTACTTTCTAAAATAAAAGTCTTTGTGCAATTAAAATCTGTGTGGGGAGATAAAAACTAGTTAGATCTTGTAAAGTTCTATTTTGTTTTATTGTTCTTATATGATTTGTTCTGCATGCATGTTGTTTCTTATTTAATTTTAGTTAGTCAGTAGTGGTTATTTTAACGGCACTACGCCTTTAAATTTTTCAACAGAAATAAAGATTACTTTACCTTTTTTTTTTTTTTTTGGAATCCCCCTTAAACTGCAAGGGGCTGCCGGCATGTCCAGACTTCTCATAACTACATACCTTTACCGCGCAATTCGCTGTAGCAACTAAACAGTAAGCCTTAAGCTTAATAACCAAAAAATATGCCTGGAGTTTAAAAGGATGTAGCCTCACAAATTGAGGCTGCCGAGTTGAGTCAGTTGTGTTTACAGCAGGGAAAACAATGTGGCATGAAGCAGGACACAGTTCCACATAGTCCACATAATTCGCTCATATAATAAGCCTGCCTGTTAAACCAGAGCTTCTTCATCGTCTTACACTTGGTTACAGGCCTCCTGAGTGAATGTTCACATTTGCTTTGGCACATTGAACCACACAGTCGTGTACAGAGCAGGACACTGCTGTGTTTACACCGCCTACAAAGGACGGGCTGCCAGCACATCATCAAAATCAGCTGTCCGTTAATAAAATGATAAAAAACGGCCGCGTCTAGGTTCCACAAAAGCCCAAGGAAGGCACTAGTGAGCATTCACTACAACTTTATAGCTCCTTAATTAGCCTCTCTCAGCACAGCCGAGACAGCAGAAGAGCACAGGCAGTCTACAATGACACATTCACCGAAACAGCTGGTCGAAGCGATGCCTACCTTTGCCGATGCTAGTTACGGTTGCATCGTTAAATCCCGAGACGAGCAAGCGTCCAGAACGGAGGCTCTCGATGGAGAAGAGGATGTTTTCCTCTCGCTGTTTTCCGTTTTCCCTCCCGTTTTCGAGGCGTGGACAGCGGTAGACCGGGCGGAGCGTGTTGTGGGGAGCTGAGGCTCCGTTCACAGGCGCATCGCCGATCCATAATAAGACTGTTCAGTTCTGGAAATGCGAGTCGACTCCCACTACGACTCCAAGGCCCAATCCCATATGTCGGCAACCCAAATGTTAAGAAGAATCATTTTGTCATTTTAACAAAAATCAACAACCACAACATTTCATATCCATATTAATGAACTAAACTTTTACCATCTTGGCTGAAGACGTGTGTTAATATGTGCTAGCTGTCCTAGCGTAGGCTAAATAAAATATAAACGAAAACACAGGTAACTACTTTGCTCTGCTGATTTAGCTCAGCCAGCGATAGCCGCTTTTCTTGCATCACCGTGAAACGGCTCTCAGCGTTGAACGTTTTACGAGGCTGAAGTCAGCTCTTCGTTCGAACGTTCGGATTTTCCCGTTCCACCTTAACGTAAACGTTTCCGCTGCACCATTTAAGGTGGAACGGAAAAGCTCGAACAAGAAGCTGAGAGTGCTTGAGAGTTTCTGGTTGCAGTTTAAATGTACCAGGACCAGTTGGAGTGTTTATCAATGCAAATAAATCGCCAAATTCTCGATGTCCGAAATTTTTCTCTTTTTCTTTTCGTTAGCTACTAACGTTAACCTAGCTAGGCGAGAGGCTTGGTTACTATGGTAACCAGCCGTGTGCATTAGCTAACTTAGCAGTTATAGCTATATTCAGTCAACACAACACCGTTAAAGCTATATTAACTCAACACAACACAATTATACCTATATTAACACAACACAACACAGTTATAGCTATATTAACACAACACAGTTATAGCTATATTAACTCAACACAACACCGTTAAAGCTATATTAACTCAACACAACACAATTATAGCTATATTAACACAACACAGTTATAGCTATATTCAGTCAACACAACACCGTTAAAGCTATATTAACTCAACACAACACAATTACAGCTATATTAACTCAACACAACACAGTTATAGCTATATTAACACAACACAGTTATAGCTATATTCAGTCAACACAACACCTTTAAAGCTATATTAACTCAACACAACACAATTACAGCTATATTAACTCAACAGAACACAGTTATAGCTATATAACTCAACACAACACCGTTATAGCTATAGTAACTAAACACAACACAGTTATAGCTATGTTAACTCAACACAACACATTTATAGCTATATTCAGTCAACACAACACAGTTATAGCTATATTAACTCAATGCAACACCGTTATAGCTATATTAACTCAACACAACAAGTTATAGCTATATTAACTCAACACAACACCGTTATAGCTATATTAACTCAATGCAACACCGTTATAGCTATATTAACTCAACACAACACAGTTATAGCTATATTAACTCAACATAACACCGTTATAGCTATATTAACACAACACAGTTATAGCTATATTAACTCAACACAACACAGTTATAGCTATATTAACTCAACACAACACCGTTATAGCTATATTAACTCAACATAACACCGTTATAGCTATATTAACGCAACACAGTTATAGCTATATTAACTCAGCATAACACTGTTATAGCTATATTAACTCAACATAACACAGTTATAGCTATATTCAGTCAACACAACACAGTTATAGCTATATTAACTCAACACAACACAGTTATAGCTATATTAACTAAACACAACACCGTTATAGCTCTATTAACTCAACACAACACAGTTATTAACTCAACACAACACCGTTATAGCTATATTAACTCAACACAACACCGTTATAGGTATATTAACTCAACACAACACAGTTATAGCTATATTAACTCAACACAACACCGCTATAGCTATATTAACATTCCACACAAAACCAAGGCATACAGAACCACGTCTGGCAAAAATAAACAGCACTACACGTTAAAAAATAGCTCTTCAAATGTTATTTAGTAAAAGAAAAGGATATATTTAGGACCATGAGTTCTACTTAGAACCATTTACGTTCTTGAATGCTTGTTTGCATGGTGAAATTGCTCCTCAGGTTGATGGAGAATATGTTGTATATGGTTCTAATTAGCAGTAACAAGGGTTAGGCTACTGTTACAGTGTCAAACGTGGAAAGCTTGTTAGTGCTACATATTGAACCAATGTCAAAATTGTTCAATACAGAACTATATACATTACATCCTCCATCAGTCTGAGGGACCACTTGTATTCGTATATATTATTTGTGATTATAAACAGAACCATTGCCTTTGGTGTGTATCTTAATTAGAATTTACCTTAGCAAGGGCATTTGAAGAGCTAACACTAGCTACATTAACTTGACTAAGAGAAAAGCGGAACCCTCAGGGCCTCCTAGGTCAGCAGAGAAGATCTAATGATTTCTGGGAGCTAAGAAAATACATGTGTGTGACTTTTAGCTCATTTAATAGAATCATGGTTGTATTTTAAATGGGTGTCACTCAGCCATTTGAAAGATTTAGGCCCAATACCATACCAGTACCAGAACTTGGTTACAAAGGGTTGTGGTTGAAATCTTCTCCTATGAAATGGGACAACCCTCAAATAAAGAAGAACATTATTTCATTCACAGGCTGCTAGCTCTGCTCTATAGGCTATAGGCTTTTTTATGCTTGTTCTAAAGAAAAGACTCATAATACATTGAAACAACATTAAACTAAGACAACAATGGTTATCATGTAGGACCATGTAACCCTAACACTTTGTCCTACCCCTTTATCTCAACAAAAATCAGGACACCCTACCCCTAATCGTGAATGTGCAAAAACATTCTAAACAGGATTTAAAGAAGTTAATCCATGCATTTATTTTCAGCAGGACTACTGCAATGGTCTGCTTAACAGTCTCCTCCTTATTCAGAATGCCAGTGTAACATGGTATCCCCAACAAGAGACTGGACAAGTGATGTCACCCTTGATACTTTAAGTTCTCAGCAAGCACTGTATAGGCGCTTAGTTCATTTTACAAAATCATGATCAGTAACATCGACCACAGCCACATGACTGCTGATTCAAAAGAAGCAAACAAGTGTTCTTTTATGTAGGTTTCTTATATGAAGCCCACAGTTTAACTATAAAATATATGTGAAACACTAGGTCAGGGGCATCCAGTCCAGTGTCAGGGCCAAATGCGACCCATGGGCAGATTTTAGTTGGCCTGTGGTTTCTGTTTTAGAGCATGTTAGTGGCCCACCAGCCAATACATTGCAATTTTTCCCTTCACCTGATGGTGGTAGCAGTACTGCAAAATTATAGTGTAATGCACTGCAGCAGAGAACTTGTATGGAGGAAAATTACCACTCAGTCATGTCTTTCTCAAACACTAGAGGTTACTCCCAAGCAATTCCAGAATGAATGGATTAATACAGAACATTTGTGGAAAATCACGGTTTACAAATTCTTAAACATTTTTAATCTAAATAATTTTCAAAACACGTAACTGTATACAACATTGTAACACTGCAGTTATATTTTTGTGTGCTTTAGAACTCGAGTTATAGGAGTTTAAAACGTTGTTTCATGTACATTCATGACATCTGTGAGCATGAACAGCCAATGAGCTGCTTTGTATGCCAGCTAAAACACATTTGCTGCAGAAAAAGAAAATATATAGGTGAGTTTTCTTAATTTTTTTAGTGAAACACATCCTTCAACTTTCTAAAATTAAAACGTTCTGGGCGAGTGAATAGAAACTATTTAAACTTTTTGCTTTTAGCTGTTTAGCTCCATTTACTGGCATTCATTAAGGACTCACTCATGGCCACCCTCTGGTTTTATGTGCGTTTACATGCTCTACATGATTGCATTTTTCATATTTTGAAAAGTTAATATTTTAAATGATTTGTAAATAATAATGTATTTTCATATGTACTGATCTTGCCTTCTTTGAAAAAAGTTTGGGGCCAGGTCACTGTTATATGTGTGTGTATATATATATATATATATATATACTGCTCAAAAAAATAAAGGAAACACTTAAACAACACAATATAACACCAAGTAAATCAAACTTCTGTGAAATCAAACTGTCCACTTAGGAAGCAACACTGATTGACAATCAATTTCACAGCTGTTGTGCAAATGGAAAAGACAACAGGTGGAAATTATTGCCAATTAGCAAGACACACTCAATAAAGGAGTGGTTCTGCAGGTGGGGACCACAGACCACTTCTCAGTACCTTTCTGCTTTCTGGCTGATGTTTGGGTCACTTTTGAATGTTGGTGGTGCTTTCACACTCGTGGTAGCATGAGACGGACTCTACTACCCACACAAGTGGCTCAGGTAGTGCAGCTCATCCAGGATGGCACATCAATGCGAGCTGTGGCAAGAAGGTTTGCTGTGTCTGTCATTGTAGTGTCCAGAGGCTGGAGGCGCTACCAGGAGACAGGCCAGTACACAAGGAGATGTATAGGAGGCCGTAGGAGGGCAACAACCCAGCAGCAGGACCGCTACCTCTGCCTTTGTGCAAGGAGGAACAGGAGGAGCACTGCCAGAGCCCTGCAACATGTGCATGTGTCTGCACAAACGGTTAGAAACCGACTCCATGAGGATGGTATGAGGGCCCGACATCCACAGATGGGGGTTGTGCTCACAGCCCAACACCGTGCAGGACGCTTGGCATTTGCCAGAGAACACCACGATTGGCAAATTCGCCACTGGCGCCCTGTGATCTTCACAGATGAAAGCAGGTTCACACTGAGCACATGTGACATCACATGTTACACTTACACACTGTCAATGTGTTTAGTGTTTTTAGGAGCTAAACGTAACTCGCTGAGGGAGAACAGTTACAGAGTTAAGCAAATGCTTGGTGAGGTGATGCGTTCTTCATTTCAGCTTCTTATTCAGTGAAAGATGATAACTTAAGCAGTATCACGTCATCTTCAGAGCTGAAGATGGCAGTGGAGGCTGCAAAATGGCATTTAAAAAATAAACAACTGATGTCAAGTTGAAAATCAATTTATATGAACAATGTGTTCAAGGGAGAGAAATAGACATGATTGAGGAAATATATGCAAACTCAACAGACGATAGATTACACTATGTAACACAAGTTTTGTTCCCAGCTTTTTAATGTTATATTCCAATTGCTTATGTCTAAAACAAATAAAAAATTGCTTACATTCATCATAAACTTCGCTTTTGTGACCACGGCAACGAAAAATATGAATTTTTATTATAGAAACAGACGATTTTGCATCTTCTCATTTATACAGTCAGACTAAGAACACTATAGGCATTGCAAATTTACACAGATTACCAAAAACTGTTCAGAAGTGTGTGGTTTTCCGAGATTTACGACTATACTGCAAATCAGATTCACGAATCAATCCCCAAATATAGTCGCCCATCATGTTCTCGTTATATTGTCCTTGGTAACGGCATTCAAAGTTCATAATGTCCTGGTGGAAGCGCTCACCTTGCTCCTCTGAATAAGCTCCCATGTTCTCTTTGAACTTATCAAGATGAGCATCAAGGATATGGATTTTGAGTGACATCCTGCAGCCCATTGCAGCATAGTTCTTTATCAGAGTCTGGACCAGTTGTACATAGTTTTCATCTTTATGATTGCCTAGGAAGCCGCGAACCACTGCGACAAAACTGTTCCAAGCCGCTCTCTCCTTCCTATTCAGCTTCTTGGGAAATTCACTGCACTCTATGATCTTCTTGATTTGTGGTCTGACGAAGACACCAGCTTTGATCTTTGCTTCAGACAGCTTAGGGAAAAGATCTTGGAGGTAATTGAAAGCTCTTGACTCCTTATCTAGAGCCCTGACAAATTGTTTTATGAGCCCCAACTTGATGTGTAGTGGTGGCATCAGCACCTAGCGTGGGTCCACCAGTGGCTCCCACTTTACATTGTTCTTCCCCACAGTGAACTCTGTCCGCTGAGGCCAGTCCCACCTGTGGTACTGCACTTTAGTATCCCGGCTGTCCCAAAGGCAAATAAAGCAAGGATCCATCCATCCATCCATCCATTTTCTAAGCCGCTTCTCTGTCAGGGTCGCGGGGGGGTGCTGGAGCCTATCCCAGCAGTCTTCGGGCGGAAGGCAGGATACACCCTGGACAGGTCGCCAGTCCATCGCAGGGTAAAGCAAGGATACTTAGTAAAACCACCTTGGAGGCCCATTAGGAATGACACCATTTTGAAATCTCCAATAACTTCCCAGCCATACTCATCATACTTCAAGGCACCTCAACATCTTGACACTGGTGTATTCCTCTTTCAGGTGCACCG
Source organism: Pygocentrus nattereri (assembly GCF_015220715.1). NCBI lineage: Eukaryota > Metazoa > Chordata > Actinopteri > Characiformes > Serrasalmidae > Pygocentrus > Pygocentrus nattereri. The sequence continues at coordinate 17,034,156 of NC_051232.1, forward strand.
AGTGAGCTACAGGAAGAGATGGGTACTTGTTCCCATTGTGAAGCAGCATGGCTTTGAGGCTCTTGCATGAGCTGTCTATGAAGAGACGCCACTCATTCGGGTTACAGGTGATACCTATAGCCTCGAATAGACCGGCCACATTGTTGCAGAAGCACAGTCCATCTTGATGACTGAAGAAGGTGGAAAAAACTTGGTGACGCTTCCTTTGACCTGTGACTTGGACGCTTTCATCTAAAAAGTTCCATTGCTTGAGCCGTGATGTCAGAAGCTCAGCGTTGGACTTGGTGAGACCAAGGTCTCTGATCAGATCGTTGAGGTCTTTTTGGTTAGGGTAGTATGGCTTCCGCTCCTCATCTGCACATGAAGAGAAATCGTGATCTTCAACATCTTCCTGGGTGTCTGACCTGCTGCTTTCTTCTGAAGGTGGTGTTGCTCTGTCTGGAGGTGTTGGTACAGGAAGTTCAGGGCAGTGTGGTACTGGGGCAATAGATGAAGGAATGTCAGGATACATTACAGGCGTTGCATTTTTGCCAGTGCGACGTTTGGAAGGGTCCACCATGCAGAAGTAGCAATTTGTTGAGTGATCAGTCGGTTCACGCCAAATTCTTGGGACAGCAAAATGCATGGCTCTCTTCTCTCCCCTGTACCAACCTATAAGCAAACAAAATAAAATTTGGATTGAGAATTTGATTTAGGCCTATTTCACACTAATGACTAGTGGTATGTCCGATATTAACACAGTTTGAAATCTGTTATATATCAAACAATAAAATATATCTGTATATATTTGATATATTTAACTACAACATGTGAAAAGGTGTTAATTAAAGCTCTTTTAAACTTTAACTGATTTAAAAATTTTGCAAAATAAAAATTTAAATCTGCTATTTAAGAGAGTATAATTTATCCGCTTACCTTCAAGAGTTTTCTTGCAGTGCTCACATGTGAAATGAGGAGCCCATGGTTTGTCTTGGTCACCAACAGGCATGCCGAAGTATGCTTTGTAGGCCTCACACATCTTAGCAGATGCTTCCACAGAGTACTTTTTCGCTCTTGTCTTTATAAAATGGCCACATACATAGCAAAATGCGTCTGCTGGATGTATGCAACCTCTTGATGCCATCTAAATTGACTAAGTTGCTGTGTACTGTAAGGAAAAAGGATGTCTCTCCAAACTCAATAAAAATGGTCAATCTTTATTCCATGCAGTATCAAAGTACAAGAGTGTACTGAGGATTCAGCAGAGCAAGACTGATCACCCGGTAGCAGAGTAACACACAATATATACATTTGAAAGTAGTGGTCCTTCCTAAGCTCCTCCTGTAATGGGTGTGGGGTGAAGTGTGAATACTGTCGTTATCAGAATCTGAATATAGAATGAATTCACACCTGTCTGTCTAGGTCAATTCCCCTTTGTCTGTGATGGCAGTTGCCCACTTACTATGCAATCCCAATCAATTACATCATGTCTCTCCATCTCTCAGGAAGGGCTATAGTGGCCCTATATAACTGTAGTTATACAGCTACCTACAATTCTGTACAGTCCCAGAAAGTTCTAGATAATTCTGGACAGTTCTAGAAAGTTCTTGATAGTTCTCACAATTCCAGAAGCTTCTTAAGTATCTTGAAATATGGCGAATATCCTTAAAAATAGATCAATTTCAAAATATCATTGTGCTGACCACAAAAGCAAAGTTTACAGGGAATAATAACTTTTTTCTATTCATTTAGGGTACAAACAATCAGGAAAACACACTTAACAACTGGGAACAAAAATTTTTTTGAAAATTGTTACATGGTGTTATCTGATTCCAACAACAATGAGAATTCATATGAAGGTGTCTTGGAGACTCGGATGACCAAAATCCCTAATGAACCTGTGACCTCAGGTATGCATGTATATATGTATATGCATGCAAGTCTTATGCACCCAAGACACATTTTCAAAATCAATTTATTTGTGAAGTATGTGTTTATTTGCTGAGAAAAAGTGTTAATATTTGAATAAACAGAATTTATAGAATATTAGTTAATAATTATACACACACACTGGGGCAAAAAAGTATTTAGTCAGCCACTGATTGTGCAAGTTCTCCTACTTAGAAAGATGAGAGAGGTCTGTAATTTTCATCATAGGTACACTTCAACTATTAGAGACAAAATGAGAAAAAAAATCCAGGAAAATCACATTGTAGAATTTTTGAAGAATTTATTTGTAAATTATGGTGGAAAATAAGTATTTGGTCAATAACAAAAGTTCAACTCAATACTCTGTAACATAACCTTCATTGGCAGTGACAGAGGTCAAACGTTTCCTGTAAGTCTTCACCAGGTTTGCACACACTGTAGCTGGTATTCTGCAGATTTCCTCTAGAGCAGTGATGTTTTGGGGCTGTCGCTGGGCAACTCAACTCCCTCCACAAATTTTCTATGGGGTTGAGGTCTGGAGACTGGCTAGGCCAATCCAGGACCTTGAAATGCTTTTTTCGGAGCCACTTCTTCATTGCCTGGGTGGTGTGTTTGGGATCATTGTCATGCTGGAAGATCCAGCCATGTTCCATCATCAATGCTCTCGCTGATAGAAGGAGGTTTTGTCTTAAAATCTCATGAAATATGGCCCTGTTCATTCTTCCCTTAACACGGATCAGTCGTCCTGTCCCCTTTGCAGAAAAACAGCCCCAAAGCATGATGTTCCCACCCCCATGCTTCACAGTAGGTATGGTGTTCTTGGGATGCAACTCAGCATTCTTCTTTCTCCAAAAACGACGAGTTGAGTTTTTACCAAAAAGTTCTATTTTGATTTCATCTGACCACATGATATTCTCCCAATCCTCTTCTGGATCATCCATATGCTCTCTGGCAAACTTCAGATGGGCCTGGACATGTACTGGCTTAAGCAGGGGGACACGCCTGGCACTGCAGGATTTGAGTCCCTCTCGGCGTAGCGTGTTACTGATGGTAGCCTTTGTTACTTTGGTCCCAGCTCTCTGCAGGTCATTCATCAGGTCCATCTGTGTAGCTCTGGGATTTTTGCTCACCGTTCTCATGATCATTTTGACCCCACGAGATCTTGTGTGGGCCTCCAGATCGAGGGAGATTATCAATGGTCTTGTATGTCTTCCACTTTCTTATAACTGCTCCCACAGTCGATTTATTCACACCAACCTGCTTGCCTATTCACTCTTCCCAGCCTGGTGCAGGTCTGCAATTTTCTTCCTGGTATCCTTCGACAGCTCTTTGCCATGGTTCAGTTTGGAGTCTGACCATTTGAGGTTGTGGACAGGTGTCTTTTATACAGATAACAAGGTCAAACAGGTGCCATTAATACAGGTAACGAGTGGAGGACAGAAGAGCTTCTTAAAGAAGTTACAGGTCTGTGAGAGCCAGAAATCTTGCTTGTTTGTGGGTGACCAAATACTTATTTTCCACCATAATTTACAAATAAATTCTTTAAAAATCCTACAATGTGATTTCCTGGATTTTTTTCTCATTTTGTCTCCCATAGTTGAAGTGTACCTATGATGAAAATTACAGACCTCTCTCATCTTTCTAAGTAGGAGAACTTGCACAGTGGCTGACTGTATATATCAGTGGCTCAGTGTATATATATATATATATATATATATATATATATATATATATATATATATATACACATACATATATATATATATATATATATATATATATATATTTTTTTTTTTTTTTTTTTTAAATAAATGGTGATTTTATGGATGTTAGTGTGTTTAACCGTTTAACCATTTTCAAACCTCTCCCCAAGGAAGCCCAGAAATATATGTAGTTAAAAAGCAACTCCTGGTTTGACCAATTGTAATGTGTGGGAGCGGAGATGAGGCAGACGCATGTGTGAAGACAAGCAAGATTTATTCGGGGTAAATCCAGATTTGGGGTCAGAACATTCCAAGTTCATAGGGCCAACACGGATGGAACAGAAAAGACATGATGAACCTGAACATAGAGTAAACAAACAATACTAAACACTACCAAACAACACCAGCACAAACAATACGAAGACCAACAAACCACTAGGAAAAACACAGGGCTTAAATACAACAGGGATAATAATGGATAACAGGACACAGGTGGAAAACAGGTGGCAACAATTAGGGGCGGAGACTGAAAACAAGGGGGCTGGACTGGGAAGATAAACGAAAGCACATTGACACGTAAACAAAAGCACATGAAAGACCAAAACACAAACACATGGATAACCGGGAGGGGCCAATCATGACACCAATCAGTGCTTCATTTAATTGTGCTCATGATGTAATTGATGATATTAACAAGTCTCTGTGGTGGCTGTGAAGGTGTCAAGGAAAAATATGTACCCATACTTGTTACTTTTTATTGGTTTTATGTTTATATGAATTATGAATATCACTTTATTCTTATGTATATTGTGATAAACTCACTGCTGAGGTTAATTGTTTATATATATGTATAATTATCAACACTGTACACATTACATTTATTAAATTCTTAATTAAATCATTAGTTTCAGGAAGCAGATTCCACATTCTGGCTGCAGTCTGTCTGGAATTGCTTCTCCTGCTGGCTGCCATCACAGTGCTGTGGATCAAGTTCTCCAGTGTAATGGCAGAGAGAGACCTGCTGCAAACTAATAACTCCAACCTGACAAAGGAGAGAGACCAGTTACAGACCAGCCTGACTTCAGAGAAAAACAGTTACAGAACAAGAGACATGAACTCCAGACAAAGCTTTCAAACTGGGTGAGTGAAAATTTGAGTAATGCTTTATTTTGCAGTCTCCTTTTCGGCATTGCATACTCCAAAGTACTAGGTAATCATTTTGGGTAGCATGATTGAGAACCAGATTCAGTTTTGTTTCAGGTAATAAACAAATACATACAATGTAAGAGTCTTGGAAAATTGCTATTTTTTTTGCCTACCCTGTACCTACCCTGTACTTTTTAACCAAAATAATTATACAGTATTGTGAAGTTTATACATCACACTTACACAGTTTATACATATAACTCTGGACTAATATGGTCAGACTGTAATGGAACTTTCCATCTAGTACTTTTTTATCTAGTACTTTAGTTTACTACGTAAAGAAAGTTTCTTATCTATGTTAGTAAATATAGCCTTTCTGTGTATGCCCCCTGGTGCTGGGATGATTTTTATTAGCCTATTAATGTCTGTATATGACATTTACATTTCCCTTTGGTCTATGTGTTGTCTGAGCACAAATCTGAAGGTTTAATCATTTCTAATAGAGGACAACAGAGTAGATGGTATCTCATGGGAATGATTCTGGGGGTTTAAGGCTAAGATAGATCTGTAAGACAGATCTTGGTTCATGAACGTTTCTGTGTGCGTTTAATTTAAGTATGTTACATACTGTGTGATGGCCTCTAACACTGCAAAAACAAAGATAAGCAGCTGCACTGCAGCTTCATCTCTTCTTCTTCTTCTTCGTCTTTCGGCTGCTCCCTTTAGGGGTCGCCACAGTGGATCATCTGCCTCCATCTTGCCCTATCCACTGCCTCCTCTACTTTTATACCAACCATCTCCATGTCCACCTTCACTACATCCATAAACCTTCTCTGAGGTCTACCTCTTCTCCTTCTGCACGGCAGCTCCATCTCCAACATTCTTTGACCAATATATCCACTATTCCTCCTCAACACATGTCCAAACCATCTCAACCTGGCCTCTCTGGCTTTATCTCCAAACTGCTCCACCTTCACTGTCCCTCTGATCTGCTCATTTCTAATCTTGTCATCCTTGTCACTCCCAACGAAAATCTCAGCATCTTCATCTCCGCCACCTCCAGCTCAGCCTCCTGTCTTTTAGACAGAGCCAGTCTCCAAACCATACATCATAGCAGGACGCACTACTGTCTTGTAAACCTTCCATTTCACTCTTGCTGCTATCCTTCTGTCAGACATCAGCCCTGACACCCGTCTCCACCCACTCCATCCTGCCTGCACCCTCTTCTTCACCTCTTTTCTACACTGTCCATTGCTCTGGATGGTTGACCCAAGATATTTGAAGTCATCCATCTTTAAGACCTCTACTCCTTGCATCTTCACCTTTCCACCTGCCTCCCTCTCATTCACACACATGTATTCCGTCTTGTCTCTACTGACCTTCATTCCTCTCCTCTCCAGTGCAAACCTCCACCTCTCCAGATTCTCTTCCACCTGCTCTCTACTCTCACCACAGATTACAATGTCATCTGCAAACATCATGGTCCATGGAGCCTCCTGCCTGACCTCATCTGTCAACCTTTCCATCACCATTGCAAACAAGCAGGGGCTCAAAGCTGATCCCTGATGTAACCCTACCTTCATCTCTTCATCTCTATTAAATATAAAAATTAGAAAGTGCAGTTTATTGAAGGTTGTGGTTGTACTTTATTGTCTTCTCTCATTTCGACATGAAAGCACAGAATCTAAGTGCCATTTGCTGATTATGATGCTTCACTGTGCAAGGGAAGCTGCAGTGTCCTCATAACGCACCCAAACCTAATGAACACATCTCTATCCATTATCGAATTAATCTAAGCACCTCAGAACCTGTCAGATAGTTTCAGGGAACTGTTATCCTCCTTGAACACAGGACAAATAAAATGGCATATATGTACTATGTGTGTGTACAATGAAAAATATGTACAATTAAAACAAAACAAGAAAGCAAAGTGTTTGTCATGGGAAGTAATTAGAAAAACATGCACATGATTGAAAGAAAACAAGAGAATGGATTGTTAATTGTGAGTATGAATTAAGAAATCATAATTACAAATAAAAGGAAATATGCATGCAACTTGCAGAGCGTTCCCTCAAAATTACTTTTTTCCTCCCCTCCAGGGTTTTGCCATATGCAGTATGTGACTGTGATGCAGAGCGAGGTAGCAGATGCATGTGCGGAGGTAAGCGACTTTTATTGAGGGCAAATCCAAAATCAGGGTCGTAACGGTCCAGGGTCATTGAGCCATTACGGAGAGATTGGGGTTCAGACATGACAAATAACAGAATCAAACCAACACAGAGCTTCAAACAAAGACCGATACAATGAAACAGGGCAAGGACAAAGACCAGCCAACACAACGTGCAAACACAGGGCTTAAATACAAGAGGGATAACAAGGGACAGGTGAAAAACAGGTGGAGACAATCAGGGGAGGAGTTACAAAACAAGGGGCTGGACTAAACCAAAACAAAAACGCACATGGGCAAAACCATGACAAACATAAATTTCCAAGTATTCTAAATAATGGACCCACAGATGTAACAGCCTGGAAACAGTCCTAGTCCTAGATTCAACCTTTCTATATATTTAGAATGTCAAAATGAAAGAAACTTGTCTAAATGCTGCTGCACTTAGTTCAGCCCTGAAGCCCCATCAGCTTTCTCTGCTGGTCTTGAGGTGGATTTGCTTACTTTGTCCATGTAATTTAGCTACCTTACTACATAGATAGCATGATTAAAACATAACTTTGTAAAGCTGGTCTCAGCCAAACATTCTGTTCAGTGTCAGCTTTTCAGGCTCCGTTGTGGAGTCACGCTGCTTATTATTCAGCCAAACCAGCTCATATTACCAACTTACCATGTTACAAATGTACTGACAATGAAATGACTCATAAATGGAAGTTGTGTTTGGTTTACCAGGGAGACAAATCCAGAGCTGAATTTTTTTAAGTTTATTTTTGGTCACAGGGATGGTACAAAACAATTATATCTGCTCTCTGCCACTGTACACTGTCGCCTGTGAAAGTACACTTTTCATTCATCATGGTCCAAATAACAGAAATGTTCCCTCAAGGGCACAACAGAGGTTTTAAGGCCCAATTGTGCACCGTAAATACGTTTTTTTCCAGGTGAAAAGTATGTATTTGTACCTTTTCATAACCTAATGTTTGAAAACAGAACAATAAAATAAAACCCTGGAGGCGAGACGGGGTGTGTGGAGTCAGTAAGCTTAGAAAATATGTTTTCAATTTTGGTATAATTATGTTCCCTGACTAAAAGTACTGAGATGTACCCTTGAAGGGACCACTCCAGTCACAAGAGGAGTACAGCCCTAGTGACAGTTTCATACTTTTTTTCTGAGAGTGTACAGGGGTGTCCTTTAAAAGTAACACAGGTTTATCTCTTGACCAAAATATAGATGAGAGCAGCATATGTCACCAAAAAACCATGTCCCCACTGGGTGAAAACAAACCCAGTCAAAGGGTCAGTGCCAAATTGGAAAAAGTAGTGCCACCATGCCTAAAAGCTGCTATGGAGCATTTTGCACATCTAACAATAATAAAAAATATAGTTCACATTTTCTTTACTTCCCCAAAGAAGTAAGTAAGTAAATTTTATTTATATAGCACATTTAAAACCAAAGTGCTTTACAATAAAACAAAAAGAATTCCCACCTTCCCGAACACCACTACCATACATTCACACAACAGTGTACAGACATCAGTCCATAGATCAAAAACTGCTGGATGCTAATCGATAAAAATGTGTTTTAAGCTCTGTTTTAAAACCAGTCATAGAGGATGCATGCCTGTTGTCACTTGGAAGGCCATTCCAAAGTCTGCATGCAGCGACAGCAAAAGCAAAAGCACAATCCCCCTTTTTGTTTAAGACGAGTTAAAAGTGATTGAGATGCAGACCTTAAAGATCTTGATGGTGTATATGTATATATATATATATGGTTCTCAGGCAGAAAAGTGTGAAGAGCCCTCTCTAGGTCGGGGTTAAGCTCTTGCCTCAAGTGGAGGAGTTTAAGTATCTCGGGGTCTTGTTCACAATGGTAAAAGGGAAATGAGTTTCCTCCGCAGGGTGTCTGGACTCTCCCTTACAGATAGGGTGAGAAGTTCGGTCATCCGGGAGGGACTCGGAGTAGAGCCACTGCTTCTCCACGTCGAGAGGAGCCAGCTGAGGTGGTTCGACCATCTGGTTAGGATGCCTCCTGGACACCTCCCTCGGGAGGAGACCCCGGGGAAGATCCAGGACATGCTGGCCTAGAGTGCCTCGGAATCCCCCCCAGGGAGCTAGTGGAAGTGGCTGGGGAAAGGGAGGTCTGGGCATCAACATATGCAGGTGCCTGACCATTCATCCATCCATCCATCATCTTCCGCTTCTCCGGTGTTCGAGTCACGGGGGCAGCATCCTAAGCAATGAGGCCCAGACCTCCCTTTCCCCAGCCACTTCCACTAGCTCCCTGGCCGAACCACCTCAGCTGGCTCCTCTCGACATGAACCATAGGTGAGGGTGGGAACGTAGATCGACTAGTAAATCGAGAGCCTTGCCTTATGGCTCAGCTCTTTCTTTACCACAACAGACTGGTAAAGAGCCCGCATCACTGCTGACCCAGCACCAATCCGCCTGTCAATCTCCCGCTCCCTTGTACCATCACTTGTGAACAAGACCACGAGATACTTAAACTCAAGACCTCATCCCCGACCCATAGAGGGCTCTCCACCCTTTCCCGCCTGAGAACCATGGCCTCGGATTTAGAGGTACTGATCCTCATCCCGGCCGCTTCACACTCGGCTGCAAACCGATCCTGACCATTCAAAGCTCTAAAAACCATCAATGTCAATTTATATTGATTTCTGTAATGCACTGGGAGCCAGTGTAAGGATGCTAAAATTGGAGTAATGTGCTCTCTTTTCTTCGTACCAGTGAACATTCTGGCTGCAGCATTTTGAACTAGTTGTAAACTAGCCAAAGATACTTTGTTAATTCCAAAATACAGTGCATTACAGCAATCCAATCTAGATGTCACAAAGGCATAATTGACTTTTCCAAATTCGAAGCATTAAGGAATAATTTTAACTTGGAGATTTTCCTAAGCTGGAAGAAACTAGCCTTGACCACTGCATTTATTTGCTTATCAAATTTAAATTCGGTATCAAAAACGACCCCAAGGTTTTTAACTTGTGTTTTTTATAAAAGGGGTTAAAGAACCCAGATTTTCTTTCAAGCTCTTGTGGGGGGACCAAACAAAATAACCTCTGTTTTACTATCATTCAGCTGAAGAAAGATCTGGGTCATCCAATTCTTAATTTCCATGATACATTCATTGAGTCTTCCTAAGGAGTAATGATTTCCAAGGTTTAAAGGTAAATATAATTGTAGATCATCTGCATAACAATGAAATGAGATGTTATGTTTATGAATAATTTGGAATAGGGGGAGCATGTATAACAATGAAAGCACAGATAGCTGCAAAGGAAACCGGTTCAAATTTCTCAAATGTTGGAGTACCTGGCTGAAAGGCAAAAAGCTGAATCACAGAAATTGAGATATTAGACCTAGCCTATTCAACCTTGGCCACAAAGAAATCCAGAAAAGCTTTACAGTTATTAAGAGATGCTACTGGGCCATAGCACGAAAGTTTAGTACTGAATTTATTGTATGAAACAGATATTTTGGCTTTTGCTGTTTTTTTTAGATCATTTCTGAAAAGTATTCTGCTTTTGAAGATATGACCATTTCTTGAAATCTAACCAAACATGATTTGATAATCTCAAATGATACTTGCAGCCTATCCTTCTTACATTTGTGCTCAGCGATCCTATACTCTTTCCTAGCCGTCCTAAGAGAGTCATTCAGCCAAGATTGAGATTTACACTGTGTGCACAATTATTAGGCAAGTGAGTATTTTGAACATATTATCATATTAACTCCAAGCTGGATAAACTTGAATGCTTAATGGATTTAAGCATAGCAGGTGATGTGTATCTGTGTAATGAGGGAGGGTGTGGCCTAAGGAGGTCAACACCCTATATCAAGGTGTGCATAATTATTAGGCAGCTTTTTTCTTTAGGCAACATGGGCCAAAAAAGAGATTGAACTGACTCTGAAAAGTTCAAAATGACCAAAAGTCTCTCAGAGGGATGCAGAACTCTTGAAATTGCTAAGATATTGGGGCGTGATCACAGAACCATTAAACGTTTTGTTGCAAATAGTCAACAGGGTTGCAAGAAATGTGCTGAGAAAACAAGACGCAAATTAACTGCCAAGGATTTGAGAAGAATCAAGCGTGAAGTTCTATCATATTCCAGAACTGCAACCTAGCTGGAGTATCAAGAAGTACAAGATGTTCAGCGCTCAGAGACCTGGCCAAGGTAAGGAAGGCTGAAACCCGAGCACCACTGAACAAGACACATAAGCTGAAGTGTCTAGACTGGTCCAAGAAGAATCTGAAGACAGATTTTTCAAACATTTTATGGACTGATTAAATGAGAGTGACTCTTGACGGACCAGATGGCTGGATCAGTAACGGGACAGAGCTCCACTTCGAGTCAGACGCCAGCAAGGTGGAGGTGGGGTACTGGTATGGGCTGGTATTATTAAAGATGAGCTGGTTGGACCTTTTCGGGTTGAATTTGGGCTCAAAATCAACTCCCAAGCCTACTGCCAGTTTTTAGAAGACACTTTCTTTAAGCAGTGGTACAGGAAGAATCTGCATCTTTCAAATAGACAATGATTTTTATGCAGGACAATGCTCCATCACATGCATCCAAGTACTCCTCTGCATGGCTCACCAGTAAGTCATCAAAGATGAAAAACTTATGACATGGCCCCCTTCCTCACCTGACCTGAACCCAACTGAGAACTTGTGGGCAATTCTTAAACAGGAGATTTACAGTGAAGGAAAACAGGACACCTCTCTGAACAGTGTCTGGGAGGCTGTGGTTGCTGCTGCACAAAAAGTTGATCGTCAACAGATCAAGAAACTGACAGACTCCATGAATGGAAGGCTTATCACTGTTATTGAAAAGAAGGGTGGCTGTATTGGTCACTAATTTTATTTTTTTTTTCTCAGAAATGTTCATTGGAAAGCTTTGAGTTGTTTGTTTATAATTCTCACTTGAACAGATGAAAATAAAAAAGTGAGATGGGGAAAATGTGTGATTTTCATTTAGCTGCGTAATAATTCTGCACCATTATAGTTGCCCAATAAATGTGCACATATAGATATTCTCCTTAGAAAGCCAAAACTTCACTTTTACTTTCTTAAACATTCATGTTTGAGGTTTATTAACATTTTGGATTAACCGAGAGCGCTGTAGTTGGTCATTAATAAAAATAATCCTCAAAAATAAGACTTGCCTAATAATTGTGCACACAGTGTAAACTTAGGATGTCTAACTCTCAGAGGGGCAACTGAATCCAGCACAGTTCTACAGTGGTTTTGAAAAAAAGCAGTTAGGTCTTCAATGCTCCTACATGAACGTCCTACATGAAAAATAATTTGTATAAGCAAGTGCAAACTGAGTAGCTGTAGTGGGACCTAACTTTCTAGAAGGTTGTTTTGAAGTTCTAATAGCCATATGATGTGAAGCTATCAGGGAACTGAACATAACAGGCATGTGGTCAGAAAATGCAGTACATTAAAACCATGACATAGAATTAGATCAAAAGTATGTCCACGCTCATGAGTAGGGTCATTTACATGCTGAGTAAAATCAAATGAGTCCAGCAAATGGTTAAATTCACTGACCATAGGCTTATAAGGGCAACATATATGAATGATAAAGTCCCCCAGAACCAGAGGGGATGAAAATGGTTAACTGTGGCACCGACCCAGTCAATGCATGTACGTCTGTGGGAAACACTTAATTACAGGCTAGTTAATGAGGCTAAAGTCAACAGTTATAGTGTTCAACATCAACGTAGTGAATGTTGATGCTCCATTGAAAGGGCATATTACATATAGTGAAAAGCCAAGGAAATCTCAGTTGAATGTCAGCCTGCAACAAAAGCATTTACAGCTAGTTTGCTAGTGCTGGCTTAGTCCCTGGTTTTTTGAAACATTGGTACCAAGTAAAACAGCTTCACCTGCCTGTTCCCTGAAGTGATTTTTAATGTCATGATTAAACTCAAAAAAATTTGTCTAAATGCCGCATTAATGCCATGATAATAAAACTTTAGGGAACTGAAACGTAAATATGACACCTCCATCCGTTGGGTATAGCTGTTTATCCTCTTTGATGGAGACTGGAAGGAAACTCATCAACCCCTATTTCTTTCATTTTTTCTACATAATGATACCGATTGTTGATCAACAATGTCGTGACATATTTATTTGCCAGAATGGGGATAGGATTTGTGCTCCTAATAGCTATACATTAGTGGAATATTCTTATTTATGCTATTAAATTGTAAAACACCATGGAATTTGTATTTGTCACCAGTCACATTAGAGGGGCTGCTTTCACCCAAAAGGGACAGGGGCATTACACAAAGGGCAAACAGTGCATGCAGTATGTAGGATATACTAATCCAGTAGACAGTATGCAGTATGGTAGTATCCCATTTTTAACACAACCTTTGAATTTAGGCAGATGAGACCAAGCAGAAACAAAGCTCCTGTAACTTTAATAATCAGAACGATTCTCTCTTTCTCAGTTGCTCCATTTCACTCAGATTTGAGTCTTTATCCTCTAAACCACAGAATCTCAAATGTGTCAGGCTCCAGTCCTGGTGGGCCAAAACACAACAGACTTCAGTGCACTGCCTCATTAAACACACCTAATTCAGCTCATCAGCTAATTAACCAGGCCTTCATGGACTGAATTCAGAGGGTTAGATGAGGTACTTTGACCTGGAAGGTCCCCAGTGTGATGTGCCTGCTCTAAACTTACTTCAATGTGGCGTCAGTGAGACAGAGCTGCTGGTGGTTTGGCCTTTTTACTGCCCTTAACAAGAGCCACCTGCTTGTTTGGCATCAGTTCAAGCTTCTTCCCGTGGCTCTTGCTGTCACTAAATATTTTAGTATACTGGACAGTGATGGTTTCTGCTACAAGCTGCTACATAGTGTCCTGGAATTGCTTATTTCACATGTACTGAGAAAATCTGTGTTTTCAGTGGAAAAGCTCTACACTAGTAACTAGTAACACATTTGAAACAAATATCAGTCTATGTAACTATAATAACCCACCCAAGAAAAGTTAACCATTTAAAAAAACATATTATTAAGTGTTTAACAGATGCTGGAACTTTTAATCTGGCTCTCTTTGTATTCCCTTTAAAAAGGAGAACAGCAAACATGGATGGATCTACTTCAACTCCAGTTTGCATTACATCTCTACTCAGGAAAAAAGCTGGCGTGAGAGTAGACATGACTGCACACAGAGAGAAGCAGACTTGATGAACATCAACAGCAGAGAGGAATAGGTGAGACATCGATTAGCAGAGTTCACCAACTGATCTTCAGATATATTTATACTGTGTTATCACAATGACAGGAGTTTATTGGCACTAAAGGTTGGATCGGTGTGACAGACCGTGAGACAGAGGGCAAATGGAAACGGGTGGATGGCTGAGCACTGAACACTGCATAAGAAATTACTGAACTTACTGAACTGAATTCAACAACTGGTTATCATTACCATATTTTAAAAAACAGAGAGCGAGAAAAGTTTTTTTAATAGCATGCCTACGGGATTAGCAAAGGCTGTGGTTTAAGGTGTAACTGCAGTCAGCTCGTAGAATCTCACCTCCTACAGCAGGGGTGTCAAACTCAACCACTAATAGCTTAAAAACAACACCTATTTGCCTGAACCAGACACCAGGCATATTTTCTATTTTCTATTTTCTAGACTGTTGCTGGAGGAGGGGCATCAGAACGCATCCTATGTTGCCGGGGGGGGGTTCCCAAAATGTACATAACATGCCTATTCAGTATATGCTGATACAGTATGCCGTATATGTAGATGATTGCATGTTCAAGAAGACACGTGGACTGAAACAAACATTTATAGATTAAGGAAGTTGCAGCTAAAAGATCACATACATCAGGAAAGTACAAATATATTTGTATATCAAGATCAATTATCAAAGTCACAAGACATATATGATTATGGTTTTGGTCTGGTGTGCTTTACAGAACAGCTTGGTTGGAAGTTCTTTACCGTACTGATACATTATACAGGTTACAGTGTTGTGTGTTATGTGCTGATACAGCGTGCAGTATGCAATATTTACAGGTGCTGTGTATACAGTATGCTGTATATGCTGGAATTGTTTGTGGTAAACAGTATATACTGGTGATCTGTAAACTGTATGCTGGTACAATATGCAGTATATGGTGTACAGTATGCTATTTTGAACACAGTCGCAGTATCATTAAAGGTATTACATTACCGTCCTGCCCCTGCAGTCTATGAGCGGCAGAACTACACAGTAAATGTCAACACCATTGTGCTTTGTAGTTAGCTAGGTGTTAGCAACAAGCTATTCCCAGTCTACTAGACTATGTGAAACAACAAAGTGTGCTCAAAAACATGTTTGAGTTTTTTTTTTCATTTAAATAAAAACTGTCTAAACGTACAGCGTTATGATTAACAGGATAATGATTAACTTACAGAATTCGAGTGTGATTAACTGTAGAATCCATATTTTTTTCACATAAATGATTTATTTTTCTCTTAAATGATTTAATTTTCTTTTACTTTTTTTGTTTGTTTTTTTTTCTAGTGCGTGCGTCTGGTTAAATATTTAAAATGTATTTTATTGTATTTTAAATACATAAACAGATTTTTTTTCCCGTTCGTGGTTGCAAAAATCTGTAACGCCACCTGCTGTATGAATGGGAAAATGACATGCTGTAACACTTTCCAAAATAAAAGTTCGTGTGAGTTTCTGGTAAAAACTGTAGGTAGATATGATCACATTCAAGGACAACCAGTATCCGAACGATCGAATTTAGCTTAATATTACAACATGTAATAAATTTGCGTATTTATAAACTATGTCGTTATGTTAAACGCATACCGGGATATTTTGTATGCGTGTGTGTGGGTGTGTGTGTTTGTGTGTCTCCACTGCTGAACTGACTTCACTCCAACATGGCTGCACAGGACGAGCTCAGTAAGTTTGACCACATATTTGAAAGATTATTTGCACTGAACTGACCTCGTTTCGTGTCCTCTTGTGTTAAAGCCAGACGTTTTGTGAAAATGAAAGCCATCATGTTTTTATTCATTTGACCACGCGTTATTGATACGGCCGCGGTGTGAGGTTTAAAGCTAGCTGGGCTGGGAGCTAGCCGGCTGCTGCTCAGTGCTTCACAGGCCCACTGCACAGTCATGCTCCGAAATGAAAGTGAGCTTTTCTCGGCAGATTTGAGCGATTTAAAATTCGCCACATGTATGAAATGCTTTATTAGTGCCCTCCGTTTGTTTGGGGTTCAGTGTCATTTGCAGTGAGCGTGTGAAATAAGGTGGCGTTACGCCCTGAGGGCCCAGCCTCTGGATGTAATGTTGCACTAAGCCTATTTATTGCACACTTGCACAGTCTCTTTTTGCACTATTTGCTACTATTTGCACTTCTGGTAGATGCTAACTGCATTTCGTTGCCATGTACTTGTACTGAGTAATGACAATAAAGTTGAATCTTATCTATCTATCTATCTGCTGAAGTTTGTTAGCTGCCAGGCTAACTGAGCAGCCCAGGCAGCCAGACGGCTGTTATTCCACATTAACTGACTACAGACCCGTCACTTCTGATCCGCCGCTTCAGCCACTGCGCTGTCCGTGTGACCGGACACTGAAGCAGCGACAGACGCGCTACTGAACGTACAGATGAATACGAGCAGCTACTGAAGTGTTCATTCATTTTACTTGCCAGTTAAACGCAAGTCAGTCACAGTAACTGTAGTCTTGCTCTTTTTCATCAGCCAATGTGTGAACATCTCTCTCTTTCGCCCTCCCCTCTCCCACCTCCCCTCTCCCACCTCCCCTCTCCCACCTCCCCCTCCCTCCCCCCTCTTTCTCCCTCCCCCCTCTTTCTCCCTCCCCCCTCCCTCTCTTTCTCCCTCACCCTCCCTCTCTTTCTCCCTCCCTCCCCCTCCTTCTCTTTTTCCCTCCCTCTCTTTCTCCCTCCCTCCCCCCTCCTTCTCTTTCTCCCTCCCCCCTCCCTCTCTTTCCCCCTCCCTCCCCCCCTCCCTCTCTTTCTCCCTCCCTCTCTTTCTCCATCTCTCCCCCTCTCCCTCTTTTTTATTCCCTCCCTCCCTCTCATTCCCTCCCTCCCTCCCTCTCTCTCTTATTCCCTCCCTCTCTCTTTCTTATTCCCTCCCTCCCGCTCTCTCCCTCTCTCTCTCCCTCCCTCCCTCTTTCTTATTCCCTCCCTCCCTTCCTCACATTGTCTCCATCTTTCTTTCTTTCTCTCTCTTTCTCCCTCTCTCTCTCTTATTCCCTCCTTCCATCCCCTCTCTCTCTTATTCCCTCCCTCCCCTCTCTCCCTCTCTCCCTCCCTCCTTCTCTCGCTCTCTTATTCCCTCCCTCTCTCTCTCGTATTCCCTCCCTCCCTCTCTCTCATATTCCCTCCCTCCTTCCCTCTCTCTCTCTTATTCCCTCCCTCCCTCTCTCTCTTTCTTATTCCCTCCCTCTCTCTCTTTCTTTCTTATTCCCTCCCTCCCTCTCTCTTATTCCCTCCCTCCTTCCCTCTCTCTCCTATTCCCTCCCTCCATCTATCTCTTTCTTATTCCCTCGCTAACCTCTTTCTTATTCCCTCCCTCTCTCTCACTCTCTTATTCCCTCCCTCCCTCGCTCTCCCTCTCTCCCTCCCTCCCTCTTTCTTATTCCCTCCCTCCCTCCCTCTCTCTCTCTCTTTCTTTCTTTCTTATTCTCTCTCTCTCTCCCTTTCTTATTCCCTCCTTTCCCTCTCTCCCTCCCTCCCTCTCTCTCTTTCTTATTCTCTCTCTCTCTCTCTCTCTCTTTCTTTTTCTTATTCCCTCCCTCTCTCTCTCTCTCATTCCCTCCCTCCCTCCCTCTCTCTCTCTCCCTCCCTCTCTCTCTCTCCCTCTCTCTCGCTCTCTCTCCCTCCCTCCTTCTCACGCTCTCTTATTCCCTCCCTCCCTCTCTCTTATTCCCTCCCTCCCTCCCTCTCTCTCGTATTCCCTCCCTCCCTCTCTCTCATATTCCCTCCCTCTCTCTCATATTCCCTCCCTCCTTCCCTCTCTCTCTCTTATTCCCTCCCTCCCTCCCTCTCTCTTATTCCCTCCCTCCCTCCCTCTCTCTCTTTCTTATTCCCTCCCTCTCTCTCTTTCTTTCTTATTCCTTCCCTCTCTCTCTTATTCCCTCCCTCCATCTATCTCTTTCTTATTCCCTCGCTAACCTCTTTCTTATTCCCTCCGTCTCTCTCTCTCTTTCTTATTCCCTCCCTCCCTCTCTCTCCCTCTCTCCCTCCCTCCCTCTTTCTTATTTCCTCCCTCCCTCCCTCTCTCTCTCTTTCTTATTCTCTCTCTTTCTTTCTTTCTTATTCCCTCCCTCTCTCTCTCTCTCTCTCTCTCTCTCTCTCTCTATCTTTCTTTCTTTCTTTCTTTCTTTCTTATTCCCTCCCTCCATCTGTCTCCCTCTCTTATTCCCTCCCTCCCACCCTCTCTCTCTCTCTCTCTCTCACACTCTCTGTCTCTCACACACACTCTCTCTCTCTCCCTCTGTCCCTCCCTGTTTCTTGTTTTTCTGTTTGTGTCTTTCTGTAATAAATTTTTTGTGTGTAATCCCCCCTACAGATCAGCTGGAACGTGTGTTCCTGCGTTTAGGTCATGCAGAAACAGATGAACAGTTGCAGGACATCATATCCAAATTCCTGCCACCTGTTCTGCTTAAACTCTCCAGCGCCCAGGAGGGTGTCCGCAAAAAAGTAAGTGCTTGTTTGTCTGTAGGAAAAACAAATGAATAACAATATCTCAGACATCAAGCAATGCATTTGTAAGCATTTAATGAAAAATCTGGGGAATTCCACTCTGTGTGATAGTAATTTGAGCTCATCAGTTAGTCATTAAATGAGATGTACAGTTAAATGGTCAAACTTTAGCTGATTTTAAAAGAAGTGCGTTATCTAGCCTTGTTACGTTAGTTATCTTGAATCGAGGAGCGCAGCAGTAGACAGGACCATGCTCTGATCCACATCAGGAAAGCACTTCTGTACAGCTGAAAGTAAAGTGCATTTCATAGTTTAGACCTCCTGCTTCTCAGCTGTCTTCACTGTCTCTATAGCACAGTGACGTGTTTGTGTTGTTGGAAGTCTTTTTGGCTGGATGGAGATGTCCTTTAAAGCCAGGCATATACTGTCTGTGTACATGCCAATCTGATTAAAAACATTCGATAGATTAAAGACTGAGGGGATTTATATGCTCACTCTTTACATACACACTACAAGTAATCAGATCTAAAATTTCACACTTAATGTAGATGTTACCATGACAACGAGCATCACAACACATAAGCTGGACGTCCTGTCCCACTGCCATCTTTTGAGACAGCTGAGACAGGTCAATCTACAGAAAACTTCAAATAAAGCTGTTTCATTCAATATAACATGCTTCGCACAAAGTACTGAGCGAACACACTGAGAAACTGAGCTACAGCAGCTCAGCTCTCCATGCTGTGCTATATACACAGTAGGACAATATAGCCTATTTTACAGTGACCACTTGAGAAAACAAACGCAGCATATACAGACAGATGACTTCTTTTTTGCCTCCATTTTTGCTGCCTTGTGGGCTTCCAGCTGTGTTGGTAGTAATTTGCCAAGGTGGAATGATTAAAGTGACCAACAGCTTTGTGTCCAACTGGCACAAAATCAGTAACTGCGTGAGCAGATCCTCATTCACTGGCAGCTTGAGTGTTGTGTTCATTAGTGTGGCAATGTACACTCGGCTTACAGCACGTGGTATCAGCTGGTATCGAATGTTAATATCAGTGTCTTTGTCTGAGACTGAGTAAATGTATTTGTTTCAGTGCATCTCTAATTTTTAATGCTGTTTGTATGTTAATGATTCTTTAATTTAATCAAACTTAATGTAATTTAGGCTTTAATTGTTTAGGCTTAGGACGGGTCTTGAGACGGGTCTTCCTAATATTAAATAGAGAAACAAATACCAATGTAACAAAGTGAGCCATTGAGTATTCAGATAATACAGGCTAGTCCTAGTTGTATTGCTGACTCACGTAAATCTCATTCAAGAAGAATTCCCCTTATAAAAAAAAATAATAAATTGGACATGAAGCCGGATTCACAGACACTGCGTGTGTGGCGCGAACGATGCGGAAAGTCTTGCTTTTTATTTCAGGATGCACGCTAAGTAGTCAGCGCTTTAACACAGGCAGTGAAGCGGCGCAGTGTGTAAAGAATAGACCCACTGCTGATTTTTTTCAGTACAGCTAAATACAATGAAATAACCCTTGAAAATCAATGAAAATTAAACAGAAGACCATATAAAAACAAAATACTAGCTAAACATTCCCTCAGTTGGTCCATCAGGCTTGAATCTTTGGCCTAATCACAAGTCAAAATGCTGTCCAGGATAAACTAATATACCAACAAATATTTTGTCACTCTTGCCACTTTTGCTACCTCTACCTCTCTGCATGAAACTCACAAATTACATTATAGCCTAAAGTTTTCCTGCAACATAATCGTAAACCAATGTCTTAGACACGGTGTAATATATTTAGTGCCATTTTGGTGTTTCTGTGAGGGAGCTTTTAGAGGCATTAAACTCTTCAGACGTCTGGTTCCTATCACCAACACTGACTCGTTAAGTTTACCTAGAAAAGAGCATTTCATATCAAATTATGTTGAACTTCTCTTATTTAAGTATTTAAGCATACAGAAAATTTGAAAAGTTGGTGGAATTCCCCTGAAAAGGCTTCCCTTCTAAAGTGATTTAATATTTGCTGTTGTTATCTTGCTCCATCCAGGTAATGGAACTGCTCGTTCACGTCAATAAAAGGATCAAGAGCAGACCCAAGATTCAGTTGCCCGTGGAGACACTCCTAGTGCAATACCAGGACCCAGCGGCCGCCTCATTTGTCACGGTATGTATAAATTAACTGTCCAACTGCTAAATGCTTAGCATATAGTCTTCTCTTTGGAGAAGATGCTAACATTGTCATCTATTAATTATACATTATTGCCACTTTAAACACAGAGTATATGCAGAATGTGGTCATTTCTTTCAACATCTCAGTCCTGCACCAGTTTTCCCAACTCTTTTTACTGTAAATAAATGCTTATACTGTAGATCTATGTTGTAGATTGGAACGTGCAGTGTACGTTGATTTTCTGAAATTGCATAGCCTTTTTAGACATAGTGCTTAACTGTGGTTGTGTTCAACTTTTATTGCGCAAACCCATTATCAAAAACTGTAAAACCGTATGTGTAATGCAAATAAAATCTGAAAGCAGTGATTTTATGAACGTACTTCGACTGGAATTTGAACAAAAACAGTACAAAAGCAAGATATATAATGTATTTCTTGTCAACAGCATTGTGGGTTTTTTTTTTTGGTAAATATACAATCATTTTGAAATCGGTGCCTGCAGTGTTACAAAGCATGTCCTAAAAAGTTGGGTTATGAGCAATTTAAGACTACGGCCCAATCCCATTTCTTATTTTTATCCCTTACCCCTTGTTTTCCAGTGTCGCCTTGCCCCTTGGAACTGAGTAGTGGTAGAAATCTTCCCCTGTGAAATGGGACAAATAAAGAACATTACATCATTACATGCTACTAGCGGTGTGCTGTATGCGACCCTGCCAGTCTGCAGTGATAGAGGAGGGTAAAGTTCAGCAACTTCACTGTTAGGCTGTAGTTACGTTTAAGACATCATATACCTTCAAAGAGGGGGGATTCTAAAGTGATATGAAGCTGAAGTCACCTGTTCACCAGCATCTTGATCAGATTTTCCCTTCCACCTTAAATTGAGGTGACCCCTATCCCTAGACATGAATGCACAAAACGCTAATGGCTAAGTAGTAGAGGCAAGGGGTAAAATGGGATTCAGCCTTGGAATTTCCTAAATAGGTGATTTGAATCATGCTTGGCTATAAAAGGAGCATCCACAAAGGTCTAGTCTTTTATGAGCAAGGTTTGCTCGAGGCAGTTTTCGGTTAACATGGATCAATGGCAAGGATATTACATATTTCACCCTTTATGGTGCAAAAGGTCATCAACAGATTCTCTGAATCCAGAGAAATATCTGTACATAAAGGGCAAGGCTGAAGGCTACACCTGAATGCCCATGATGTTTGACACCTCAAATCAAGTACTGGCATGTTTCTGTGATGGATATCACCACATTGGCTTAGAAAAACTTTGAGAAACCATTGCCAGTAAACACTGTCACTGTGTCCACAAATCCAAGTTAGGACTCGAAGGACTTGTTGAAAAATGAGTAATGTCAAAAAATGCTGCCGACTTCTCTGGACTCTTAACTTAAATGGACAGATGCAGAGAGTTTGCGTATGTTGTAGTCTGAGGAGTCTCATTGTTTCTTGAAATCATTGATACTCATGTTCTCAACTCAAAGAGCACAAGGGCTTCTAACTTTTTTTGGAACTAGGCATGTATTGTTTTAGTCCTGTTTTCACTGACTAGTGGATTTATTTGCAGAACTTTACTATAATCTACATAAAAATGGGCTACCCAAGACTGGACGTGGCCAAACAGTGTGAACTGGCTCCTACATTGCTTACGGCGATGGAGGGCAAACCAGAACCTCAGCAAGACAGGTGAGTCTGACCTTCAAGAGTCTATGTGTCTAATTCAACAAATTAGATCGATATTTTTGTGGAAAATCAAATTTGTACACATTACCCCTTCCTTTAATGTGATTCATTAACCAAGATATATTTTCTTGTTGGTCTAACACTGCACAGAATTCAGGCTTCCAGATGCCTGATGCTTCTACTGATTTTAGATATGTGGCATTATTTTGTCTTCAAATTAGATGGATATTTCTTGTCTCTTTTCCAGCTTGATGCATTTGCTGATTCCTACGCTGTACCACATGAAGTATCCCACAGAACCGTCTAAAGCATCGCCCTTTGTTCTGACTGAGAAACCCAAGACGGTCCACCAGCTGCTGGAGTTCATGCTCGATGTGCTCCTAATGCCTTATGGGTATTTGTTTTAAGTTTCCCTTCCGCTTTCAGTCTTGGTCAGGTCCCACCTACTGGCTAGGTCACTACTGTTTACACTGTGCTCCAAGCTGAGAGGGTTAAAGGAGAATTTCACTGATTTGTTGAAATGTCTGCACAATTAAAAAGATGGAAACATAATCATTCAGAGTAGTTTGACCAAAACAAATACTGAAGAAATTTGGTAACAAAGCAGATACATAGAACGATTTTCTGTGTGCAGATATTGTAAAGATATTTTAAAGTTTTTAAAATTTCCATCCATCCATCCACTTTCTAAGCCGCTTCTCCGTCAGGGTCACGGGGGGATGCTGGAGCCTATCACAGCAGTCTTCGGGGGGAAGGCAGGATACACCCTGGACAGGTCGCCAGTCCATCGCAGGGTTTTAAAACTTTGTGCTTTATAAAAAGTTTTACTGGGTTTTTCCAACAATAGCTAAAAGCCATCAACCTTAAAATGCTCATTAGATGATGATGATGATAATAATAATAATAATATGTACAAAATGAAACAGTTTATTGAAATATATTTGATATGTGTTGTTATTTGTTGACTGGACTAGTAATTATTTGCTAAGCCTTTGCTTTGTAAGTATGAGTTTCCCAAATGTAAATGATTCCTCCTGCTTTGTAGGGTCTCTTTAACATTGCCTTATGATCCAAATTGATTTTGAATTCATTTTGGCTACCAGCTAAAAAGGGCTTTTTCCTCCCTGTGCAGCTTTGTGTTGAATGAACCACCCAGTCGTCCAGCTCCTTCCTCGCCACAAGGCGCTGTGGCAGGAGCAGCAGCAGGACAGAACCTCCCTCAGCCTCCTCCTGGGATGAGCCTGTATGCTGTCAAAAGGGTCATTGGAGAGGCTCAGTGGAGCCCTGAACAGCTGGAGCAGGTGAGGGAATTAGTACAGTTTTTGTTTGGGATGAAATGTCTGTGAATGCTATGATGGCATGTTCATGCATAGTAAGGAATCCACAAGCTGCACTGCGAGTTATCATGTCAAGTAAAATGATCTTAAATCTAATATTTCTCCTGTTGGGATTGTTGTAAGCTTATTTCACAATGATAATTTCTATACCTGAAACCAGCTAAATTAATTGCCAATATAATGAGACAACTTTTCTTGATGAAATTGCTTAAAACAAGTAAAAATGTCTATGTTGTAGATTGGAACATACAGTGTATGATGATTTAATGAAATTGCATAGCCTCTTTAGATGTACTGCTTAACTAGGGTTGTGTTCTATCAGTAATTGTCAACTTTTATTGTGAAAACCCATTTCCAAAAACTGTAAAACCGTATGTGTAATGCAAATAAAAGCTGAAAGCAGTTATTTAGAAATGTACTTCACCTGAATTTGAACAAAAACAGTACAAAAGCAAGATATATAATGTATTTCTTATCAACAGCATTGTTTTTTTTTTTTTTTTTTGTAAATATACAATCATTTTGAAATTGGTGCCTGCAGCGTTACAAAACTTCCAAACAATGAGCAATTTAAGACTACGGCCCAATCCCATTTCTTATTTTTACCCCTTACCCCTTGTTTTCCAGTGTCGCCTTGCCCCTTGGAACTGAGTAGTGGTAGAAATCTTCCCCTGTGAAATGGGACAAATAAAGAACATTACATCATTACATGCTACTAGCGGTGTGCTGTATGCGACCCTGCCAGTCTGCAGTGATAGAGGAGGGTAAAGTTCAGCAACTTCACTGTTAGGCTGTAGTTACGTTTAAGACATCATATACCTTCAAAGAGGGGGGATTCTAAAGTGATATGAAGCTGAAGTCACCTGTTCACCAGCATCTTGATCAGATTTTCCCTTCCACTTTAAATTGAGGTGACCCCTATCCCTAGACATGAATGCACAAAACGCTAATGGCTAAGTAGTAGAGGCAAGGGGTAAAATGGGATTCAGCCTTGGAATTTCCTAAATAGGTGATTTGAATCATGCTTGGCTATAAAAGGAGCATCCACAAAGGTCTAGTCTTTTATGAGCAAGGTTTGCTCGAGGCAGTTTTCGGTTAACATGGATCAATGGCAAGGATATTACATATTTCACCCTTTATGGTGCAAAAGGTCATCAACAGATTCTCTGAATCCAGAGAAATATCTGTACATAAAGGGCAAGGCTGAAGGCTACACCTGAATGCCCATGATGCTTGACCCCTCAAATCAAATACTGGCATATAAGATAATCTTATAAGAAGTACACAACCATCTCAAAATAAGAAATTTTACAAAGATCGAGAATTTAAGGTCATTGCAGTTGACAGTTCAATTTTTTGCAGCATTTATGAACAAGAGTGAGAGGTTATAATCATGAAGGTGTTGGAGCCGTTGGTTTTATAAATGATATATAATATATATGCTCATTGGTTGGAACATGTAGCCACTGTCGCTCTCAGTGGACATCCACTGAGGAAATTGGGAACTGTGGTCTGTGGAAATCACATGATTTTCATCTTAAAGTTCACATGAACAATGCATTGACTAATGTTACTGCATTATTGATAGTAATGTTCCTACACTGTACTGTTGCTCTTTACATTGTTTCATAATGAGTGGACCAAAAGAAATAGCCCACAGTGACTCGGTTCCATTAACTTACATTAAAAGTAAAGTATGTTTTTTCCTTCCCCTGCATAGCTGCCTTTTTGGAGATGAGGTTTTGTTCCTACGGCAGCAATATTCAGATGCATTCATTCACCTGACATTTAGGGCTGCCTGCAGTAGGCCTCTAAGGACATGTGGAAAGTTACCCTATACTCACCCCCTGGTCCCAGAGAGAGCAAATTAATTCTTATTTTCTCTTTAAAATAGATTTTTAGTAACAAATATTGTGTTATTTATCAAATAAAACAGAAGATTCCATTTGAATCCTGTCCATCTTTTTGATTTATATATTGTTTTGACTTTTTGGCCCTTGCCCACCACCAACAGAGCTCTTAGGGACCCTCAAGACATAAAACAAAAACTAGGCACCTCTGATACAGTTCTGCTCTTTGTGAATGTGTTGGGGTTTTTAATGCTTCCCTCTACAGTGTAAGCTAGGGATCGTGAAGTTCATCGAGGCGCAGCAGGTGCCTGAAGTGGAGACAGTCGTCCACCTGGTCATCGCCTCCAGTGACACCAGACACAGTGTTGCCACGGCCGCCGACCTGGAGCTGAAAAGCAAGCAGAGGTACTGTGCTTTTATATGAGCTGGCAAGTATGGACTATGGATGTTTTGTATGAACTGACGTATCACCTAATGTGTGCTGTTTTTTTTTGTATTACAGCATCATTGACTGGAACAATCCACTTATAATTAACAAGATGTTCAGAGTTTACTTGGGCGACATTCCACTCAAAACAAAGGTATGTTTCTTGTTAAGGTCAAACAGCTGGTCAGGGTTTGGGAGTGTCCTTGTAACAATGGTTGCATTAAAGAAATGTTTCAGCAAAAACTCATTTTGAGCCTATTTTCCAGGTGTATTCGATCAACCAAGATGTGTTTGGAGTCCAGATTTTGCTTCTTTAGTTTAGAACTGGAGCTGCGAGGCTAATATTGCTAACAGGCACTAGAACTGCACCAAAATAACTCAAATGGATTCTGTAAAAATACATCTACAAAATCTGTCAGCACGCAGAAACCACACCCAGCCCTTCATTTGGGTCATGCAGACTCGCTGATGTGGCTTAGAGCACAATATGATTTGTCGTAAGCTATAAAAAAGTAAAAATAGAGGACCATGTTCCTCTGTATTGAACAAACACTGATTCTAGATCAGCACTGCTGCTCCTGAGGTTTGTCTATTTGGACAATGTTGTCTAAAGTGATTGTCCTCAGTTTTGTTCATCTTTACAGCTCACAAAGTCATTTTGTGTCCTAAACCACAAAGATAAGTCTGCATGACATGAAGACTCAGATGTGGTTTAAGCAGGCTGAGAGATGTTTTGTGTGTATGCTTTTGGGTTGAGTTCTAGTGTTTGTTAGCAGTGTCAGCCTCACAGCTCCAGAACAATTTGAGCTCCAAACACATCTCAGGTAAACAACTACATCTGGGGTAAGTGGAAAATTGTGATTAGATTTTTCATCAGACCTTTCTTTTAAAATTTGCCTCAATATGCTCTTGTGATCCCTCAAATCCGTTTGACATTGGTAGTTCATCCATTAATTTATTTTTTACCCAGGGTGCTGCAGTAAAGCGAGAGCTGAAGCATGAACCGGTTAGCACCAGAGTAAAGCTGAAGATACTGCCTCACCTTCTCCGCTCCAGACTCGCAGCAGAGTGTTTCCCTGCAAACATCCAGGTGAGTGAGAGAATAATCTCAGCCTCAGTTGATCTACTCAGACAGAAATGTAGTGTGTGGGTGTAGCTGTTGAGATTTTGTCAGTCAGGTTCTGATTCGCTATCCTCACATCCAAATATAGATATAATAGTTGTAATCAATTATTTTATTTTATTTTTTTACAGTATTTGATAATCTTAATGTATGTTTCTCTTTATTTCAGGTTGTCTATGATGGTCTGTTTGGAGCCAACTCCAACAACAAACTCCTGTCTCTCACTCTACAGTTTGTGCACCATATTTGTGTTGTGTGAGTGTTGCTAATATGGTTAGAATTTTCCAGCTACTTTGGAAAACATGTCCCATTAATGCTCAGGCAGAGATGGCCATAATGTAATTTCTGTAGTGTTAAGCATTTTGCAGCTTGTAACAAAAAATGTGGTTCCAGTTTTAAAAGCTTCTTTAAATAGCCAAATACATCAGACTGAGAAGAACCATATAACCATATCCTGATGAGCCCAGTGTTGTGTAAACTTTCCACCTGGCAACAGTAATATTTTTGTTTTACCTTTTTCATTTACAGTAAACAGTATTAAGGCATGAGAGTTTACATACATATAATATGCAAAGCAATTAATGTTTTATTTTAGGGTGTGTACATAATTGAACTAAATTCCATGCCATGGCTTTTAAAGAAAATATTGCGCCACTTGATCTAAAATTTGAACATCCATCAACTAGAAGATGAAAAATAGTTAAATCCTTCATTTCATCAAGCATGTAGTTTCAGCTTCGATCCAAAAGTGTTGGGAGTATGCTGTTAATACAAACATTTGAATAATCTGATAACTGTAGAAATCCAATTATGATTGGATTATTGAGTGCATGTAAACACGCTCATTGAGAGACAGTTCTGGATTGCAGGAAGGCCAGTCTTGGCACGTGCACTCTCTGAGTTTCTTACTAATACCCCCTCCAATACCATGACAGACCATCATGACTTCAGAACTACACTTATAATACTGTGGATAGTCCTTTACTTCTTAGGCTCTTAATATACAATGTCTATTATTTCCATAAACAGTCTGAAAGGTGAACCCTTCAGACCATAATATATGTTTACACGGTGGTTGGTTAGTGTAGTGGTTAACACCTCTGCCTTTTACGCTGTAGACTAGGGTTCAATCCCCCACCAGGGTAAGCACCCTACACTATACCAACAAGAGTCCCTGGGCAAGACTCCTGACACCACCTTCGCCTACTTGTGTAAAATGATCAAATTGTAAGTCGCTCTGGATAAGAGTGTCTGCCAAATGCCATAAATGTAAATGTGTATCGGTCCATTTCAGATGAGCTCATTCTAGATGTTTTTGCTTTGTAGGTGCCCCGATACTAACAAGCCACTGGGTCTGATGCTGTTGAATGGCCTCACCAAGCTTATCAATGAGTACAAAGAGGTAGAATCTTTAGTATCCTTATTTCAATACTGTTTATTTTTACTGTTCAGAATCTCCATTTAAGGGCCCATATCCAAAATGTTTCTTAAAATTAATTTCTCTTCAATGTACAAAGCCTACATTTTTCCTAATTCATTTTTTACCTACCTCTGTTTATCTCTTGGCTTTCGTTGCAGTGCCATTAAGATTAATATGTCTAAATGTATTCGCAAATTGGCTGCCCTGCTTTGTTGTCCAGACTGAAACACTCCCGATAAGTTCAGTGTGAATAAGTGGGGTTAAACTGCTGTAGGCGGATATAAAATATATCCGCAGATATAACCTCAATATCAAAACCCTGATCTCTCAAAATAAAGAGTTTTGCACTTTAGTTTCAGTGTATGGACTGAGGAGTGAACTGTATATCTTGAGGCTCTTAACAACTTTTATCTTTTATTTTAAAAAGCAAGATAAATTCAAATTTCATGATATGGGTCAATCAAAAGGAAATTATGGAATGAAAAATGTTAAGACTCAAATATGATCATTTTATTCTTCAGGATCCGAAATTATTGTGTGTGGCCTACTCAGCTGTTGGAAAACTTTCAAGGTAATTTATGGTTTATTTAATTTATCCATTTGGCTAAGACAGAAAATAAAGCGTTATATACGAAAATGCAACAGATATATAGTAGTATGTACCGTCGTAACCTTTTTGATTTTGATAACTGCCACATGAACCATTCCCATGTTTCTTTTTATTCAAAAATCTCTTCTGTCACTGTATATCACATCTAGCCGAATGCCACAGCTCTTTACTAAAGACATAGCTCTGGTCCAGCAGTTCTTTGAATCCATGTGCAAGGTGAGTCCATTTATACCACTATGGAGCAGCAAAGAATGGTTTTCTTTCACATAACATGACAGTTTAATGTGAGTTGTACCCAGACAAGAGGCATTTTCATTAAGTTATACATATAAGATAGCTGGGTGCTTGCAATGAAAGCTGTATTTATGGTGTCTCACCCAAATGCATGCAAATGACCTGGAATATTTATCACTATAACCCAGTCTATCCCAGTTGCCACAAAATCTTCTACTAGTACTTAAAGGCTCTTGATACCCACCCTGTTAAGTAAAATGTTTTGTTGCATTTAACATGTTGCAAAAAATAAAAACAAGCTAAAGTGTACCATTACTGTTGCCAGTAATTTTGCATTAAAAACTATAATTAGACCAAAATTTTGTATACTTCTGTATTTTTAAACCAACGTCTGTCTCCACTTTCCTCTTAACAGGAGGAAGCTGATGTGCGATTGGCTATTCAGGAGGCTTTATCTATGATGGTCGGTGCATATGTCAACCTGCAGGGGGCACTCCTCAACCTAATGGAGGCACTGGTGGCCGCTTACATTGGAAAGGTTCGTCACATCAGTCAATTATCATTGCTGACAGATCTTGATTAGTTGCTTGTGATTTATTATGCTTAAATGGCACTGGAATATGGTGCTATTTTCCAGAGCATAATTGCTTTTGAAATGAACTGGGCACCAACTGAGTGAGTAGAATCAGTAGTTTTGCTTAGCTTGTTTTTGGTTTGGGCAGTATGGGATAAATCTTGACACTTGAAGATGTGCTTATTACAGTATTGATTTTCATATATTTAGAGATTTGATAAGTTCATAAAGTACTCCTATAATCAGAAAAACATGCTTTAATGAAATTTATCACAATAAAATAGTCATATTGGCATCCCCTGGTTTGATTATCCTTTTATGTAGCAAAATTAATTTATGGATGTGCAATGTTTTATTTCATCATTTGATTTGATACTAATAACACCATATTTTACCGTAGCCTGAGGTGCAGGTGCGTCAGGTGGCGATGAAGTTTGCCAGCAGTGTGTTTGCGCCTGATCATGTGCCGTCCAGATACCTGTTGCTCCTGGCAGCGGGAGACCCGTAAGTTGATATCTGAAATATTAATATTTGTATTAATGTTCTTATAGTCTGTCTCATTAATGTTTGTGTGCTTATAGTCGTGAAGAGGTGTGTGGAGAGGCCCGCCGTACTCTGAGATCTCTGTCGTCTAAGAGGACAGAGAAAGAGGGATCCAAGCCCATGCCATCCTTTCCAGAGATGGTCAGCTACATCCAGGAGAAGGTACAGCCAGATAGAGTAAAGTAGGTGGGTGGGGGGGTTAATGGACAGTTCTGATGGCTCTTTTGGGGCTGGAATGAATCGCAAATGTCCATTCTTTTTCAAATTTTATTTACATTTTTTATGTATAGACATAAAAGCCATAAAAACACCAAAGTTGCTGCAGACATACTGAGTCATTTCAACAATTCAGGCAAATCAAATAAGCCCAATTTGACCTGATGGTGGCTTTATAGTGCAGAAGATTTTGGCCAGTATCGCTGCACCAGTGAAAATTGTATGGTCAAAATTTTTTTTTTTTTTTTTTTTTTTTCTTGGACCATTTTTTCTTGTTTTTTTTCTTTTTCATTCACCTCCATCATACTGTTTGTGGCTGGTATCCTAGTATTAGTAGACGTGAGCATGTAACTGGAAGGTGGGTTCATATCTCAGGACTGACTTTGTATACTTGGTTGTGCCCTTGTGCAATGCACTTGGCCCAGGTGGTGCTGCTCTGCTGGGGACACTGGGCTTCTCTGTAAAGTCCATAGCATACTGGGTTTCAAGCTCATGCAAATTGAAGTCTTTGGTTTTGGTCCCGTCCACACAAAAATCTTAATGTTCTCTAGTATGAATCTAAATAAACATTTAAAAGTGTTGCCCTTTGAAAACAGTATGGTTATTTTAAGCATGTAAGAGCTTTGACTGATTCAAACTAAATTTGAGACATACAGTATACTTTATTGCATTATAATGAAGCATCCAGATTTAGGGAAAGTTTTATCAATAGAGGGTGGTAGTATGTGTAAATAAGTACCTTGATCTGCCTTCTCTCCTAAACTGGGTAACCTCAGGTAGCAACTGGCAGGCCTTAAAAAAAACAAGGATTCACTGGCTCTTTATTCTAATACATTCTAATACTGGTGGGACCACAGCTTCTAGGCATGAATTCAGAAGGTGCTGGAAATATTTGATAGCGATTCTGGTGCTTGTTAGTTGCATAATGTAATAGCTGCAGAGCTGTCAGCTGCACAGTCATACTGTGAATCATTTGATCACATCCTAAAGGTACCCTATTGGATTTATACCTGGTGCTATTATAGTACACTGACCTCATTGTCATGTTCGCAGAACCAGTTTGAGATAAATTTGTGACAGTTGTTGTAGCCCATCCACCCCAAGGTTTACAGTGTTCAGAGATGCTTTTTTGATCGCTGCTGTAAAGAGTATTTGACTTCCTGTAAGCTAGAACCAGACATTTTCCTCCGACATCTCTCTCAACACATTTTCTACTTCTACCCACAGAACTGGTGTTCACTGGATGTTTTTGGTCTTTGCACTGTTGTGTGAATGAGTGGCCTCATGTTTTAGCAGTTCTGATGTTTTGATGTTTCCATTAACTGAAGTTCTTGACCCATCTTATTCATTGCACCACAACCCGATGATTGGCTGGTTGGAAAACTGACCAGCTGTACAGGTGTTCCTAATGAAGTGGTTGATAACAAAAGACCTGAATCTATAAACCTGACTTTCCCTATATACATTTTACTTGTTGTTTTCCTGAAGTTCTCAAAAGTTTGACATGACATTTCAAGCTAATGTCAAAATTGATCTTGTACCTGAAGTAGTCATTTAGAAATTTTAAACCGTAGCTTGAACAGTTATGATAAATGTCACAAGCAAGTATAATTGAATTCACATTTTTCTTTTGTTTTTCATGTTAATATTCTGGTTTGCTCCATGACTATAATTTAAAATGTTTGTAATAGGCTTCTGAGAGAATGAAGAGTCCAGCCAAATACATTATTGGAACCTCAACACTTCCTTTTAACCCTGCCACATTTGAAGAGGTGAGCCAGAATGTATAGATTATAAATATATACAGTACTATGTGATTTCTTTTTGTGTCTGTTGATAGTGTATTAATAAATAATAAGCAAAAGGTTCATCTTTATTTCTCTCTAGATCATTCTGTACCTCAGGATGTGTCTGGCTCATAGTGCTGGAGCCACACCGACTTCTCAGAGTTTGATTGATATGCAAGACGACGCCCCGCTTATTGGACGCTACATTCGATCATTGCTCGCAAATGAGGCTTCTCCCAAAGGATGTGAGACCAGTCCTGTGCAGGTCTACATGGATCTTCTACAGCAGCTTCTGTCAGCTGTTGGAGGTAAATGAAAGAGAAGGGCTGAGACACTGCACAGTATAATGTTTTTATTGCTTTTGAAGGATGAAACATACATACGCTACTGACAAAAAGTTGGGGATATTTGACTTTTGAAACTTAGTGAAATTTATGGAAAACATAGAAAGTTCACGCTACAGTGATATTGTATCATGAAAGTAGGGCATTTAAGTAAAAGCATGCAATGGAGATTTCCTCATCTCAAACAATTTATTGAAACAAAAACCAACAACAGTGGTGGGTAAACCCCCAAAAAAATCTCACTGTCTCAATAATGTCAATGTCTCAGTAACTTGTCATGTGCCCTTGAATATCAATTACAGCTTGACAATGACGTCTCATGCTGTTCACAAGTCGATTCATTTTCTGCTGTGGCATGGCATCCTACTTTTCTTGAAGGGTGGCCCTCAGGTCATTGAGGTTCTGGAGTACAGAGTTACGAGCCTCTACGCGGCGACTCAGCTGATGCCATAGGTTTTCTATGGGATTCAGGTCTGGAGAAAGTGCCAGCCACTCCATCTGAGGTACCCCAGTCTCCAGCAGCCGCTCTCTAATGATGCGACCTCGATGAGCTGGAGCACTGTCGTCCATGAAGATGAAATTAGGCCTGTGTTGTTCATGCAGAGGCACAATGACTGGATTAATGATGTTAGTAGTAGTATGGGCTTGTCACTGTACCATTCACAAAGTGCAGGGCAGTTCTGTGTTGACTAGACACACCTGCCCACAGTGTAACACCACCACCACCACCTTGCTGTTAAGCTCCTTGTTAGAGAACAGCAAGTTGTGCAAAACGTACTGAAACATTGAACAGGTGGACATGTGCTTTCAAAAGTTTAGAGAAGGTCACATTAAGTTCACCTGTAAAGGTTAGAGTGCATTTTAGGTTCATCCTGAAATTTCACCCAAAAACCAAATATCCCTGACTTTTTGTGAGTAGTGTATATCGTCATTGTCCAAAGAAAAACAAATATCTCCAAAATAGAAACTTAAAACCAAAGAATATTTCATTGTAAGTTAAAGATATGTGTGCGTGTGTGCGTGTGTGTGTGTGTGTGTGTGTGTGTTTATGTTTATATATCACACACATGGAGAGAGGGAGAGAGAGATTTTCTTGACTGTACATTTTTAAAATCTGCTTTGTGTATATGTGGCCATTGAAGATTAATAATTAAGTACACATTAATGTTTAAGTAGCCATCTCCTTTTCAATCTCCCACTAAGCCATCAGCTGTTTTATTTTCTTGTCCTCTTATCTGGTCGTTCGAAAGAATGTCATTCGATGTGTTCATTACCAGCTGTTCCACAAATTTGTTACACTTGCAACTGTTGCTGCTGAGTTTCAAGTGAGTTGCTGTAAACTTTAAATTATGCAATTTAAGTGCAATTTGGTTTCAGTAGTTTGGTTTCAGTTGTAGTTTTCAAGCAACTAAAGTTGAATGAACTATCTAAAATCTTAAATATGAATTTAAGACCAGAGTATGTTCATGTATAAACAATGTCTGTGTATGAAACCACATACATTTAGAAGTGGACCTCAAATGGAAAATTAGAAAAGAAAGAAAATGTAAAAAAATGAGAGCTGTGGGCAGCATTGTTTTACCACCCCGTTTCCAAAAAAGTTGGGACACTGCAAAATAGAATAGTTACAGGACTGCAGGCAGGTCAGTCTAGCATCCGGTCTCTTTTGATACGGAGCCGTGCTGTTGTAATACATGTAGAATGTGATTCGGCATTGACTTGATGAAATAAGTAAGTTCTTCCCTGAAAAAGACATGATCTGAATGCCAGCATAGGTTGCCAAAACATGTTTACATTGTTCAGCATTAATGGTGCCTTTACAAATGTGCAAATCACCTATGCCATGCTCACCTGTGCTCCCCCATACCATCATGAAAACTGGCTTTTGAACTGTGCACTAATAACAAGCCAAGTGGTCTTTAGCCCGGAGGACCCAATGTCCATAATTACCAGAAAGAATTTCAAGTGTTGATTTGTTGGACAACACAACATTTTTCCACTTCACCTCAGTGCATTTTAAATGAGCTTGGACCCAGAGAAGGTGGCAAGATTTCTAGGTCCTGTTTATATTTGTTTCCTTTTTGTGTTTTAGACTTTTAACTTTCATTTGTGGACGCAGAGACAACCTGTTTTCACAGACAGTGGTCTTTAGAAGTGATTTCCACTACAGAATCATGTCTGTTTTTAATGCAGTTCTGCCTGAGGCTCCAAAGATCACAGCCAGCAAATACTGGTTTTTGACTCTTTGAATCTTTTAGTGATATTATGTACTGTAGATGATAAAAAAGCAGGAGTTCTGTGCTATTATACATTGATAAACATTGTTCTTGAATTGTTACACTATTTGCTCACACAGTCTTTCACAGAATGGTGCATCCTTCCCTATCTTTAATTCTGAAAGACTCAATCTTTCCGAGATGCTCTTTTATACCCGGTCATGATACTGACTTGTTGCTTCTTTTTTTTTTTTAATTTTTAAAAAACTTTTTAAAACTTTTTTTTTAAACATTACGCAACTTTACCAGCCTTTTGTTGCCCTGTCCCAACATTTTTGGAATATGTTAAATCAAAATAGGTACAGTACATTTTCTCAGTTTCAACATTTGATATGTTGTCTTTGTACTATTTTCAGTTAAATGTAGGGTTTAAATGGTCTGCACATCATTTGCATTTTTTTTTAGTTTTTATTCATCATTGGATTTTTTCAGTAATTTGCAACAAAAAATGAAAAGCAGTAAAATTTTGTAATAATTTCAGTAATACATAACTGAAGCAAACATTTTCAAAAATATCTACATATATTACCAAAGTGAAATGAAAAGTATTTTCTGCCCTTAGGTTTTATCGTCATTGAACTGACAAAAACAGTTGTGTTCACAGTTGTGTACCACAATTTATGCTGGTAACTTTATAATGAAGTGAACACAACAGCCGAACCTCGTAATGCTGTGTTTCTGTTCTCTCATAAGTTTAGAAAATGGATAACGTTACAGAGAAGTTAAATTGGTTATGAAACTTATTCATATCAATCTTACTTGTTTAAAAAAAGGGCTCACAATAAATCAGTTATATTCCCACATTGATTCCCATAAATAGTTTTAAAATCGGTCTCTGCAGGTATTCCAGTGATGTATTGTCTTTTGGAGGTGGTGTCTGTCTGCCCTCCGAAACTCGCTGCCAGATTTGCTCACAAAATCGATTGGATAAAAGTAAGTGGTTCAGTCCAACTGCTTACTTCCTCAGCTGAATAAAATCAATTCATGTGACTGTGTACATTGATTTATAGTTATTGATGTTAGAGATGTTAATTGCTGTATTTCAGGGTCTAATGAATACTAATAAGGAAGATATGCGAGAGCTAGCTGCTCAGCTCTATGCTGTGGTTGTCTCCACCATGTCTGGCAACGAGCTCAAAACAGCTGTACAAAACCTGATCAAGATCACCAAAGACGCTCACGTATGTACCATTAAATTATCACCCACTTTATTCTTGTATTTAATGTAGCTTTTTAAAACATTGCCCAGAAATGTAACGTGTGCTTTCCATTTTTTATCGTCTCTCTAACGAATGAAGGTATTGTGCAGTTGAATACAATTTCAGTAAATATAGGTTTATTTAAATATAGGTGGTTGAATACAGATTGTTATTGTAATGACTTTGTAATGTTCTTATTAAGCCTTTTAAAATCAGTAGCTGCTTATTGACTGGCTGCTTCCTACTTCATTGTGTATATAATTCTTCACAGCATCTTGTACAACATATTGCATAAGCCATTAGAAGTCCATTATAACACTCATATTAAGCCTTCTTTAGTAAAAGATCATGGTCATTATTTTGTTGTATAATACAAGAAACTCGCTGTGGAAAATCCTGAATTCACCCTTGTTTTCCCATGTTAAAGTGGTAAACGATAGCCAATAGCAAAAAGTTATTTACCAGTCAATTGATAATACTTAAAGGAGGACAATCACATTTTTTGATCTCAAAATGCCAGAGGTTTTTCCATCTCACACATCGTTTACTATCAGCTGTTTCAGATAAAAACACAAAAAAATAAGGGTATATTAAGGCAGTTTAGAAATCTTAAAAAAATAACTGCCTATTTTAGGTGACATCAAAGAGGTAATATTTAATGTTTGTCAGGTAATATTTCATGATATTAGGCTAAAACACTTTGCAGCAGCTAAAGAGTTGTTAGCTTGGTTATTACCAACAGCCCGCTTCAGCTCAGGTTTTCTGTTTCTGTCGAGTGTGCACAGAATGACTGAATTCCAGTGTTGAATTGATGGTGAATTTCAAACTTTAAATTCTTAACTCTGAAGCTATGAATGTTTCTTGGAATAAATAATGTGTCTTTACATTGTACTTTACATGTGTTACTTTTTTTTACAGTCTGGCATAAATACTGGCTTTTTACATATGCATATGTTTTTGACTGAAACGATTATAAATTCCACTGAACATTAGGTTCTTACTAAAGTGTTTCACTAACGACATTGTGGTGGATGAAAGGGTGTGGCCATAGATCTACAGTGCAGATACAGCCAAACCACCAGCTGAACAGTGCAAAAGTTATCTTGGAGATTTGGGACTCAAGCACTTTAGATTCTATATCAATACCTCTAGAAGGGTACTGCAGAATGTCATGATTTGTTTGGTCTAACATTTTTAAAGGGCTGTACAATTGAGTGTTCTTGGTCCCCTTGAATACAAACACAGGTGTTATAACTGTTTATTCTGAGTTTTAACCCGATTTTTATTAGGTTGAGAACTAAAGCTGCTCTATGACCTATAAATTATGCTGCATGCTTATAGGTAGAGTTTGTATAAGATGTTTCTGAATGACAAAGTTGAAATATTCCATTTGAAACAGAGTCCCGAGACCCAGCATGGAGCCATTTTGGCTCTAGGCTATATGGTGGGCAGGTATATGAGCCGGAGGCGTGGCTTGATCATGGGTGACACCCCAGACCTTGATCAAATGAGTGCCACATCCAGGGAGGATGAGGAGCTGATCACTATGGCAACCAAAATTATCGGTATGGCCGTAGAAACTTAATTAAAGTCAGTAAATTCAGTTTCTGTTTTCATTTTTTGTTGCTAATTAAAAACACAAAATGACTTAAAGTGTTAATGGCTCTT
Source organism: Pygocentrus nattereri (assembly GCF_015220715.1). Lineage (NCBI taxonomy): Eukaryota > Metazoa > Chordata > Actinopteri > Characiformes > Serrasalmidae > Pygocentrus > Pygocentrus nattereri. The sequence goes on from NC_051232.1 coordinate 17,072,277, forward strand.
TAGGGTCATTTCTGGATAGTGGGTCTCCAATGCTCACGGTCGCTGCAGTAACAGCTCTGGGTGAGATTGGTCGTAATGGTGAACTGCTGATACCAGGAGACGGAGATGGCTTCACCAAACTCAGCCTTGTGGACAACCTGCTCGCCAGGATACCATCAGGCAAAGAGACCGGAAAGGTAACAATCACTTTCGCAAAACTGACAGTATGTTGAATTAATTTCTAGTATTCACTAAAATTAAATACTTGTGTTAATGTTATTCATGAACACTTTGAGATGCCATCGTTGCAAATTAGTCACTCAAGTTGGAGTTTCACCAGAGTCTGAGTCTCTCTGAGCACAGCTGGTAGATTATTGCAACAGCTGCAGCACAGCAGAAAGAGGTGCAAAGAGAACTTCTCTCTCTCAATAGGCTAAAAGGACATGTCCTGTCCAGCATGGAGAAGGAAAAAATATTCAGTCTCATACAAAAGCAAGTATGTCTGCCATCAAAAATGTATGTATATAAAACAAAAAAGCACAAAAACATACCAAACAGTTTGGCAGACTGCTGATGGGCTCACACGTGAATTCTTTAATATTTGGAGACTTTAAGTTAAAATGCTTCCTAAAGGATTCACTGTAAAACTGAAACACAAAGTTTTTTTAAAAAATGCCATTGTAGGGCTGAAAGATTTGGCCAAAAAATTCTGACCAATGTTGCAAATTAAAAGGTGATTGCTTTACTATAAATTAAGATCTAACTTATTAACAGACTCTTTGTTACTTTGTTTCGTTTTTCCAGTTTGCTCCCTACCATGAGAAATAAAATGATTAGAATCAAGTTACTTGTTGTTAAATGATCCATTTCTTTTGTCAGATGAAGGAGCGTGCTATCCAGACACTTGGGTTCCTTCCAGTAGGAGATAGTGAATTCCCCCACCAGAAAAAGCTCCTGCAAGGCCTCATGGATTCAGTAGAGGTAGAGTTATAGCATCATAAGCATCATTTAAGATGTAGTAAGGACTATTTAATATGGTAGTAAGATGCCAATAAATTAGATCACCATTGTAAATCCCATTAACCGTACTGTTTCAGTGCTTCTATCTCGTTCTCTTTCTCTCTGTCTCAGGCCAAGCAAGTTGAGCTGCAGTTTACAGTAGGAGAGGCCATTACTGGTGCTTCTATAGGAACCTGTTCTGGAGCTGCCAGAGACGTCTGGACTTGCACTGAAGACCAGTACTGCCCTCCTCAAAGTAAGTGTGTACATGACAGTGAGAGAGCTACTGTTTTGTGTGCATCTGTACATCTGTATCTGAGAGCATTGCAAGAATGATGCAGTAGTTCAAAAGTTTGAAATCAGTCACATTAATAATTGTAGGCATTTTATTCAATAATGTTGATATAGACTGCATACTTCTCTGGTCAGATTCCATGTTTTGTTGATTTTCTAAGTAAAAAAAATGCTCATCTTAAAATAATCTTCTACAGAGAGTTAGAGTTTAAATTTAAGATGTTTAAGATGTTGGAAGAAACCATAAAATAAAATGTGTTTCAACTTTAGTGCAGGCCACTTTTTATGTTTTTATATTTTTGTCCCCAGTATGTTCAATTCAGCAAATAAACAGTAAGTGTGGATTAAAATGTGTAGAGGTGTGTTATCTGTGGAGCAGGTATGTGGAACTGAGGGGTTGGGTGCACAGTTGGGTGTTTTCTCTGAACAGCACAGTTGGGTGTTTTCTCTGTTCTGTCCCACCAAATAAACTTGGTGATTAGTAGAGATGCACCGATACCACTTTTTCCCTTCCGATACCTGATTCTTTAGTAATGACTGATACTGAGTACTGGTACTAACTCTGTCTAACCTAACTCAACCAAGTCCTGATTTTTGTACAATTACATTTTTAAAATATTTTCTTTTGGTAAAATCTTCTGCATCGTAAATAAAACGCACTTAGCTTAGGTTCATGGTATTTACTTGTTGGATTACATTTATTAGACACTTAAACTTATTTTTTGTTTCTTTACTTTATGTATTTAGTATTTCTTTTTATATAATTAGTAATAAGAACCATCTTTAAACTTCAGTAAATGTAAAATATGTTAATTGTGTAAAACAGTTAAAAACAGAACTGAACAGTATACAGAAACTTGTATCCTTCAAATGATTTGAATCATTTTGCAATAATTGTATATGTGTAAATGGAACAGAACTGTTCTTACATTAGCAACAGTGATTCCTAACTTTTGAACACTACAGATTTGCAATTCACTTATTTTGGGAGCAACAGAAAGTTTTGAAATGATCAACAATACTCTGCAATTATGACATTTTTGCCTCAAGATTTAATCGTTTTGAAATATGAGATATTAGGTATTAATTCATTCATCTTCTGTATTATTTGACTTTGCAGTTTTCTCAATTATTATGGAATCAGCTACAGCTCTGTTGGCCTTTTTATCATACATCAACTATTGTACCTTTGCTTTAAAGCTATTGTTTAAAATGTAAGTTACACAAGACTAGCATATTCAAATTGTTTTATACTTGAATCTGCAAGCAGGCTGCTTTTAAGTTGCTTCCAACTTTTTTAAGCTTTTGCTTAGTAGAAAACATTTGTAGACACACATGCAGTGTCTTAATGGCTTGCTTCTCTCTCTCTCTCTCTCTCTCTCTCTCTCTCTCTCTCTCTCTCTCTCTCTCTCCCTCTCTCCCTCTCTCCCTCTCTCCCTCTCTCCCTCTCTCTCTCTCTCTCTCTCTCTCTCTCTCTCTCTCTCTCTCTCTCTCTCTCTCCCTCCCTCTCTCCATCCCTCAGATGTGAAGAATAATGATGTGGTGCCCTGGGTGTTGAGCTCCATCTTGTCTAAGTACATAGTGAGTCAGAACCCTCATGTGCGTCAGGCTGCCTGCATATGGCTGCTCTCGCTAGTGAAGAAACTGAGTGAGCACAAAGAGATTCGGGTAAGCATAAACACGAACATGTACATGTCATGCAACAGATATTTTATTTGCACACTGGTCATGTAAGTAAATGAATGAAAAGAAAGCAGTTTGCAAGTGCAGACTTGAACCTGATGTTAGAGAGCTACTTGTATTTAAATATAATTCATTATGTAAATTAATTCCGTAAAAGGGCTGGCCGATCTTCCAAAATATAGTATCATGGTGCTTTTTCACAATAATCAATATGCATCTCTGTTGTTTCTGAAGTTTTCGAAGAATCGATAGCTGTAGTGAAAAATGCAGTGCTGTTTTAAGTAGTTATCCAGGGTAAACTCAGAAAAGCATATTGAGTCATAGATTATCACAATAACAGTAAATATCGTATTTGGCGTGTAATCTAAATATGCATCTATAGTCTAGTATGGAAATTGCATGTATGGCAAACAATGGTAATATCACCATGTCTCTCTGTTGCAGTCCCATCTGAAAGAGATTCAGACAGCCTTCATTTCCATCTTATCTGACCCAGATGGTGAGTTACCAATTGCATCACCTTAGGGAAGAATTGCACTAATTTTTCACAAATTCTGCTTAAGTCAACTGTTGAGAGTATATTAAATAGTTCATAGCAGAGAAAGTTACAGATTTCTTTACAGTGGTGGTGATGGAAACCAGGGGTTGTGACTCTGAAATCTTTATCTGTTTAGTCAACATTACAACTTCAGTTAGGACTAAATTTAGCACAGAGGCTATAACAGAACACCAGTTTTTAAGTTCATCATCTGATCCATGAACAATGGATAAGAAAACAGTATTACAGAAACATCCTAACTAGACTAAATCTCCTAAATTCTGTTCTAGCTTTGCCAGAGGCGTCTTAACTGCTGTTTAACCATCTGTTTCTATTGTTTTATGCAGTGACAGGCAGCATAATTCTGTAGAACTGGCATAATGATGTTACATTAAAAATGGTGCTTTGACTTATGAGGGTTTGTGCTAGCATTTTAAAACCCCAGACGCTGCAGACACAATCTCCACTGTCCCATTTATTACCATTGTTTGTTAATGTTGATGAAAACCTGTCAGCTAAAATTTTACAGTGATGGTGGTGAATAATGACATTAACCTCATGTTACCTAATGTTAGCTGATGTTAGCGGTCTGGCTAACTAACTTGATTACTTTAATTGCATGTTCACGGTTCAGCTGTGCGCGTATGATTGATTGCTAGGTAACAGACATGACAGTTTATTGTCGATTTAGATCAAGTAAGTTAAGATTTCGTGACTTAAGATGCTGGAAGATAAGATTCCTAAATTAGATAAGATTTTCTTATGTAATATAAATTTGTATCTTGACCTCGAAGGTCTTAATACAGAAGGATAAGAAGGTTCTGTATATGGCCTCAGGTGTTGTGATGTGTACAATGGAAATATAGCCATTTTATGTACTATACGAAATTACCACTGAATCTATAGTTGTTTGAGTTTTTATTTGTGATGGTAATAATAGTACAACAGTTATAAATATGAAAAGCTTTCTTTAAGGACAATTTTAAATGTTAAATAAAGCCAAATCATAGTGTGGAACTACTACTTATTTTCATCAGTATGTAAGATTTTGATGAATGCGTTTTACTCTGTAGAACTGAGTCAGGATGTGGCATCTAAAGGCCTGGGTTTGGTGTACGAACTCGGAGGGGAGCAAGATCAGCAGGAACTGGTGTCCACTCTAGTGGAGACTCTTATGACTGGAAAAAGGTGGGTAGTACACATGTATTCATTCATTAATCATCCATTATATCTTTAGCAGATATTCAAGCATGAGTTGAGACAGTGAGATTCATGGATTATTGAATGCTGCTGTCAGTTTTAGGCATGGAAAAATCGAAGTGCATCAAAAGAGCATTTAGCGGATGCATTTAGCTTTATTATCTTTCTGCTGCCAATTCATGATGACCAGTATAATGCATGATTAAATATTTCAATTCCTTTTTAATGGTCTGTGTGTCTGTTTGTGTTTTAGAGTCAAACACACTGTATCAGAGGATACTGAGGTCTTTCAAGGCGATGCTCTTGGTAAAGCACCCGATGGGTAGGTGTTCTATTAGATAGTATTTTGAACTAAAATGTTTTCCATTCATTGACTTTTTGTCTTTAGTTTGTCTATAGTAGGAAACATGGAACTGGACTGCACTGTAGGAAAAGTCAGAGAGCTCTCTTCCATCCTTAATAAAATGATAGAAGCCTCAGCAATTAAATGTACATCATTTCAGTATTATTGTGTCCACCCTTTGCCTTCTTTACAGCTGTCATTCTTTTCAGAAAACTGCCTTTCAGGTTTTCAAAGTAGTCTCGAAAGTTCAGTCTTAAAGCCATTTTACAGTCTCACTGTCACTGGACAAAAAGTACTATGGTTGACGATGTCACAGCAATGAAGACTTTCATAGTCCTTCGCCAGCAACATGATGCCGGAATAGAACGTGATCTGTAGTTTTTATGAAAACGTTTATGTTGATGCAGTTAATGAAGCAGCAGTGAAACCACACAGAACCATCTGAAAATAACTGCTACAGTGAAATTGCAGGGTCACTGTGGCAGCCATAAATACTTTTTTTATCACACGTAATGTTTTTCACTTTTTCACTTTCACGTGCAGTTTTCTCAAAGTCTCTTCAGTCTGAAAGTGCAGTGGAGGGTGCATTACACTGTTGTGAGTTGTGTTTTCTGCTTGGAATACATTTGTAAAGTGATCACAGTCGCAGAAAATTGTTTGAAAATGAAAACACATTGTATATTGATCCTTGTTCTGAATAGCTAGCAACCTGTTCTGCTTCTGAAAGCAGTGGAGCAGTAAGAAAGAAGCCGCACACCGTGATCACGGCAACAATCCAGAACGTAGAACTTGGAACAAATTTAGTCTCATTTACATCATTTTGTTCGAGAGACATTTGTTGCCTGGAAGCTGTTAGAAGTCGGTTCCGTATTCATCTTTTGCTGATTCAAATAGTCCCAGACACCTTGAGGACTGGACTCTAGGGTGGTAAGTTTATTGTTCTGAGAACACCAGCAGCTCCTTTGTTCGATTTGCAGATGTTCCTCCTTTTTGTCGGTTTTCTTTTCTCAGTAACAGCTTCTTGACAGCTACACATCCTTTCAGACCCACAATGTTGTTGTCTTCTCACAGTGGAAGGATGGGCAGAAACACCTGAATTTTGTTTGAATATGCAGCTAGAGTGAGCCTGATTTGGAACAGTTGTGGTGGTCTACCAGGTCTTGCATTGTTGTTAGGGGTCCCGTTTCATAAATATTTATCAGAAATATCTCCTGAAAAAATGAATAGCTTGGACTTCTCTGTTCTCTGACTTTCACACAGTACAGTATATGCTCATTATTCAGTCCAAATAAAAACCTAAAAACTGGCTTTGTTTTTGTTGACAGACATGGCCTCTCTACCTACAAGGAGCTGTGCTCATTGGCTAGTGATCTGAACCAACCAGATCTTGTTTACAAATTTATGAATCTGGCCAATCACCATGCTATGTGGAACTCCAGGAAGGTAAGTGGCATCAGTTAGAGTGGGATTACAACAGACATATAGTAAAATCCAATTCAGTATTTAAAATCATTTTGTAATGATGTAGATCTCTAATCTTTTTTTGAAGCAAAGTGCAATTCAAATAATGTTCCCACTTTTTTGTTCACCTGTCTAGTTAAAATGCTGTAATTATTCACAAATGTTGAGCAAAGAACTGGAGTAATTGAACTGAAGATCAACACTATGGAGAACTCTGTTCACTACAGACCATAAAGGTTCTCACAGCTAAAAGGAGACTTTCAATCTATTCAGATGTTTTAAAGCAGGATTCCTCAGATTTTTCTAAATTTGTATTGGTTAAGTCTTTCTGAGTGGTTTGATATTAAATTCTTGGCTCTAGAGAAAGAGTCAGAATTGATTTCTGAAGAGTTTAGTGCCTCTAAGAGCTTCCTCACAAGAAGCTACTACATAAATGTTTATAAAAACACTAATTTATTGGCTTAATAAATATTTAATCTATTAATGACTGTTGGGTCCTATAACCCCCACTGTGAAAATCTTATATGCCAAGTTCCTTAGCATCACAAACTGTATTTTTGCATGCGTTTTGCATTTTTACATATCTATTTTAGCTGCTTTGACTATTCAGTCGTGCTCTTTTTGTGTATAGCTTTAAAAGTAGTGCCAAAGTATATAGCAAAAATATGAAGTTAAAAATTTGTGATTTTCTTCATACCTGCTTTGATCTCTCGCTGTAGGGGGCAGCATTTGGTTTTAACATCATTGCAGCAAAGGCAGGGGAGCAGCTCGCTCCTTTTTTGCCTCAGTTGGTGCCCCGCCTCTACAGGTACCAGTTTGACCCCAACCTGGCCATCCGGCAAGCCATGACCAGCATCTGGGATGCCCTCGTCACGGACAAAAACATTGTGAGATTTCGTTAGCAGCTTTATCTCATGCCAACTTCTCTCCAAACAAAATGCAAATATAATGTAATTACCACCCTGAGGTTTAAAGATATGGACTTAGTCTATTGATTACACATAAGAGCATACATTACAAAGATATTGTACCATGAAACCTCTGGGGATGTTTAGTATTAAACATTTAACCAGGTGATGCTGAGCTGCAATTCAGTTCATTCTGACTTTATTATTATTTTTATTATTATTATTATTATAGTACATTATCATGATATAGGACAACATTGAGTTTTTATATTTACACCTTTTTCATAACCCAGGTTGATAAATACTTGAAGGAGATATTTCAGGACGTCATATCCAACCTGACCAGTAACATGTGGAGAGTTCGGGAGTCATGGTAACTTAAGTCTAATAATTCATAATCCTGACCCTAAATATCATTATCACTTCAATAGAGACTTCACGTTTTTACTTTATTTCCACTCTCTGTAGCTGTTTGGCTTTGAACGATCTGATCCGTGGAAGGCAGGCAGATGACGTCATTGACCACCTGACAGAAATCTGGGAGACGCTGTTCCGGGTTCTGGATGATATCAAGGTGACCAAGTAGCATGACATTTACAATTCATTAACGTTCAGAAGTTTGCACTCACACATTACTAACTTCTTCAATGTGAATTGAATGGGCCCAGCCCATTCACAGTGAAGTTATATCTTTTAGTCAGTCATTTATCTGTTTTGAAGGCCCACTAACAAAAAATAGCCTGTTATTTCTATGGAATAAAGGTGCTTGTATGGATTTGACAGTATTTGGTACATAAACTACACAAACAACGTAAAAATAAAAAATAAATAATATGCAAGAAAAATATTAAGTGTTGACCATTTAATTGTTCTTAACAGCAATTAAAGTGTCTAATAATTAGCTTGTATTTGGCTGCTGTTTATATGGTCATCTGTTATTCACCTGTGTGACTTTTGTACTTCAGGAATCAGTAAGAAAAGCAGCAGACTTAACTCTGAAGACCCTCAGCAAGGTAAATGCCTGTTCTCAAAAGTCATATGCTGTCCATTGTAAAATGCTAATAGGGCTAACAATGAAAGACAGAATGGTTATAAACTGGTTATTAGTAGTTTCTACAATTAATCAGTCATTTACCGAATACTAGTATTTTGTGAGAAGTATTCTTTTGAGGGTCTGATGAGTGAAAACAGTCTAACACTCAATTCGTTTGCTCGGCAGGTGTGTGTGAGGATGTGTGAATCAACAGGTGCATCTGCTCAACGAATAGTTGGAGTGCTGCTCCCAATTCTGTTGGACAAAGGCATCGTCAGCAATGTAGCAGAAGTGCGCTCTCTCAGGTAGAAACCAGCATGCTTCATTAGTTAAACATGTACTTATGCAGTTTGTTTATAGGTATACTTAAGCTAAAATGATAAAATTCCTCCTTATTGTGTTGATCAACTGAGACATGTTGGGTTTCGTTTGATTTCAAAGTTTCCTGCATTCGTTTTTCACTTGAGCTACAAGGCTGTTATAGCAAGCAAGTCATTCACCAGCAATTGGCATTATACAAGCTGTATGCCAAAGTCATCGCATGCTTGCCTCAATCCACGTCAAGTACTCTCGGAAACACTGTTTGTTTAGTAGATTTAATATTCTTCGTTGATACTTAACCCACGTTTAACTTGCATTATACCGCCACGCGTATGTGGACACCCTTCCTTAGTTCTGATGTTTGAGTCACAATCATTGCTAACAGATGTAGATAATGAAGCACATAGCCATGCAATCTCCATAGACGAACACCAGAAGTAGACTGGATCGTACTGAAGAGCTCAGTGACTTTCAGTTTAGCGAAGGCCTTTTGCTGTCTAAGCATGGTTCCTCTGATTCCCCGTGCATAAAGCAAGCTCCATAAAGACATGGTTAGACAATTTTGGTGTGGAGTAACTCCAGTGGCCTGCAAAGAGCCCTGACTTCAACCTCACTGAACATCTTTGGGATGAATTGACTAAGTTTTGCATAAGATCTGTTTTGCACTCATGAACATAATGTTACATAAATGTTATCCTGATCCAGATCCTAACCTTAAGCTTAAATGCAAATGTATGATGAAGTGTGCGCAATGCCAACTGGTGCAGTTTAAGATTTATAACTTATTAGCTACATTAGCTTTGTAGGCCCAGTGCTAAAGGAGAGAAACTTCAGACACCTATTGTCTTGGCTGATTAGCTACATTTGGGATAAGCAGGAACATTGAGTACATTTAGATTTTTTCATCAGATTATTCCTTTTAAAGTACGTGTATGTGTTCGTTTTTAATGTTATTGTCTCCATCCGTGTATGTGGATCAGTATCCAGACGCTGGTTAAGATCAGTAAGACAGCAGGCAACCGCCTAAAGCCCCATGCCCCCCGTCTCATCCCTGCTTTGCTTGAGGCACTGAGTGTGCTGGAACCTCAGGTGCTCAACTACCTCAGTCTGAGAGCCACTGAGCAGGAGAAGGTAAGTGCCTGCTCTGCTGTTGAATAGTCTGACATTAACTCACCATACTGAATTGTTAATGTGCTGTCATGAGCATCTAACAGCATCTTACAGGAAATATGGGTTATCACAACCATGGGGTCTTCTACAGAGCTTTATTGAGAGAGTACAGAGTTAAGAAGAGTGACGTTACACTGGAATAATTTTAGACTTAATCCTCATAGGTTCTTCGTGATATACACAGTGAAGATTTTGTTTGATTATTTCTCACTCGTAGCTAATTGAAACGGGCTGTCTGGCTTTCTAAATGAGCTTGCTTATAGGCCCATCACAATCATGAAATTTTAGCTGAGGATAAGTTGCCGTAAAAATATTGTGATTTAACAACTTCATTGTCTTTGTAGGCTTTCTCCACACATATCTGGATAATAAAAACAAAAATTTGAGATTTTGTTCCGACTACAGCGATATTGTTTGTTGCCAAGCCTGCGCCACGATCTCCAAAACACCCACACAGTCAGGCAGAGAAGCTTGAGTTTTTCTAGCTTTTTATGTAGTTTGTATAATGAAGTTTGGTTAGAATCTGACTTTTGTTAAAATCAAGTCATAGATGCTTAGTATTTACAATCAAGATGACAACCCGTTTACACCCCCCCCCCTATTTTCTATTTTCGAAAGCTATTTTCGTTTGAACTGGAAGCCAGATTGCTGAAAAAACTATGTTTCTTAAAAGATACAGATATGTGTGGACTGGGCCTTAGTTTACTGTTACAGTGCAAGTCTAAATTGGCCAAACGGGCTGGTTTCTAGCTGTTGATACTGTTGATGGCTCCCAGCTGATTACAAGCACGGCTTGACCTTAGATAAACAAACAGTACTGACCACTGCCCTAGAAGAAAAATGTTCCGACATCAGTCAAAACAATGATTTCCCAATATATGGGTTTTCTGCTTTGCTTATTTAACTTTTGCCTCAGCTCAGTTCACGTTGTTTGTTGTAAATTAAGCACATCTCACCTTTTTTTTCCTTCAGCTGAGAGCTGATCAGAGTTTATTATCTTCACAGCGAAGGCTTGTTGTGCACATTAGTCTATTTGCTAATGATGCATTCATTCACATGACATTGCTCAGTAGGATGTGTGCATGCAGGTCATTTCAGGACGCTGGTTCATTCACATTAATGACAGATTTGAGTCACTTACCTAAATGAGTGTGAACCATCTTGTCAGAAATCGGATTTGAGCAAAAAATCGGATTTGAGCAGTGAGGCTTGTAATGTGAATGTACCTTAGTGTCTCTTCTACAGACCATAATTCTAGACCGAGTCAGATTCAGAAGAGGGAAAGCTCTACTCAAATGATTTATTAGACTATTAAAATGTAAGTGGGGGGAAAAAGAAACTGAAAGTCAAGGTTCCTGGTGTGTGTTATTGGTATGTGTAAATGTGGGAGAAATGTGAATCTGAAACTTTTCCCCTCCCTCCCTTTTTAGAGTGCAATGGATACTGCCAGACTGAGTGCAGCCAAGTCTTCACCCATGATGGAGACTGTTAACATGGTATGAATTTGCATTGTGAAGACAGGACTCACCACACGCTACTGTATTTATGATCAGATCTGACCAGACTTTGAGTCTATATTTAGTGCTTGCACACAAATAAAAGTTTTAGTTAAGAACAATTAAAATAATTTTGTTGCACAATGTTTTGATCTGTTCAGTTATTTTAATGTCCTTTTGTGTGCAGATTGATGAATTGCTTTTTTTGTTGTGTACTGTAGTGTCTGCAGCATTTAGATGTGTCAGTGTTGGGAGAGCTGGTCCCCAAACTCTGCGACCTGCTGAAGAGTGGAGTCGGTCTTGGAACTAAGGTAAATTTTTCTGTGTAGAGGTTGTTGCTGTCGTGATGAAAACTCATAATTAGAACATAAAAATTATATAGAAGAGAGAAAAATTTGTAAGAAAAGGTCATTTTGGAGCATTTCTGTTGCTGCGTTCATTGTAAAATTTTAGTATATTGTAAAGAGTAATTTTATGTAGTGTGTGTGTGTGTGTGTGTGTGTGTGTGTGTGTGTGTTGAATGAGTGTGTGAAATAGACTTACAAGATTTTTTTTTTTTTAATTATTATTTTATATATTATTTTTATATTATTACAAATATTATTATTATATTTGTCGATACACCCGACTTGGATGAGAATCAGATCACATTTTATGCAGAAAACCATAAAATTCCAAAAGGTTCACATACTTTTTCTTGCCACTGTAATATATCCTCACACACTAACCTTTTTGCAATCCACAGGGTGGCTGTGCCAGTGTGATTGTCTCTCTGACAGTACAGTGCCCTCAAGATCTCACACCTTACTCAGGTAATTACCACTGTGTTCATGTTACATAAATATTGAGAGGGGAAATAATCGCATCGGTTCAAATTTTAGGTAACCAAAAAAAAATCCTAGTTCTGTAAAGCAGTTGAGAGGAGATTTGTTTCACTGGGTAAAAAGCAGCTATATATTATTTAAGCAGAGCAGTTAAGTATACCACTGATTACTGCTGCCTTCATGTGTAGGTAAACTAATGAGTGCACTTCTTAATGGAATCCATGACCGCAGTGTCGTAATCCAGAAATCTTTCGCCTTCGCCATCGGTCATCTGGTCAGGGTGAGTGCACATCAGCTTTGACGTTAATCATCCAGTGATTGCAAAACGTGTGCACGCAAGTACAAAAACATATTGGCTTAAATTGAGTAATAAAACATGGTTCTCCTGGTTCTCCTCCAGACTGCAAAGGACAGCAGTGTGGAGAAGCTTCTGCAGAAGCTCAGCACCTGGTACTTGGAGAAAGAAGGTGAGATAATTGTACAGATTGAGGAAAAAGTCTGATATGTTTAAACTGGCTGCCTTTTGTCAAAAATACCGCCACAATCATGTACTGAATACACTCCCGCAATGTTTTTCACCCTCAAGTATGACTAAAATAGAGAGAAAGAAAAACGGTAGCTGTGGCATCAGAGCAATATAAAATGTACATAAGTAGTCTAATAAAATCAGTTCAACTTGTGTATTAATATGCGTTTATTAAAAATCATGTGACTTTAACTGAATTGCCATTTTAGCAATCGGTTACTTTGGATTTTTGCAGCAGTCAGATTTGATCATAAGCCAGAGGTCGGCAACCCAAATGTTAAGAAGAGCCATTTTGTCCTTTCAACAAAAATCAAACTGCCTTGAGAGCCACAACGTTTTATATACATTTTACCCTCTTGGCTGTAAATATGTCTCTGTGTGTGCTGATGTCCTAGTGTAGACTAAAAATATAAACAAAAACAGACTTGCTCTGCTTTAAGCTTTAGGTCAGCTGCTTTTTTTGCATCTCCAGCAGAAAACTTTACCACAAAATTGAAATAGTTTATTGTTAAATGTCTCAACGTTCAACTTCTTAAGGGTTTGATCTGCAGTGAAACACTGAAAATTTGTGAAGCTGAAGTCAGTTTCTCGTTCAAATTTCACCGTTCCCACTTAAATGGCACAGCAGGTACATTCTGGCACCTCAGGCACAATTTAAGGTGGAACGGTAAAATTTGAATGAGAAACTGCTTCAGCTTCACAGATTTTTAGCGTTTGACAGTGTCTCGAGGCAGATTAAATGTAGCAGGAAACCATTTGAAATGATTGTAATTGCAAATAAGTCCATTCTTCTTCAGTGGTCCTCTTATATCTTTCTCTTTGCTGTGTCGTTAGCTACTAGCTAGGCGAGACTAGGCTGCATTGCTATGGTGACCAGCAGTCTGCATGCCAACCTTCAGGCTTAAAGGGTGAATTAGCAATTATGCATTAATTCCAGCGTTTAAGACCATTTGTTGTTAAAACTGTTTGAATGATCAGCAGAGCTTTATTTTACTGCAAAGGAAGATTATTCTATTTTTAAGGAGCCACATGTTGAAGACCCCTGTCATAAGCCAGTGTTCAGCACTGATTTTGAGAAAGTAGGCCTAGAAACAAAACATGTCTGTCCACATATCTGTCCAGAATGTCACGTTATGCTCACCCTAAAATAAACAAATTTTACTGTGTTATTAATCAGCAGAGATGCATAGCCCTACCTAAACTGTGGAGCTGTATTATCTACAAAAATACAAACAGGGGACCAGAATTTGTATTATCCATTACAACATATTAAAGGATTCTAATAAGATTGGGTTCCAGGACCTCTGTAATTAAACTGTAAGATGATGCATAAAGACGCTGTGGAAAACAGAATAGCCCACCATGCAGAAACATCTAGCTGAACAGTGATTATGTGTTCTAAACTGACTGCTGATGAAAGACTAGAGGACAGGATCGTGTAGTCTCAAAGTGCATATTCACATTTTCAACCAGTTAGTTTGAATAAATTAGATGTTTAAGACCATCTTGTTCTTGTTTTCTGTTTTTATCTACTTGTTTTTCCTTCTTTATGTTCTTCCGTCTTGTTTTCAGAGGTGGTGTACAAGTCTTCATGCTGTCTGACCGTGCATGCCATCAGTCACTACAGTCCTGACGTGCTGAAGGCTCATGCAGGCGTGGCCCTGCCGCTGGCCTTCCTGGGAATGCACCAGCAGACTGACGAACAAGGAGAAAGTGCTGACGCCAACCTGTGGGCTGAGGTCTGGCAGGAGCATGTGCCTGGTAAGGAAAGGGAGAGATGCATGAGTGAACGACAAGCAGAAAATACAGCAGCACAGTACACAGGCCTTGGATTAGGCTTGCAATAGCAAATTAGAGTTTGAGTTCAATTTTATACAGCAGGAGGAATCCAGACACAGTCAAGTAATTGCACAGTTGATGGCACAGGACAATGAATAGCTTGGCTTTACCAGTTTAAACCAGACGGGTCTGTATGTGGGTCCACACTACTGTTCCTCCCTCTCATAACTATGTAATGCGCAGATTAGAGCAGTCGTGTTATGCTGGGATCAAACTACACAAATTCAACAGGATTTTGTCACAGCTAACACACTTCCAGCATCAGGTCCGAATAGGAGTGTTGGGAACAATGAATGGGTCTTGTAGTGTGACAATCTAAGAACAGTGATGCGGCATCTCGGACGTCACCACAACAAAAACTCTAGCAAGGTAGTTTTTTTTTTGCATTTTCCTGCTTAGTCTGACCTACGACACTAACCAATAGGATGGCAGAGTGCTGTCTGGCATACATATGTAAACATGGCGAAGAAAAAGAGGCACTAGAACAACAAAACTGAGGGAAGGTTCATTAAGCTGTGGCAGTAGGCCCTGCCTTTTAGAAGTTTCCATTAGTCCAAAGACATAAATGTAGGCATAAAATAGTGTTTAAAGCATCTGTTTACATCTAGTGAACCTGGTAGCTAAATTTATATTTACTTCAAGCTCTCTTTGATGGATAAACAGCCCATACCATCCTCTTCGTGACACCCAGGAACAGGTCCACAACAGGAGCAGTGTTTGGTTGGCATCTTGTTGTGTTGCCACATTTATAATAATAATATAATATAATAATATAATATAACATTTATAAATTGGTCATGTCACATGAATAGTCCAAAAATAACTACCAAAAGCTATAATGTCAGTGTGCTCCAGTGGTGGTAGCTGCTACTCAACATGAAGTACTCAGATTGAATCAGGAGACAAAGTGGATTGAAGATACAGCCTGTTTAATTGGATAAAGCGCAGTGGAGTATGTGAAATGTTAAAATAAGTCATTGTATTCATAGTTTCATATTCGTAGTATCTCCCTTCCGTACCTAGTAAGAACATTAGTGTTGGTTGCCTAGCTAGATAGCTTTGGCAAACATTTTAAAATATAAAATTCCAAACATTAATAAAGTGAAAAAGTTGTCATATAATAGTGCTTGGTGTGTTTTGTTGTTTTTGTTTTTGTTTTTTTTTTTTTTTACCCAAAGATTTAGTTAAATTGTGTTTCTGTAGGTCTATAGTTTCTAGATGTCTGCTTGCAAGTGTTACCAAAGTAAGGGAACTTCAGACATAGGCAGACACAGCTAGAGGTCAGCTGAATAAGTCTGAGAGTGTTATTGCACTGATCCCTCTATGAATGTGTTTTCTTTCATTGTTTATGTTTCAGTCTTGTCTTTGGGGAACAGAATTGTTTCTTTTTAACACCTAATGGAGGCCCAAGTCCATGTTGGATTCCCTGACTCTTTCTCTCTGTACTTTTTTGTTGTTTCTTTTCAGGCAGTTTTGGAGGAATCAGGCTGTATATGACAGAGCTGATAGCCATCACCCAGAGGGCTTTGCAGTCTCAGTCGTGGAAGATGAAGGCTCAAGGCGGCGTTGCTATGGCCACCATTGCAAAGCAACAGACAGGTTCTCTGGTGGCACCTCACCTGGGTATGGTGCTGAATGCACTGCTGCAGGGACTCGCAGGACGCACCTGGGCAGGCAAGGTGAGGTGCCACCAGACTCACACATCCACACACACCCATCTGAGACATATATGTATATGTATATGTATATGTGTGTGCGTGTGTGTGTGATTTTTTTTTTTTTTTTATATATATATAATCTCACTCTCTCACACACACACACACACACACACACACACACACACACAGAGAGAGAGAGAGAGAGAGTTATTGCAGAACATTCGGGGGCTCTTTTGAGTGAATCTCCCTGTATATAGTAATTAAGTGGGGGTGTTTTGAATATTTCTTGGTGAGTCATAAGTCACTGAAACATTATCATCTATCCCTTCAGGAGGAGCTGTTAAAGGCTGTTGGATCTGTGGTGTCAAAATGCAGGTTAGACGACTTTTTTCTCTCTTATTTCTTGGTCTTTCATTTCTTATACATGCCCGATAGTTTTGGCTAATATCTAAAAATAATTAGCATGATATTTTTAGTTAACTAAAAAAAAGGTAATCATGAATATCGACTATGTTGCCCCACCCCTAACAAATACACTTAGTCGGCCACACCTTTCTATTCTGTGTTTAATTCAGTTTTTGTTCATGGAAACGTTTGTCTTTTAAACATCGCCATCAGGGGGGTCAGTCCTTAATGATATCCATTTACATCATCCTTTCATCCAGGTGATCATCCATTGGATGTGCCAGTGGCAATTTTTATCAGCTGCACAGCAAGGACATAAAACGCAGTGTTCAGAAAAGCCTTTGAATGTTTCAAGGACGATATAAAATGCAATAAATTATTATTAAAATAGTGGAAGTGCAGCAGGTACTGACTCTGATTTTTCCCAAGTAAAGGTAAATGTAACTGATCTCCTATACAGATTCCAAAAACTACAACATTGTAAAAGCCCCGTTCAATATTGTGCGAAGTGCAAAATAAAAATTTAGCGTCACAACCAACTGCAAGCACGTTGTAAGGCTGTTAGGAAAAAAAGAAATAAGCGTTCCCTCAGCAGTCCAGTCCTATGAAAACAATAAAATAAATTGTTTAGAAAAGTCCTTATGGTGATGCAGGTTTGTTGTGAAAGTAGTCTTTAAGCTATTTATACACAACACTGGGAGTGTGAACAGTGCACATGTGTTTGCTTTGTAATTGGCTCTGTAACATAGAGGTGACTCTGACTCTCATATAATTTGATCCGTTCTGTCGTTGCAGCTCTTAGCGATGTCTGCATTGCGGACACTCATCGGATTAATGATTAAAAATATGATTAATCACATGTCTACTCTTTCTCTAATTTTTTTGTGTGTTTTGTAGCGCGGAACTAAAGAAGACGGTTGCAGGTCAGCCGAGTGTACGGCAGGTACTGGACCTGGTGCTGAAGGAGTGTAAAAAGGAGAGTCTAGTTTACAAAATGGCTGCCCTGCGCTGTGCAGCAGACATTTTAGAGGCTACTGAGGAGGACCGCTTTCAAGAAATGACAGAAATTCTGTTCCCACTCATCAGAAAGGTACACCAATGACCATTTTAGGAGCAAATATGTATCAATGATAAATACTGAAGTTTGTTTCTTCATGTGCACTTTCCTGTGTCATCAGAATCAACCTACAAGCGCTGGTTCACCCAAACATGATGATGACGACGACGAAGAAGCAAAAGAGCGAGAGCTGCGGATGGAGGTTCTAATATGTGCATTTGAGACCCTCGGAAAAGCCTGGCCCAAAACTGCACAGATGCAAAGTATGAAAATACAATAACAAAACAATGTGAAAAGAGCAATTACTTGCTGTAATATTAGCAGTGCTACCAGGTACCTCTGTTAGTATGTAGTGTTTATTTTAATGTGTAATTTCTTTCTTTAATATGTACACTGTATTGCCAAAAGTATTCACACCCATCCAAATCATTGAATTCAGGTGTTCCAATCACTTCCATGGCCACAGGTGTATAAAACCAAGCCCCTAGGCCTGCAGACTGCTTCTACGAATATTAGTGAAAGAATGGGTCGCTCTCAGGAGCTCAGTGAATTCCTGCGTGGTACCGTGATCGGACGCCACATGTGCAAAAAGTCCAGTCGTGAAATTTCCTCACTACTAAATATTCCACTGTCAACGGTCAGTGGGATTATAACAAAGTGGAAACAATTAGGAACGACAGCAACTCGGCCAAGAAGTGGACAGCCACATAAAATGACACAGTGTTTACAGCAGATGCTAAGGCTCATAGTGCGCAGAGGTCACCAACTCTCTGTAGAGTCAATCACTACAGACCTCCAAACTTTATGTGGCCTTCAGATCAGCTCAAGAACAGTGTAGAGAGCTTGATATAATGGGTTTCAATGGCTGAGCAGCTGCCATATCAGCATACCAAGCCTTACATCACCAAGCTCAATGCAAAGCATTGAATGCAGTGGTGTAAAGCGCCACTACTGGACTCTAGAGCGGTGGAGACATGTTCTCTGGAGTGACAAATTACGCTTCTCAGTTTGGTGATTGAAAACGGTACTTGTCTGACTGCATTGTGCCAAGTGTAAAGTTTGGTGGAGGGGGGATTATGGAGTGGGGTTGTTTTTCAGGAGTTGGGCTCGGCCCCTTAGTTCCAGTGAAAGGAACTCTTAATGCTTCAGCAGACCAAGAGATTTTGGGCAATTTCATGCTTCCAAATTTGTAGGAACAGTTTGGGGGCGATCCCTTCCAGTTTCAACATGACTGCGCACCAGTGCACAAAGCAAGGTCCTTTAAGACATGGATGAGCGAGTTTGGTGTGTAAGAACATGACTGGCCTGCACAGAGTCCTGACCTTTACCCGACAGAACACCTTTGGGATGAAGCTGTTATAGCTGCAAAGGGTGGGCTCACATCATATTAAACCCTATGGATTAAAAATGAGATGTCACTCAAAAGTTCATATGCGTGTGAAGGCAGATGAGGGAATACTTTTGACAATATAGTGTATGTATACAGCAGAGGTTGCCTATGCAAATGTTAGGAAGAGGCTCATAGTGCGCAGAGGTCACCAACTCTCTGTAGAGTCAGTCACTACAGACCTCCAAACTTCATGTGGCCTTCAGATCAGCTCAAGAACAGTGTAGAGCTTGATATAATGGGTTTCCATGGCTGAGCAGCTGCATCCGAGCCTTACATCACCAAGCACAATGCAAAGCGCAACACATTTTGTGCTTTCAAAAAAAAAAAATCAAACCACGTTGGGAGACACAGCATGTTATGTCCATTTTATCATCTTAACTGTATGTCTCAGTATTGTATTTGTTTAGGCTAAGGCAGGGTGCAGCCTGCAGTGTTTTTTTTAGGTTTGGCATATCATTACAGATGCTTCCACATTGTAAATTGCATTTAAAAGTGGGAAAAATATAAAAAATATATATATAAAATTATTTTTTGGTAGAACTAACGAGGTACTTATAGGGATCGGTAGAGCAGGATCTCGCTTGGGCCCTGAAAATGGCCATAAAGACTTCTTTAAATGTTCATTCAAGTGTATAAAAAAGTTGCTCATGCTAGATAGAAACATTAATTCATGTTTGTTATTACTGTGTTAGAGGTGAATCTATGTGCAGATATAAGCATGTGTGCATGTCTTGTTGCAGGTCGGTATCAGGCAGAGGTGTGTGGGCTGATGTGTGATAGACTGAAACTGAGCACGTGGAGGGTTCAGCTGGGTGTCCTGCAGTGTATGAAGGCTTTCTATCAAAGGTAAGAAAATACAGCATCATCCAGTATCTACAGATATGATCCGGAACAGCAATGATGGTAAAAGACTTGGATTTCAAAACTGTTTCAAGGAAATGAACCTTGACTACAGTCACAGTGCAGGTAAACGCCACCCCCTCCCACAAATGTATCAATAGGGTTGACCCATCTTTGAATAGGTGTTTGGCTTATTTTTCTTCAGATAAAAAGAGAGTTACTTGTCTCGCTTGTCATCTTACTTGAACTATTGCATAACCAGTTGTTTTTGTGTACATACACAACACATACATATGCTTGTACATTTATGTTTTTGTTTTAGGTGTTATGCTGATATTTAGGTTATTTGATGTTTGTGACAGTTTTTGTATAATTCTGTATTTTCCATTATATTGTGAAATTTTAATAATATTTAGGTGGAGGCTTATCTTATATATTATATATTAAAGCATATCAGGTTTCTTGTCTCTGCATGTACTGTGCATGTTATCTTTGTTTATTTGTGTGTATTTTAAATTGTGCAAAAAATAAACAACTAACTACTAACCACAGTAACATCCATTGTGTCTTCCAACAGAGTTTTGCTCTGCTTTAACCTTTTCTCGCACCTCTAGCAGGAAAAGTAGAGTAGTTTCTTGTAAAATGTATCTCAATATTAAATTTTTTCCAAGGCTAAAGTCATCTTCTCGATCGCCAGCTTCAGAATGTAACTGCTGCACAATTTAAGGTGGAACAGAAAAATTAAAAGGAAAAGCAGGCTTCAGCTTCGCAACTGTTTAGTGTTTGACAGCTTCTTGTGCAGATTAAATGTATAACGAAAACAGTTAAAGTGCTTATAAATGCAAATAAGTCTGTCTCCAAACTATCAGTGTTCATCTTAAATCTCGATTTGCCATTTCATTAGCTACTAGCTAGGTGATACTTGTCTGCATTGCTGTGGTGACCAGCAGTCTGTGTGCCAACCTTCAGGGTTAAAGGCTGAATTAGCGATTATACATTTACTTTAATGAATTTGGTTTAAGACCATTTGGTGTTTATTGGGCTTTATTTTACTGCAAAGGAGGATTGTTTTATTTTTAACTACAAGTCTAATTCCACTGTGGAGCAGCAACAGGACAGTAGAAGAGCTACATGTTGGTGACCCCATGCCCTAGAGGATGTGTTGACTACATTTAGGAAGTCGGTAACACGTCATTTGACCGGTGCACTCTAAACGTTTGGAGACAGCTGTATGAACACAGAACATAGGCATGAAATCTGAAGATTCACTGCATCGAAATATCTGCTGTGTGTTGTAGGTTACTGCTGTTAGAACAGGACCAGAAGAACTCCGGAGTACTGACTGAGCTTCTGTCAGAAACCTGCACTGCACTCGCATCACCACTAGGTGTGGGGAAAAAAAACATCTGCATATGAAGTAGCTGGCCTTCAACAAGAGAGGAAATTTTAATCCTTTTCTCTTGTCCCCAGAAAACAGAAGTTACTCGTCTGTAAGAACTGAAGCCTTGTCCATTCTGGAATTGCTACTGAAAAGAATCGAAGGTAGGTTTGCAGGAGTGGAAAGCGTTTAAAAAAAAGTTCTAATTAAAGAAGAGTATTGTTATTTCAGTGACATTTCACTGGAGTTCATGCGTAATGTATGACTGAACTACTCAAGAAAAAGCCAATAAGATGTTTATCAAAAACTTCTCGAGTACTTGTTACTTTTTGTGTATCTACAATCACTATCTGAATGGATTTCTGAACCGACTTGAAAATGCCTAGATTACTTAATAATGCATTTTTAGTGACAGCCCATTAGCCAGTTTAGACATCTCTGGCAATCGATAATAATCGGCTAAAAGGAAAAGTTCATGAGCAAACGTGAAGTTGGCTTGAAAAATTGTTAAATTGTTAGAATTTTGGAAGACTGTTGATGGTTGCTGCCTCCTTAATTCAATGCTACCTTAAATATACTGCCACCTTAAATCAACTGCCACTTTAAATTCTGTGATACCCTAAATGTAGTGCTTAGAAAAGCACAAACACACAATTACGAGGAGCAGTAAGTTAGCTTTTTCAAGCCAGCTTATTTGGCTTGAAAAGGCCAACTTAATTGTCTTGCTTAAACACAAGCAAGCTGAGTTAAAATATCTCATGTTTGTCCACAGAGATTAAGTTGTAAAGACAGTTACATGTATCTGTATCTTGCTAATAGTGGTTTTTTTTTTTTTTTGTCCCAATTAACTTTGAAAGCTTGGAACACAATGTTTTTGTTTACGTTAATGGTTTTATCTTGGTGTTTTATGGGTTTGTGTGTATGTACAGAGAGCGATCAATGGGACTGCCTGGCTGAGAAGAGTCGGCAACAGCTCCAGCGTTCTCTTGCTACCATGGAAACAGACCTCCGTCCTGATCTGAAGGACAAAGCCCAGACGCTGAGGAGGAAAATACAGGGCCTGCCTTAAAGCAACTTAGAAAGACTCCTAGAATCTGCTTTCTCCACTGCAGTCGTAACCCACAGACCAAACTCGCACCTAATTTATCTGCCAAACCAGGTTACCAAATCCAGATTATGCACAGTCCCATTCAAGTTAAATTGATGTTTGCCAAGCAAAACTTTTAAAACATCTTCTCCTGACCTGATTTTGTGACCCTGTAACTTTCAGCAGTCTCAAAGATGTACAGTTGGGACATGCGTATATGATGTGCTTTTAAAGGCAGCCAATTTGGCTCATTTGCTTTTACCAGTTTCTTATACTCACCACTGTTTGCCACTACCTGTGCCAAGTGCAAGGCCACCGTTTGGATAATTTTCTACTCTCCTGAATGGCAACGTCTTATTCTGCGTGTATGGTGAGATTAGAACCTGTCATCTAGCCTTGTATGTATTACTGAAGTTACTGAACACTAGGGAGATGCATTTTAAAGAACTCATTGCAGTCATTGGGTCTAATGTCCCCACGCATCTGGGTTGTCTTAGTCAAGCGCTAACTGCCACTTTGAAATATGTTTACCTGCACTGAATTACTCAACCCTAAATGGGTGGCGTGACTACTGCAGCTTGCTTAGGCCTCATTACAGTTGATTGATGCTTTGTTTTCCCGCAGTCTTCTCTTTCATCAGTAATAGAGCAGATTGGTGTACACACAGCCAAAGCAGCCGATTTGTTTTTTGCCTCCCATCCTTGTTTTTTTTATTAGTCTTTTTAGAAGTGTCAGTGAAGTAAAAGAGATGGAGGAATGATGCCATACAAAAGCTTTGGAATGTGAAATTAAAAAGGGACTTGATTAGAGGCATTTTGTGTGTGTAAAGGAAATCTTCATGTAAATTAGACTAAAACTTTGCCTTTACTGATGTTTGCATGTTACAAGGTGTGGTGCGTAAAAAATATATTTTCAGAAACAACAAAGATGTTTTCTTGTTGGCTCCTGCTTCACCCATGGTGTGGCAGATGTGGTCATACCGGGGGCAGTTGTGGTCTGGGGTTTAGGAAAGCAGTCTTGTGACCGGAATGTCAGTGCCTCAATCCCCTGAGCTAACAGTATATGACTAAAGAGAGAAAGGCACCTTACCCTCAACTGCTCCCCAGACGCTGTGGATAGGGCTGCCCACTGCCGCCTGGTGTGTGTGTGTATGTTTCACAGCACAGCTGGATTAGAACATGGAGGTGAAATTCCCCCATTGTGGGACTAATAAGGGTATCAAATGAAGTGGTATATTTTCTTGTCATTTGATCTTTATCGTTTAAAAGAGGGAAGACTACATTACCTCAGTATTCTAACCCTCCAAGGCTAGTCCAACTGATTACTTTGGAATATTTTAATCTGTAATCATAGAGGTGGGTGGTTTAATGAACTCATTACTGTATTGTGTTGCCATATGGCAGCAATTATTTTCTTTTAACACTTTTTCACGGTAGCCATAAAGTGCCATTTCCACCTGTTTTGGAGTTCCTTCTGGTTTAGCACTATGCGTTTTTGTGCTGTATGTGACTGCTTCACATATTGAGAAGTGAGCTGAGATGGGGCTGACTGCAGAGCCGCAGATTTCAGACCAGTGGAGTGCATGCGCAGTAGGACAGCGCGATTGTGCCAAAGGACAGTAGCTTTATGAGTGTTTCCGTTCACCTTTCGTCTGGTGGCCGGTCTGCTCACTCACAACACCTCTGATGTATATTATCCTTGAGGAAGTGATGCCGTTGCCAACATACGAATCCTTCAGAGCCCTGCTGGTGACATCCCATATAAATAAAAATAATGCGTGGCCACGACTTAGCAAGGCATGGGAATGATTTAGTAAGGCTTACTAAGTGGTGGCCACGATTTAATTATCTCATTCCCACGCCTTGCTAAGTCATGGCTGTGCATTATTTTTATTTATACAGGATGTAAACCAGTAAAACCATAAGACAAACACATTACAAAACCATCAGAAAGCAAAAGAAACACTTAATGGTTTCTATAGGATTTTTGTAGCAGGGTTGCGTTCATAAACTAAAGTTTGTTTTAGCCCAAAGCTTAATATTGTGCCCAGTTAAAGCTGCTTAAGGTAAAGTTTTATTCTTGTACGTGTAACGTAAGTATACTCAGAAAGCCCTTGACTTGAGCGTCAGTTCTGAGCTAACGCCGTGTGTCTACGTTACACAGCCCTTTACCCAGGCTAGTTAAATTAGCTGTAGTGTAACATTCACCCTGTGAATCTTTGTGTTCAATCCAGTTTGTTTTTGCCTAAATCTTAACGTATAACGTTATCACAACACACATGTATCACGTATGTATTGGAAACCCACATAAAATTAATGTTGATTAGCCTAAAACTCACCAAGAAAACAAGTTTCTGCGCATGCCTCTGGTTTGAACCTGCAGCTCTGCAGACAGTTATTTTATTTTATTGATTTATTTTTATTCTAACTTTTTGATACAGAACAATATACCAAGATGCAAACTCTCGTCGAGGATGTCATAACTACAAGTTACTAGCTAGGGGGCGTAAAATAATACAGAGTACAAATGAGCAGAGCCATACAATGACAATTAGAACAATAAGTTTCTAGAGATCTGGTGTGAGATGATTCTAGCATTTTTCCAGTTTTTTAATCTACTTAATGAAGAATAATATGATTTAAATTAATTTAAAATCATTTTGTGCAATGAGATGCAGCTTTTAGAGCTATTAAATGCTTCAGACGTCCAGTTCCTACTACTGTAATGGTAAATAATTTCAACTCTCTAGAAAGGCACATTTTTACAGAGCCCCGCTGGTGACATCCTGTATAAATAAAAAATAATGCTTGGTCATGATTTAGTAAAGCGTCTGAACAAGATCCTAATGCGTGCCCATGATTTAGTAAGCTGTGATCTTGTTCCCACGCCTTAGGATCTCATTCCCATGCGCATATTTTTTATCTCTACAGGATGTCGCCATCGGGGCTCTGTACATTTTACACCGAAACACTCAATTTTTCCATCTAAACCGCCTAGTTCCCCTTTAGCAACCTCTAATGAACCCTTACTGACCCCATGATCTGCTGCTACATTCACACAAACCAGTGATAATGAATGAATGATACATACTGCACGAGTGTGTTGAGGTTGCCTTACTTTCCAACATAGCAGCTAAAAATATATAAGAAAGCACATCCTGGCATTGGTCAATATCTCTGTATCTTACTGGACCAACACACTTTCAGGTCTTCACAACCATTTCCAGGTTATTGGAAAATGAGTGGAGTACTAGTCTATATATGTCCACTCTTGTGTGGACCGGCTGGAATCTGATTAATGTGAAAACACAACTTCAACTAGAAATTCATTTATTGAAAACAGTATAAAATCAAGAATAATTAAGGAATAAAATGTTTGCAATTCAGAGAGTAGCCTAACAGAGTAGAGAGTGTGTTATAAGATGTTGGACAGAAAATATGAACACATACACACACCACAAAAAACAAGAGTCTCCATTTCAAGCCCCTCAGCCAAGCACTCTGTTGGAACATGATGTTACCTTACAAGCGGCTGCAATATCTCATTTCAAAAATCAGTTCTAGAATGTACAGAGGTTTCAGGCAAGGAGTCAAAATCAAGGTATAAAGAGGAGAAGCAGAACTCAGGAGAAGGTACTGGACCATGAATATATTTACGCGTTTTTGAGCAAAGAAGCCGTTTAGGTATACGCTTGAGTTAGTGCTCTGCAAGCAAAACTACACACACGAGCGCATTTAACTAGCAAGTATCTGCCGCTGCCGTTTGTCCTTAGCCTTGGCTTTATCCTGGGCACGCTGGGCCAGGACTTTGCCCTCGTGTGTCTGTGCTGTACGCGTCACTGTGGAAACACCGTCCACGAACTTTGTCTTGAAGAGCACGTTGGCGTTGGTGAACATTCCATCCTTCAGCGACACCACCACAAACTACAAAAACAAAGGGAAAGCAGGGAGCAATTAAAAATAAAATAAAAATAGTAAATATGGCCTTTTGAGTGAATCAGAGCAGATGCTTTAGGTAAACAGCTAAACTATGTAAATATGAGCTACGTAATGCAAAAGATCATTATGATAATATAGTAGCACTTTAGAATAAGACTACCCTTCTAAAGCATTTATGTATAGTTTGAATTAGTTTGTTAAATGGTGAAAGTTGGGTCAAACACTTCAAAAATCATTGATAGGCAGTTATAACACTAATAAAAAAGCCAAATGTGAGCTTTTCTATCTGATGAATGTGATGAAGCTGACAAATTAAGATCTGTAAACAGCTAAATCTGAGCTTTAACAGTATAAATGTACGAGGGTTCACTATTAGACAAACAGGCCACTGCTGCCCTTTTTATTTATGTATTTTAACTGCTTAGTCTTTTAAAGCCTAATCAACAACCATTAATAAACTAAATCATTAAAATGATTGATCAATCATTTCAAAGCTCAACCTCTGTAAGGGTAGTCTTACTGTAAAGTGGTACTGATAACATTGCTAATGCATGACATGGGTGCTGACCTGAGAGTGTGTGAAGTGTGTGCGCAGCATCTGTCCGATGTTCTGCGTGTGTGAGAGGTCCAGAGCAGCGTCCACTTCGTCCAAGATGTAGATAGGAGCAGGTTTAAACAGCAACATAGCCAAAATCAAAGAGAGCGCCACAAGAGACCTGAAACATACAGGGACACATCAGAATATACACACTCCTTAATATCAAGAACAGTTAGACAAATCACGAAACCCTCTGTAGTGTCCATAGTTCAGCGTGACATTCTTTCAGAATTCAGCACAACTCCTGCCTAAAACAGCCAGCTGCTGCATTCAGTTACACAGTGAAGTTTTCATTTTTATAGCTCACAGAACGTTATGGCGTGAATTTAACTGCACCAAAGTCTGCCTGACCCTAATGAAGACCTGGAAGCAATTGGAGAGAAGTTTGGAAAAAATTTGGGTGACTTGACTTCTAGTTACAGAACAATTCCTTTGCTGCAGATGGTTGTAGACTTCATTTCAGGTTTGTGATTGGCTGACCTTTGACCTCCACTGAGCTCAGTCAAGTTCTCCTTCCAAGTGTTTCCAAGAGCCACCTTGAACTCCAGTCCATCTAGGACACCACACCCTTCAGGTGGGGCCAACCGAGCGTTTGCCCCTGGCAGCAGAGTGGAGAAGATGGAGCCAAAATCCTTATTCACCTAAAAACACCCAGTGAACACATAATTATGGACATGATTTTGACCATTCATAGGTTCAAGCAGTCCATGGCAGCACAGCTGGCCTCTAAACGAGTATGTAAATATGAAATGCTGACCTTTTGCCAGGCCACATTAAGCGCTTCATTCTTCTTTTGGTCCAACTCCTTGATAGTCTCCAGAATCTTTGCCTTATCGTTTTCCACAATCCTCTTCTTTTTCTTCAGATCGTTGTACTAAAATCGGACATGAACTCATGAGCAATGAAAAAGGTGACCTGTCGATCTTTTGGTATGATCAGTAGCCAAAAATTAAGTCTTAGCTGAGCGTCTTAATTGAAAACAATACTAATTTTCACGTATGAACCATTTTGCCCACAAAAAAAACTATTTAAGGCTATCAAGGCAAGAAATAAACCAACTTTACCACTCTCCAAAACACTGCTCTCATATATTGTTAACAAAAAGTGAAATTTCATTTCTGACTGGCCAATAAAAAAATGAAGATGAAAATAAAATACCATCTGCTGGTTAGCTGAATAATGTTTGAACTACAGTGCTGTGTCTAGAGGAGAGGAAATCTTGACTTGGCATATTCATCATTTACTGATGAATACATTTTGCTGAAAGGCCCCAAGTTTGCATGAGTGCAAACAGGTTCTCAAATTCAGATCCAAATAAATATCCAAACTCCGTTTGGATATAAAAGCATACATTATTATATTATATTATATTATAAGCACACACACACACACACACACATATATTAGGTGTTCAAGGTTTGCTTCTTAAGTTTTGCACTGGAGCTACAAGACGAGTGAAGCTAACCAGTAATGCGCATTAAAACAAAACGCCTCAAAACTTTCGCTTAATCTTCTGTAAAATCCTGGCCCTCAACTCAATCAACACCCTACAAAAGTGAAGACAATAGTTTTTACCCTCTCCTCAGCCTCACTGAGCATATTCATGGCTCTGCGGTTGATGTTCCTCTCCAATTTGTCTTTGGTCTCTTCCAGTCTTTTCAACCTCTGACCAGCTTCTTTTGGGCTGTTTGTGTTAAAGTCGTATGCGGAGTTGGGCTGGCCAAAGAGATGCCGTTCAGATGAGATCCAGTCGTTCTCAGCCAGCATACGTGTCACCTACACACAACAAACACGTACAAATCATACTTATTTCCATTACACTCCTAACTAATAACATCACACAGTTTCCCTCCGTTTCATACATACTCTAGCAGCAGCATCTGCACTGTCCTTCTTGTGTTTACTGATGTTGTGTTCGAGCTCTTTAATTTTGAGCTGGGCATCATTGTTTTGTTCTCTGAGCCGGTTGGCTTCTTCAGTCTTTCCTTTGATTTCTCTCTCTTGTCCCAAAATCACTTCCTTCTGCTGGGACAGCTGCTCCTGTGCTTCCCGCACAGATTCCTACAAAAACAAAACGTTTATTGTTGATTATTCAGCTGCAGTTACACTTCTTGTAAATTGTGCACTAATACACCAATACTGCCTCTGGACCAACATATGAAGATTGTTTTGCAGTCACTTTGACCTGAACATTGGTTTTATGAAATACTGTCAGACCAAAGCTGATGAGTAACATCAAAAATATACAAAGCTTTCATATATTTCATATGATGTACATTTAGCAGCCTATCAGCCAAAGCCAGCATGACAGCATTCATAATGTTACCTTATTGGCTGCAACCTCGGTTGTCATGGCAGCGATTTGTTCCTGTATGGCTTTCATGGCTTCGTCTACAGCCTGGATCTGCTGTTCATAGCCAGCCTGCTCTCGCTTCAGCTCCTCCAGCTCTAGGGCAACAGCATCAGCTTCCTACACAAACAGAGAACAGATAAAAATGGAAAACTTTATTAAATCATCATTAATTTGATCATTTTATGCCCAAATTTGGAAAACAGAACCTTTGCATGAACTGTCTGGACATATCGTTCAACGTGAGGTTGGAGGGTTTAGCATTAAATAAGAAAAGTTCAGTATATTGTAAAGCAAATGAAAGAGTAGTATACGGCCTTGGGTTTAGCTAAATAATGGTCAAAGTATGGAGGAATACACAAAGCTGCACAATTAAAGAGGAATCACAGTAATTTTAATATAATCATTTACATGAAATACGGCTTAATTCACGTAGGTGTTTCAGCAGAAGTCAATAAAACAGTATTCAGTGGCTTGTGAGCCAAAGGCTGTGCGGTGGAGTTTGAGGTTAAGCAGTGAATGCACTGCTCCCCCTACTGACTAAACTTTATAGTGTTAAAATAAGAAAAACTGGAAAATAAGAATTTTTTTTTTTTTTTTAAAGACCACACAGTTATGTGTTTGTGTAGTGCAGTAGTTTCCAACGCTCCTCCTGGAGAGCTACTTTCCTGCAGTTTAGTGTCATCCTGCATTCAGTAAGCTGCCACATCACTTAACTCCAATACACATCATCCAGCAAATCAAGCACTTGGAATGAGGTTGATTAGCTGGAGCATGTGTGGCAAATTGCAGCGGAAACTAGGCTTTATCAGCTATAAAATGACAAAAAATGTGTAAAACGGTGAATACCTGTTGTCTCTCCTTGAGCTTTTTATTGTAAGCATCTGCTTTGCTCTTGGCCTGGTTGAGCTTCTGCTGAGCTGCTTTCAGTTCTTTCTCCCTTTCTGCTTCTGCATTCTTCATCTTGTTCTCCAATACCTTGTATTTTTCCTCTGCCTTTTTCTGCACCTCCTTAGTCTTCTTAAGCGTCTCCTCACTCTCCTCTAACATGAAAAACATGAAAAAAAATATTTATTAGATTCAAAAATGAGATTTTTATGCTGAACAATTTCTTTGAACTCTGTTGTATAGTATGATAAGTCACTGTATGGCTCACTGGGAAGTACATGACAGTAAAACGAAGCTACAGAAGATGTAGCTAAGTGTGCTGTCTGATATTTGCATGTTTCAGGGAGTTGGAATATGAAATACACTTGAATGGTGTTTCTCTATGTGTGCGTGCACATATACCGATAGTCTTGCGGAGGTTCTCCAGTTCCTCCTGCTGTTTGTGGAAGGAGCTCTGTTGTAGTTTGGTCTCTAGTATCTGAGCCTCCTCTGTCTTCAGGTCCAACTGCTGCTTCAGCTGCCGATACCTTTAAAACCAAAGAGAAAAATTCATCCTTTAACCTTTTAGTCTATTTCTTTGCAGGTCTTCGGAGTAATATGGGCTCCATCCTGTTTCCCCTGTATAATCTGTCCTTGAATGTTTATATCCTAAATTTACAGAAAGTGCAGGATAAAGTTTCTCTACCCCTCTGGCCTCTCATACCATGCAAACAATTCACCCTATGAGCAATTATGTAAGGCAGATTTGGTTCCTGGGGATACTCGATTACTCACTTTTCAGCTGTTCCTTTGAGGCTGCTGAGATCAGTTTCCACAGCAACAAGCTCTGCCTCTTTGGCCCTCAGACTGTCCTGGACATCTTTCACTTCTGCCAGCTTTGAGAGCACTGATGCTGTCTGAGCACGAGCACCTATACACAGACTCAATTTACTGCAATTTCTGAGCATTACTATGCAATACAGTCATATGCAAAGTTCAGATACCCCTGGTCAAAGCACGTTTAGCTGATTTTTTTTTTTTTTTTTTTTTTTTTTTTTTTTTAAGGATTTCACATTCGTCATTCGTGAGGAAGGAAAAAAGGGAAAAAAATGTGGCCTGTGGACAATGTAGGGCACATTTTATATAAATATTTTATATGGCACATTTTATCTTCAAATATGTTAAATTCAACAAAAGCAGTAATGGTGCATTAAAATATACACAAGCATGTTCTATACAGGATGTGTTCAATTATTTTCAATTAGAAAATCTATAAAACATGCAACTTCACCAGGGGTGTTCAAGCTTTTGCCTATGACTGTTCTTTCAAACATAAAATAGCACAATACTAGAGCTAAGCAATATGACCATATTTAACACATACATCCTATGGTGTCATTTAACAATAAGCTTTTCTAAGCATATTATGTATGTCTCCAGTACTAGAAATAAAAAATATATCCTGACTCACATAGCATGAAAACTTCTCAAAGTGATATTACATTGCCTCATCTCCCAGGTCTACATGTTACCACATTCACTTTTTCAACTTCTCAGTTTCAACATTTGATATGTTGTTTTTGTACTATTTTCAATTAAATGATTTTAGGGTCAAAATGATTTGTAAATCATTTGAATTATATTTTTATTTACATTTTTTCATGTCCACTACACTGTATTGCCAAAAGTGTTCACTCACCCATCCAAATCAATAAACTGAGGTGTTCCAATCACTTCCATGGCCACAGGTGTATAAAACCAAGCACCTAGGCCTGCAGACTGCTTCTACAAACATTAGTGAAAGAATGGGTCGCTCACAGGAGCTCAGTGAATTCCAGTGTGGTAGCGTGATAGGTTGCCACTTGTGTAAAAAGTCCAGTCGTGAAATTTCCTCACTACTACATATTCCAGTCAACTGTCAGTGGTATTATAACAAAGTGGAAGCGATTGGGAGCGACAGCAACTCAGCCACAAAGCGGTCGGCCACGTAAAATGACAGAGCAGGGTCAGCGGTTGTACAGTTAATCGCTACAGACCTCCAAACTTCACGTGGCCTTCAGATTAGCTCAAGAACAGCATAGGGAACTTCATGGAATGAGTTTCCATGGCCAAGCAGCTGCATCCAAGCCTTACATCACCAAGCGCAATGCAAAGCGTTGAATGCAATGGTGTAAACTGCCACCACTGGACTCTAGAGCAGTGGAGACATGTTCTCTGGAGTGGCGAGTCACCCTTCTCCATCTGGCAATCCAGTGGACGAGTCTGGGTTTGGTGGTTTCCAGGAGAACAGTACTTTTCTGACTGCATTGTGCCAAGTATAAAGTTTGGTGGAGGGGGGATTATGGTGTGGGGCTGTTTTTCAGGACTTGGGCTCAGCGCCTTAGATCCAGTGAACGGAACTCTTAATGCTTCAGCACCAAGAGATTTTGGGCAATTTCATACTTCCAACTTTGTGGGAATAGTTTGGGGATGGCCCCTTCCTGTTCTAACATGTCTTGTAAACATGACATGATTTGTGAATCAGTGCATAAAGCAAGGCCCATAAAGACATGGATGAGCGAGTTTGTGCAGGTCAGTCAAGTTCTTCCACATCAGAGTCCTGACCCCAACCCAACAGAACACCTTTGGGATGAATTAGAGCGGAGACTGTGAGCCAGGCCTTCTCGTCCAACATCAGTGTCTGACCTCACAAATGTGCTTCTGGAAGAACGATCAAAAATTGCCATAAACACGCTCCTAACCCTTGTGAAAAGCCTTCCCAGGAGAGCTGAAGCCATTATAGCTGCAAAGGGTGGGCAGACATATTAAACCCTATGGATTAAAAATGGGACGTCACACAAGTTCATATGCGTGTCAAGGCAGATGAGCAAATACTTTAGGCAACATAGTGTATTGTGGAAACAGGTTGTAGCATTTTCTGATAATGGCCCAACACTGATATCAGATATTGGATTGTCTGGAGTCTCTCTGAATCAGTTATGCATACCTCCGGTTAGTGTTCCCTGTGGATCAAATACGTCTCCTCCGAGAGTGACCGTCTTGGTGCTGACGCGCTTATCAAAAGCAACTTTCTTAGCATTGTCCAGAGTATCGCAAACCAGTGTAGTTCCAAACACATACTCCATTGCTTTACGCAACTCTGACTCATAACCAACCAATGACAGAGCAGTGTGCACATTATCCTCCCCCACCTGAAATATGACAAATTAGTTTCCTGTGAAACAAACATTTCAATCCAATGAAAACCGTCTGATTTTTTTCCTTAAAGGTTTATTACCAGGTCTTTAGCAGAATTGACCACTTTGTCATTGAGTGTCCGTGCTGAGATCTTGTTCAGAGGGATGATGGTATATCTGCGTTTCAGTTCACCTTTTTCCAGAATCTTCTTTCCAGTTACCTGAAAAATAAAAGTAAAATATAAAATATGATACATACTGTGATCCCAACAAATTGCAACACACTACAGAAAGTTATGGGGCAACATGGCTTCGTTAATTTCAATCTTCGTTATGAAAAGAAATTGTGTTGCATATAAAGAACTATAAACTATGCTGCCAGCAAAGGGAGAGGAACCTAAAATTGCATAACAGTCTAGCAATTGTACAGTAGTCAAAAAAGATTTGACTTATTGAAATAATTAATTGCAATCTCATATAGTAAAAAAAACAAACATAAAATCACTCAATCAAGCTTTAGCAGTGAACCTGCTCGCTCTTGGGGTGGAGAGTGCTAAACACTCACCTCATTGTCCACCACAACGTTGTAGAGTCGACCCCCTGCAACAACTTCCAGAGCTGTAGCGTTAGACACATCGGTCACTGTGAAGAGGTTTGCCACCAGACCCTTTACTTTACTGCGGTCCCAGTTCCTTTCAGGGTCCCTGCAAAAACACAACATTTTGGTTCGACTCGATGCCACAGGGTGAATTTGTTCAGAGTAGTAAAACAGAATTCAACTCAAAAAGGAAAAAAAAAAACCCAATACTAACTTCCCTTAAGATACCAACCAATCACCGAAAGACATGACACCATACATATTACATCTACCCAGTCACATGCATATCTAATAATGGAAGTACAAATTGTCATTGTTATCCTTTTTTTCTCGTTACTGTTGCTGGTCTGACCTTTGTTTTTAAAATCACATTATTATATGTATCCTCCCTTCTTTATGGGATCTTTCACCGATTTGTGAACTAAGCATAATCAACACAAGCATGTGAAAGCAAATGACAATGCTTGGCTAACCCATTTGGCTCTTCTGTACAAACTTAATGTCCATTCTTACATTACTGTGGCAGCTAAAAGACAGTACTCAAGGGGACCAAAGGAAACAGCCACACAATGACTTAAAAATAAAAAAAAAAATAAAATAAAAGTCTGGTTCCACTGACTTACTTTTCCTGTAAAGTTATCATTTTGCAGATACAAGTTTTTGTTTCAGCAGCAGCGATACGTTTATGCAAGCAAACCATTATTGCAAGAGTCTCACTGCTGGTGTGCTAGGACAATTGAATTGACCAGGGGAAAATTATGCTGGACATTATGCAAGACAGCATGTCCAGACTCAGCTGTTATGGCACCGCTTGCTGTAAAGATCAGAATGCACCTGCGATACGTTATGAACTGTGTTGTTACATATTTGAGATTGCAATGGCACGAGAGCTGTGATCTGGCCTACCAAAGCTTCAGTTCTTCTCTAAAAAGGATAGAAGTCACAGCACTTCGATCAAGGATGGTGGTTAAATGAGAATTTTGACTCATGCTTAGTATGAACAGGGACATTAACTAACAAAAAAACAAAAAAGGGGGGTGGGGGGTGGGGTGGGGTTGGGGGGTCACTTTGAAAGCATGAAGCCTTTACACAACCACAAACAAAAAATAAACACTTACTTGTACTCAAAACGGAGGTTGGGAAACTGACCCATGAAGGACTCATATTGTTCTCTAAGCTGGTTGACCTCACAAGACAGCCGTCTCTTTTGCTCCATCAGACGCTCCTCTCGTCCATCTGAAAAACAAGCATGTGTGAGCTCTCCCTCTTTCTCTAAACTTCTAAACCTAATAAGGTTTTATAGGTTCAACCTTCATAGTTGAGTTTCTGCAGTTCAGTCTGTAGCTTGTCTCTGCATTTCTGTACGTCCTCAAAGGCATCTTGGTCCTTCTTATATCCGCTGTCCATCTTCTTAACCTGGGCCTGTTTAGTCTTTAGCTCCTGCTGAGCATGCTTCAGCTTCATCTGTGCCTGAGAGAGTTATGAGGGAAAAAAACAAAAACTTTAAACTAACCAAAATAAAGCAACCATAAGAAACTACATTTACAAAACATGCAATATCATGACTTTTGTATAAATATTACTTGTTTGGCCTCCGTCTCTGCTTTGCTCATGTCATTCTTGCATGTCATCATCTGGCCCGCCAGTGTGGCCTCCTCTCCATCCTCATTGGACGACAGTCCAGCTGACACCGCCTTGAAGTGCTGCTGCGCTGCCTCCAACGCTTCCGCATCCTTCTGACCCTCCTCCTGCACAGCCTTCAGTCGCTCCATTGCCTTGGCAACCTCACTTTCTTTTGCTGCCATCATTTTCTTATCCTACAGTGAAAACAGATCCACAGCATAGATATTTGAATATTAATTTATATAAAATATAAATTATACAGTATAACCAGATTGTCACCACATAAGATTACAAGTTTTTTTTTCTCCCCATACCTCCTCCATGTTTTTCACAAGCTCTTTCCTTTTCTTGGTCTCATCCTTGAGGTTTTGTTTTTTCAGGTCAAGAGCACTCTGAGCTTTTGTATCCACTCTTTGTGCTTCAGCCAGAGTCTCCTCCAGAGTCTTCAACACTCCTGCTACCTCCTACAAGCACATGTAGCAAGAAACAATAACAACAAATTAAGTTACTACGAAATGACCAATTTAAAATGAGATCAGTTCAGCAGGGAGGAACGCCACAAGTTTTGATTCAAGTTTTTCCTCATAAACATTGTCACTTTGCAGACATATTCTTTTACACCCATTAACACTTTCACATAAAATATGTACTGGCATTATAAATGGATTTACTACTCAAACATCCACAAATAGCACTCAAATATCCCAAAAACAATACTGTATATTTTATTGGGGGAGGGGAAAAAGGGGGTTTTACTAACAATGGATGATACACCAGTTGAAATTCTGGAATTCCACAATACCAGTTGAAAATCCGCAATACCAGTTGAAATTCCACAATTCTGCAACGGGTATTCCGGAATACGAAATAAACTGGTATTGTGGAATTTCCACATGTATTCCGGAATTTTAACTGGTATGAAATTCTGGAACTGGTATTCAACAATTCCGGAATACCAGTTGAAATTCCGAAAATCTTGAAATTCCGAAAAAAAAAAACGTGGAAATTCCGGAATACCAGTTGAAATTCCAGAAAATACCATTTTTTGGTTTCATCATAACTGTTACAACGACATGCCACAAATATGCCGTTACTGCAGCATACAAAGTTGAGTTTTAACATAACATTTCTGTTCCATCTTAAATGGTGCTGATTCTTGAAAGACGCAAAAGAAAATTCAAACAAATGTCAACTTCAGCCTTGTAGAAACTCAGACCTGAAACAATATGTAACACCTTTTTTGCCAGGGCCAAATTTATATTTTGCACATTAAAAATTTCAGGCTTACTTTGGTTGTTATTGTTTACAAAACGGTGACATTCCAAAATAATAAGCCACTGCTAGCCTACAAGTGTAGATTTACTTAACCAACTAAAATATTTTCATTTAGGAGATAAATATTAAAAACTGAGATCCCTATTGTTCAGTGGGTTTAGATGTAGGTGATTTAAATTGTGAACTGCTATATGACCAACAGAATGATGAGCAGGAACTTGCACTGTATACATGTGTTGCCTTTTTCATAATATTCAAAATATTTCCATATATAACCTAAATATGCAAGACAAAATCTGATGAGCTGAATGGCACTAAATTACACACTTAGTAAGAAACCTGTTCAAAAAAATGCTTACAAAAAAAAAAACTACATATGCCACAGTTAAACGCTCAATTAAGTGAACTACTACTAAGATGACTTCAGATATGAGTACATTAAATTAATCTCGCCAATTCCAAACACAAAATCTATATGACTTGACACAGTCATTCCCACTTCAACCACGACTGTTGCAATTCTATGTTCATAACACGCAGTGAAGCCAGGGCCCTGCTCCAGGTGTGTTACCTTGTCCCTGCTTCGTTCCAGTGCTTTAATCTCCTCACTGAGCACCTGGATGCGGGCAGCATTCTGCTGCATGGTCTCTTGGAGCTCGCTGATTGAGGCCTGCATCAACTGCAGGTCCTCAGCAGACTTCAGTTTGGTCTCTTCCGCACACACAAACTGCCACGCCACGTACAGCCGGCTCAGATGCTCAATCTCCCTCATCAGCTTCTGGTACTCCAGGTAAGAAGAACGCTCCTGTGGCATGTCAGAGGTTTACGATTACATAACGTTTGTTTATTTTAAAAGCACTTCTATACATTTGAGCTGCAGGGACATATTTGTGAATTGTGGAGCGCATGATATACTCAAAGTCTAAGGGAACACTGAGCAAAATATTAAACTTATCGCTCAGCCCACGTAGCTAGGTTAGTGTTTGCTCTGTTAGTTTTTCAGAAGGTTTTTCTGATAAACACAGGGAGAGCACAGGTTTGCTGCTGTGATCAGCCTTTAGATTGTTGACAATTCTACTAAAGTATGCACTACTCAAGATTTGGACTGCCAGTTTAAATGGACAGTTTAAATACAGTGACTATTGGGCATTGCACAGTTATTGAAGACACACTTTCAGTTTAAGTGTATTGCATTACCACAACAACAAAATTGACCTTCCCCTGGGACTTGAATATATTATCAAACTATTAGCTCTGTGTTCAAAAAAAGAATTATATGTAGGTTAACCTCCTTCAGTTTCTCCATAGCAGGTGTGATCTCCTCATCCAGGATCTATGGTAAGAGAACACATACACTAAGTAAACAGTGAAACCACAGTGTGCACAGGCACACACGCAGGCACACACGCAGGCACACACGCAGGCACACACGCAGGCACACACGCAGGCACACACGCAGGCACACACGCAGGCACACACGCAGGCACACACGCAGGCACACACGCAGGCACACACGCAGGCACACACGCAGGCACACACGCAGGCACACACGCAGGCACACACGCAGGCACACACACTACCGTCTGAATCTCTTTCAGTTTGGCATCTTTCTTCTCAATGGTTTTCTGAGCACTGATTTTCTTGCATTCATACATCCTGGTACCAGCAGCCTCCTCAATCATGGCCAGAATCTACATAATATGAGCATAAGATAAGAGAGGAAATGGCACAACATACAAGAGATCATCCTTCTGTACAGGCAATGACAGACGAGTAACAGGAGCATGTACGTCTTAGTACATTTCCACACACTAGAAGCAAACCCTTCAGAGGAAAAACTGGATGACATGCATGTAATAATTCACTAATTAAAGTAATAAATATAAACTAAAGTAATTATTAAGCAGCCAAAGGCAATCAGTTGAAGTAATCCTCACCTCTGGTGGTTTCATATTCAGAACCTTGGTGATTCGTCCCTGAAAGGAAAACACCGGTTTTGTGACAAAAAATGCTAAAACAAAGCATCAGAAAAGAAAAAAAAATGGGCTCAACATTAACTTTTAAACGGCAGAGTTAAGCCATAAGGCAGAGCAAAACTGCTTGCCAGTTGCCTAAAAGTCGCTGCTTAGTGCAACCATTAATATTGAGCCTTGCAAAAATGTTCAACTGATTTCTTTAATCGCAAAGTTACCTGCATAATAAGAAAATGGGGATTGTTGACATTCAGGCCCACCGAGCAGAAGAGGTCCTGGACCCGCATATTGTTCGCATTCACGCCATTGATGAGGTACTTATTTCGCCCACCTATAACCACCTAGACAAAATAAATAAATAAATAACAGGTGATGCAGTGAACCCTGGGTCAGTTTGACAAATATGACCAGGAAGAACATAGTAGCCTCCAGGGTGGCTTACCTGTCTGGTTACAGTGATCTCATCATGGGTTTCAAACCCCAGTGGGCTCTGTTTCTTGTTGGAATTGTCAAAAGTAATGGACACTGTTGCTTTAGTGATTCCAGCAAGTCCATTTTTGTATACCAAGTCTTGGAGGTTAGTCGCTCTGACCTACAAGCAATACCAAGACAATAGAGGATTTACATTTTTGGCAAGTGGCAGATGTGCTTATCCAAAAGTCCATTTGTTGTGTTATTACAAATAGCACAGAGTAAAGACCACAGAGTTCTATCTGAAGAGTTTAATGTCTCTAAAACCTCTCACAGAACATCATTAAATGAAATTACAAATATGCTGCCTGACGACAGAGTCATTGTTTTGTGATAAATTTGAGAGAAGTTTCTGGCCTGAAACTTATTTTAAACCAGCTCATGTTGGAGAGATACATGTAGGGCAATGAAAAAACAAAATGGTATGCAAAGAAAAATGATTTCATTAGATGTACCACTATATCACCATCCTCAACACCGCATCGAAACGAAAAATTCAGAAGGCAGGCGTAGGTTCACTGGTGGCTTGTGAGAGCAAATAAATAGCAACCCCTGGAGCTTTCAGAGGCACTAAACTCAGACGTCTGGTTCCTATCACCACCATTGAAAAGAAATTCTGAACTACAGTTTGTCTAGAACAGAGCATTTCATATCAAACCACTCTGAAAGACTTTTACATCTAAACCATTGAATTATGCAGAATTGTTGAAAAATCAATAGACTTCCCCTTTAATATTCGGACACTTGTAGGCAGGTATGGTCAGCTGCCAAGTGTTTAAAAGATGGCTAAATTAGAACAGTTCATGTTGAAAATATGGTGTGGGTCCAAAAACCGTCTTCTTATTTTCTGTCTTTAAAACAGGGGTGTCGAACTCAGCCACTAAAATGCCTTATTTAAAAAAACTCAACAAATATGTTGGCCAGTTGTGTTTGTATTTCATTTTACTTAACATTTTGACCCCAGATGGCCACTGTTTACTCAAAATATGCCAAAAATCAGAGGTGAGTAATCCAGGTCCAAAAAGTAAAAACCCTCCCCAGGATATTGTTCCAACTGCCTGAACACCTTCGCTGCTGGTTTGAGCGAATTAGAGAAGTCAAACAGTTGGAACAAAATCCTGGGGAGGGTTTTTACGTCATGGACCTGGATTAACCACCTCTACCAAAAATACAGCGACAAAAGTAGGCACTGAATACTTGACCGATTTAAAACGAAATCTTTAAACGTTCCCAATCTCCAGCAACGCAGCTAAGCTAACAGTTAGCGTTAACGTTACTGTTTTGTTTTTTTTGCGGCGCTGTCCCATAGATCGATGTTGGGGAGCGGGTGGAAGCACACATTACGCTGCAGTGTATGTTGGGAAATGTAG
This sequence comes from Pygocentrus nattereri, assembly GCF_015220715.1. NCBI lineage: Eukaryota > Metazoa > Chordata > Actinopteri > Characiformes > Serrasalmidae > Pygocentrus > Pygocentrus nattereri. The sequence goes on from NC_051232.1 coordinate 17,112,945, forward strand.
TCCAGCTCAAAGTGAAATAAGATACTATTAATAGAAAATTTTAATAATTTTGGGGGACTTGTGTTCGACATTGACTTTAAACCTTGATAACACCTGCCTGTCTTGACATTGAAAACAAAGTGCAGCGTTTCCTGGTAACAGTTAAGACGTTGGGCAGCTAACGCTGCTAACGTAAACGTTAACCACTACTCATAAGCTAACGCTAGCCACAGACTCGCTTATACTAATTTAACGTAGTCAGCACAGCATTTCTGTGCGCGTCACTTACTTGTGATAAATTGGAAATGCCGAGGAGAAAGCAGATGGAGTCGAGTATGTTGGACTTTCCGCTGCCGTTCAGTCCAGTGATGGCGTTGAAAAGCGGGTCGAAGCCGCTGATCTCGGTTCGCTCTGCGTAGGACTTGAAGCCCTCCAGCACAATAGACTTAATGTACATTTCGAATCAGCTCCCTGCTAACGGCACCACAGTCCTCAGCAACGCGTCTGCGAACACGACCGATCGGGAAATGAGCCTGCAATAGCCGCCGGATAGCGATCTCCTCTCTTCTCCTCTCCTCCCTCGACTCCTCTCTTCTCTGACGGAACGACTTGAAAAGTTGAAAATTGGCGCGAGACAACCCCCCCGCCCGTTTTTCCTTCTGCTGCATGGTTCTTGTGCGGCCGCACTAAGCGAGCATACCGCCACCTGCCGTTTTGGAAGACACTTCCAGCGTCCATAAGCCTCATATTTCTTTTTTTTATATGTATATGAGCCAGTTCAAACTGCGATCCCACAGCTAAACGAATAAATAAATAAATAAATAAATAGAAACAAAATCAAATTGTAGGTATTTACAAGGATTATGTTATGATCTGCTATGTCATGTTATGATCTGCTATGTTATGTTATGTTATGTTATGTTATGTTATGTCATGTTATGATCTGCTATGTTATGTTATGTTATGTTCTGATCTGCTATGCTATGTTATGTTATGATCTGCTATGTCATGTTATGTTATGATCTGCTATGTCATGTTATGATCTGCTGTTGTTATGATCTGCTATGTTATGTTATGATCTGCTATGTTATGTTATGATGTGCTATGTCATGTTATGTTCTGATCTGCTATGTTATGTTATGATCTGCTATGTCATGTTATGTTATGATCTGCTATGTCATGTTATGATATGCTATGTTATGTTATGATCTGCTATGTTATGTTATAATCTGTTATGTTATGATATGTTATGATCTGCTGTTATGTTATAATCTGTTATGTTATGATATGTTATGATCTGCTATGTCATGTTATGATCTGCTATGTTATGTTATGTTATGTTATGTTCTGATCTGCTATGCTATGTTATGTTATGATCTGCTATGTCATGTTATGTTATGATCTGCTATGTCATGTTATGTTATGATCTGCTATGTCATGTTATGATCTGCTGTTATGTTATGATCTGCTATGTTATGTTATGATCTGCTATGTTATGTTATGATGTGCTATGTCATGTTATGTTCTGATCTGCTATGTTATGTTATGATCTGCTATGTCATGTTATGTTATGATCTGCTATGTCATGTTATGATCTGCTATGTTATGTTATGATCTGCTATGTTATGTTATAATCTGTTATGTTATGTTATGATCTGCTATGTTATGTTATGATCTGCTATGTTATGTTATAATCTGTTATGTTATGATATGATATGTTATGATCTGCTATGTCATGTTATGATCTGCTATGTTATGTTATAATCTGTTATGTTATGATATGTTATGATCTGCTATGTTATGTTATGATCTGCTATGTTATGTTATAATCTGCTATGTTATGTTATGCTATGATGAAGATGTGCAACAACTCTTCAGAAGACAAAAAGTGAGGAAAGCACCAGGACCAGATGGTGTTTCACCCTCCTGTTCACACCAGTGTTTACAGCGCTCTTTAATAAAACACTGGAGCTGTGTGTCGTACCTTCCCGCTTCAAACGTTCCACAATAGTACCAGTAGCCAAGAAAGCAACCATCACAGGATTGAATGACTATAGACCCGTTGCATTGACCTCTGTAGTCATGAAATCTTTTGAGAGCCTGGTGCTCTCCCATCTGAAGGACATCACAGATCCTCTGCTAGACCCCCCTGCAGTTTGCATACCAAGCAAACAGGTTGGTGGATGATGCAGTGAACATGGAACTCCAGCTAATTCTTCAACAGCTTGAACATTCAGGAACGTATGCAAGAATTTTGTTCTTGGACTTCAGCTCAGCCTTTAATACGATCAGCCCAGGACAGCTACACAACAATCTACTCCAACTCAGCGTGCCAACCCCCACCAGCCAGTGGATCACCAACTGGCAGAGAGCAGCAGGTGAGGTTGGGAAAGTTCACCTCAAACACTCAGATCATCAGCACAGGCACACCACAGGGTTGTGTCCTTTCACCATTGCTCTTCTCACTGTACACGAACGACTGTACCTCCATGGACCCCTCAGTCAAAATCTTGAAGTATGCAAGTGACACTACAGTCATTGGTCTCATGCGAGATGGTGATGATTCTGCTTACAGACGGGTGGTAGATCAGGTGGTCCTTTGGAGCAGCCACAATAACCTGGTGCTGAACACAGCGAAAACAGTGGAGAGGACAGTGGACTTCAGGAGGAGCCCTCCAGCCCTGCCAGCACTCACCATCCTGGACAGAACTGTGAAGTTGCAAGTTCCTGTGCACAACAATCACCAGGGACCTGAAGCAGGACAGCAATATAACCTCCGTCATGAAGAGAGCTCAGCAGAGAACGTACTTCCTGCATAAGCTGAGGAAGTTCAACCTGCCCCAGGATCTGATGATGCGATTTTACACAGCCATCATAGAGTGTGTCATCACCACGTCCATCACAGTGTAGAGCAGCTCAGCTACCAAGCATGACCTCCACAAACAGCAGCGCATCATCAGGTCTGCAGAGAGGACAATTTGGTTTAAGTTGCCTACACTGTTGGGACTGCATGCCTCCAGAACCAGGAAGCATGCAGAGAAGATCTCCGCAAACCCCTCTCACCCCATACACCACCAGTGCCAGCTCCATTCTCAGGCTGGCGCTTCAGATAGATGAGGATCAGGACATCCAGGCTACAAAGGAGCTTCTTCCCACAAGCCAATACTCTCTGAACAGTTAAAATATTACAAAAACAATATTCCAGCTTCAAACTGCGCTTCTGCATATACTGGTATATAGTATCGAGTATATAATATCAAGTTCCATCCTCTGGAACTGCCGTCTCAAAAGAGTGTTTATTCTAGCATCTTACTTAGATGCTAAAAAATATTTTAAAATGCTGTCCCATGTTTTCATGTCAGTACCAAAACGCAAAAGGTGCGTTTCAATCACCTTCAGTGTTCCCTGCTAAGTGTACTACACAGGGGCACAATCCCACTTCACCCCTCGCCCCCACCACTTAACCTGACACTTAATGTGTTACATGCTATAGAAAACTAAAACGGCTAATAAAGATGCATTTTGAGCAACTGTTGTGCAGCAATGCAAGCAATCGCTTGTGGTTGCCAGGGTTTAGACTGTTACTAGGGTTTTTGTTGGTGGTTGGTGGTATAGGTGGTTGGTAAGGTGTTCTTAGGTGGATGCTGGCTGCTATGCGGGAGACACGGCACTGGCGAATCAGAATCATGAGGGAGGAGAGCAGATTACACCTGTATTGATGAGAGCAGATTACACCTGTATTCAGGAGAGTACATTACATCCATATTGAGGAGAGCAGATTACACCCATATTGAGGAGAGCAGATTACACCCATACTCATGAGAGCAGATTATACCAGTACTCAGGAGAGCAAATTACACCCGTATTGAGGAGAGCAGATTACACCCGTATTAAGGTCCGTGCCGTCACTAACGTTTTACCCGCGCGCCTAGAGCCGCTTCTGGAAACTACGGAAGGATTAAAAACGCGTTATTTCAGTAAAATTATTGGTTTATTTGACGTACCATTAGTTTTTAATTCTGATATTTATTCAGACCTAATCCTAGAATTTGTGACTGTTGAACTTTTCATATGTCAAAACGAAAATAAACACTTGCTAATGGTTAGATAGCTATCTTGCATTAGCTAACCTAGCTAGCGATAGCTAACCTAGCTATCATATAAAACTTTGGTAGATTAGCGAGTCTCCTCTTTTAGATGGTTTACTTTGCTCTCACAGAATATGAGAAAGTCATCTTTTAAAATCACAATTTTAAAGTGAGACGGCGTCAAATTTCTAGTGGAATAAAATGGTGTTTTACTAATGTTTTAGTTGCAAGCTAACTAGCTAACCTAGCAGGCTAACCTAACGCAAGCTTAGCTACTTCCGTGCAGTGTTGAGCTAGGTTAAGTTTATAGCGCTACTGGACGACTGGCCCATTCAAGCTAACCTGTGTTAACCTGTGATGAATACGGGCTCAAATATGAACAGGAGACGCTGATGATTTGATGTTGGAGTTAAAAACTGTAGGTTAATAACTTGAACTGAGCTGCGATTTGGTAACTAGTTAGATGCCAAGTGATTTTACACGCTAGGTTAACTATCCTATATCAGATAAAAGTTTGTGAAATCTGTTTTTTTTTTTCTCCTTATGCCACTAGTTTAAGGCTTAACCACGTCTTTTCTTTTTGCAGTTACCCAAGTTACATGTTTCCTACATCTACCACCAGCATTTTTCAGGTATGGAAGCAACTTTTATTTACCTATCTTTTTCTGGCATGGAAAAAGGAAACAGGTTTTTGATGGTTTGTAACCAATTTCAAACCAACTTGTGTGAGTTTGTCTATTGATTCATTGTGTATATATATAATTTTCTCATGCCTTTTTATGCCAGGTCAATGCATAAAATGGGACAAGGAAGTTGTGCTAGCATTTGTGATATTTGATTACATGTAGCATTGCACAATATATCAGTGGCTGAAATATGATATGCTGACAAATGGGAAATTCATTCGTTTGATTTAATTCAGTACTAGAGATGATTTTGCATCTTATTTTTGCTCCCACAAGCATCAGTGATCACATAGCCTTGCTCTGATGGTGGAGAGTGAAATTTTCAGTGATGTGGAAACTTTTATTGGTTTCGCCAAAGTAGAACAGAAATGCAGTTTGTAACAAAAGTTCATCAGATTTACAGCAAGAAACACAACGAAGACTTTCAGGAGCAGTAAGTTGTTTGAAACTGCTATAACAAGTAGTCTATATAGCATAGAGAAAAATCAGGCAGCATCTGTAGCTAGTAAAGCTGTAATGATACACATATTCAAAGATTGTTTGATGATCCATAACAAAAAAAAAAAACAAAGGTTATGGTCCCTTATTGTTTGTAAGTGACTTGAGAAAAACCTAGCCATTTGAGCTTAAAAGAGCTTTATGGTCTGTGTGGTGTGTTTGAGATTGGTCTCAGTCATATCTTAGTGGCCGGGAATACTATTTTGCTCTAGTTACCTGCCATCCCTTGTGGAGTTCCTCAGGGCTCCATCGCGGGGCTGATATTATTTAATGTCCATATGCTTCCATTAGCCAAGATGACTAAAAAATATAAAATTTCTTTTTGTCAGTATGTGGATGACCCTCATCTTTATATGTATCTGGCTCTTATAGGTCTATGTGTTCTTTGTTGACTACTTAAAAGACATTAGTTCTTAAATGTGACAAGACTTCTGCAAGTAGACAAAAATAAAACAGAAATCTTTGTAACTTGGAATAGACATCAGCTATGTTGACTTATTTGTGGTCCCTACCTTCCAAAGTTAAAACTGTGTTAACTGCCAGCTTGAAAAGCAGCATTGTGTCAGAAATATATCCAAGATCTACAGCATTGTAAACACGGATAACTGTGTACTTGTACTTTTTGTTGTACTTTTGTGTCAACTTGTTTGTATTACTGTCAGGCTCTTTTATCTAGTATTAACAAAGAACTCTATTACCAGTATACAGAGGGTGCATAATGCTGTGAAATGATCATTTTTTCCTGCTAATTTCATTCATGATTAATTTGCTTTTTACATTTTCCCAGAAATCTGGTAGTGCTATGTAAATTGTTATTAGTATTATTATTAATATTATTAAGACTCACACCCTCCAACTATTCTAATAAGATGAGGACAGTGGTTTCCATAAAACACAGCAAACCAGAGACCATTGAAAGATACATGGGGCGCTGATTGGCTATGCAGTTAAAAAAAAAAAAGAATAGATGCGAAAATGTATTTGTTTCCATTTTTTGATGCTGCATTGAAATAGTCACACCTTTAACAGCTAGCACTAAGAGTTTTTAGCAGCTGAGTTTTAAAAGAATGCTCCACCCAGACTAGGAGAACATATAGAAAGTGCTAAAGGAAAGAAGCCAGAGAGATCACACTACCGGGAAGCTAGAAAACCAATTTCTAACAGCCCACCAGCATAAAAAGTTGTGTCCCAAAGTCTGAAAATCAGCATGTAGCATTAAGAATTATCACTATCGAAACACGTATTTTCTGCGGTCAGGTAAACGTGTTGTGTTTTAATGAAAAATAATATGCTTTAAGGTGTATACAGCTGTTCAAAGCTGCGTTTGCTCATCATACGCTGGCTAGCATTTTTTAAGTTCAATTTTTGTTCCATTTTATTTTAATTAAATAAACATAATCAAGATATGGGGTCTCTTAAAGCAAAAGGATTGTAGTTTGAAGTCCAAGTCAGTTAAAAGTCCAAACACAACTCTGACTGTGAACCAACTTGGTAGAATAATCCATCTATCGGTGAATCCTATCAGTGCATCCCTAGTTGTATTATTTTGTTAATTGTATACCAGAATCTGAGCTCTAACAGAGGAAACGTTAATTTTTGGTTAGTTGTAGGAAGAGTTTTTAAGGCACAGGACACAAGGAAAGACACACTAAGTTGAAGGCATAGAAGCAGATTCGCATCAGAACCATGCAGTCGCCTCTGTTTGAGTATATGGACGTTGGCTTAATGTATGTCCAGTCAAAATTATGAAGGTGGAGCTCAGTGTGCTGATGTGTGTCGCTGAGGGACACCAGGCAGCGAGCCAGGGAGTACTTTGCAGCGCAGCTCACTGCTTTCACAGGACGTACTGTGTCAAAGTGCATCAGGAAACAAGGATCATCCTGTCGAAAGAGAGAAAGGCAAATCAACCTGTGAAACAGTCAATGTGTACATTATGCATTTTACATTATGTTTTACAACAAGGGTGGGGGAAGGTAAGGGGCAGGGGTAGTCAAGATGGTGACATACATATTTAGGAATTCACACAAATCAAAAATAAAAGACAATGCATAAACAGCTACACAACTGAAAAGCATTATGAAATTTAGCAAAGTTCTTGAATAGAGTCATATGAATTCTCCCAGTTTCATATTGTTGACTTTTTTGCCTATTTGAGCTTTGCTGCAAGATACTCCATCCGAATTGTACAGGGTGAGTCAAAAGTCACAGGACAGGTTTTGTTTTATTTATTTTTTTATTTTGTTATCGACTTTTATCTCTGGGGTCATTTCAAAACAAATTGTGTTTGCTGAGAAAATCCACAACAAACACCACCTTCAGCACCACATAGTGGAGGCTTGTGACAGCATAAAAAAATAAAATAAAACGGTGTCCTGTTACTTTTGACTCACACTGTATTTATAAAAAGACATATATCCAGAATTTTATAGCTGAAAGCTGTGGGTCACTCTAAAGTTGCAAGACAGTTTTCTTGGTAGCCGTAAAACCTGCCATCACCATCCTTTGTTGAATCAAAGAAAACTGCAAGGCTCGTTAAAAAGACATAAATGTGGCGCCAGTGAAATACTGAGATCAAGTATTTTAGATATCTACTGCAGAGGTCCATAAATCTGCTACTTAGAACAATCCCAGTGTGACGAATCAGACGCTTACAGTCAAAATCAAAAGGAGAGGCTTTATTATCAAGGGCTTGAGCGAAACTCGTGGTCATGAAACAGGCAGAGGTCAAATCCGAGAAAATCCAATGACGAAAAGGAAAAATAAGATCCAGGCAACCAAATCCAAAGGGGCAGAGACAAGCAGACAAAATTGAAAAATCCAGACGAAACAGTAACCAGAAGACAATCAGAAAAACGCTCAGTAGCTCTCACTGGAAGAAGCAATACCTCTCAAAGTAACTAGTCTAAAAGCCTGGGCTTTATACTAAATTTAACCAGACACATGACAGAACAGATGTACCAGATTAGTATTCAGGTGAATGAGATCTATGATTGGAGCGCAGAGAATAGTTGACCAATAGAATTGGTCATGTGATCCCCCAGAGGGTTCTGGGAGATGGAGTTTGTGAGCTTTTCAGAGCTGAGGGATGCATGACACCCAGAACATGGCCATATGTTTATCAGGAGCATCTACTAAGCTTTTTCAGTATTCCACAACAACATGCATGAATAATACTTGCACTATACAGTCATATTGGAAAAGTTTAAGTGCTCCTGGTCCAAAGACATGGCTTGTTGATTTTCTAAGTGAAAATAAATAACATATCTAATAAATAGCATATTCTCTACAGAGAACATGCTTCTGTACATTGTAATACATAATTACTGTTTAATTGTTAAACATGTTGTGAAAAATATAAAAATGAAACATAAAATGTAGTTTATTTCATTTTTCATCTCAATATTTTTAACTATTTATTTAAAGTAAATAAATAAATTGGGCACACAAATTGGCAGAAAATGCTATATTCAAGGTTTTTCTGTTTAGAGGATTTTTTCTTGGAGGATTTAGAGGTTCTTTCTACTTGGGGGCACTTTTGATATCATGCAAAAGGTACAAAAATAGTGTTTTTTAAAAAACAATCCAGTTTAGTAAGTCTTGTGTTTTTTTTTATTTTGATGAGAATGGATTAGTAAGTACTATATCTTTTCATATATATATGTATGGGTTAAATGCAGAGGTGGAATTTCCCCGTTGTGGGACTAATAAGGGTTACATACATAACATACTAACATACATACCCTAAATTTCCTTCGGGATCAATAAAGTATCTATCTATCTATCTATCTATCTATCTATCTATCTATCTATCTATCTATCTATCTATCTATCTATCTATCTATCCATCCATCCATCCATCCATCCATCCATCCATCCATCCATCCATCCATCCATCCATCTATAGCCAGCATGAGAGAGTTCACTATTAGCCAGTGTATTGATGGCATAGATTCATGCTGCTAACTTTACTACACAATCAGAAAGTACATTAGACTATATTTTGTCTCATTAACTGTATGAGTAGCTGCCTTTCCTATCAGCTGAGGTTTGGGACGGACAGCTTTTATAACTTATGTTTCATGTGTGTTTTTCAGCAATCAGTGAGGACAAAGATGCAAAAGAGACAAGGAGAAAGAAACGAAGGAAGAGAGAAGGGAGAGACAGAAGGGTAAATGAAATAAAATCAGTTTGAAACTATCATTTGATTTAGTGCAGGTTTCAATATGTACTTTCAGCTGGGAATAAACATATAAATAAATAGTCAAATTATGAATTAAATAAATTTAAACAAGGGGGAGTCAAATCAATTTAGGGAGCAGTAATAGTAGTTAATGGAGGAATGGGGAAGGAACAAATGGAAGGAAAAGGTGCCTAACAGTTATGGATGGGTTAAGAGGAGCAATGATTTTGCTAAAGATTCTGATCATAGTTTCAGCTCTGTGTGAATGTCCTTTTTTAATATTTTATGAATAATACTGCACAGTCAAAGAGTAGATTCTCTTTTTTAAATCACCTTAAAATAACTGTCAAAATTATATAAGCATGGTAGGAAAAATGTCATTGATGATGTCTGCAAGGACAACCCTGAGGTGAAACTGATTCTCAATATGTGGACTACGCCACTGTGACTGTCAATCATATTACAGTTGCACAGCAACTGTTTCTAAAGTTACAAACTTAGATACTTACAAACACTGATTTATTAATAGAAAATGACAATGATAAAAAAATATTTTTTGCGCAGACAACAATTTATTTTTTTAAACATTATGTTAAAATCAGCAAATGAACAATATTTGTGCATTAAGAGGTAAAGAAGTGAGTTCTCTATAGAGTATGTGTGTTAAATTTTGCTTCACAAAAAAATCAACAGAAATGTCATTTGACCGAGGCGTCTGTCTTTTGCATATCTGAAAACACCTAACAAATACACATTGCAAACATTGCATAATGTTTGCAGTGCATAATATATTAGTTTAATATAATACAACATTATATAAAACCAATAGACTGTGGGCTATGAAAGATAATATGAATTCATGATTAGGGCTACATCAAACGGATAAGTGTCAACAATATTGAACGATTATTCAATTATTCAGATCATGAATTACCACCTAACTCTTACGAAGCTTTCAGCCTTTAAATTTAGCTTGAGGTTGTTTTATGCATTTGCTGATTAACAATGAGGACAATAAAGATGAATAAACTTTCCTGCTAATACAAAAGATAAACAAGTCCTGTTTATTTTTCCTGTCGATATTTAAAACCAAGGATTTGCAAAGTAGCAGCAATAAAATTACAAAACTAAAACTGAAGACAGAACTAAATCAGTTTTCCTTTAATCAAGTAAATAAAGACACAATTACATTTAAATGTTAAATTTATACAGTACAGTCTGTGTTTTGTGCATTCTGCTGTCTGTCTATATTCTGTTGCATCTAAATTCTACAATAACAGGTCTTTATTGAAACGCACAAATAGTACGTAGCAACCTTTTTTTCTGATAATTTTTTTAATATTTTCTGGTAATATTAAAACATTCCTAGTGAGCAAAATCTGTGATGACATCACCAACTAATCAACTGTAAAATTTGTTGCTAACTAATAAGTCGAATAATCGTTCCACCCCTATTCATGATTTGCCCGCAGGTCAAGGAGTAGGTTGACTTTGTAGACCCCTTTCTGAGGCAAGGTTCTTGAACATAACTTTACAGTAGAGTGCCATTCCAATGTACAATATGATGCTTTCTCCATCCGAGCTAGTTTGTATCAACTCACAAATGTGTTTTTCATCGAAAATGTTGTGAGGTTGGTCAAGCTTTAGAGAAAGGAGCCAAAATCCCATTCAACCTGATGACAACATGTAGTGCAAACCTCAAAATATAAAAGCTTCGAGTGCGTTATTAATTTTGTGTGACATGTTTTTGGATACACAGGAAAGGCCACACTGTTGGATTAGATTAGACATATATTTTTTCATATTGTAATCGAACACCTTCTTAGCAAGGTGGCAAGTTCTTTTTTCATTTTCAGTCTAGATAGATAGATACTTTATTGATCCCGAAGCAAATTTAGCAAGGAAATTTGTCTGCGTTCGATGATCACTACACGACTTTTAAAGTCTTAACTAAACAGCTCAACTTTTAAGCTGCTGCTGCATGGAATGGAACTCACTGAACTCGCATGAGCTCATGCAATCTCTCACGTTCTCCCATCACTAGGAGCCCCAAATAAACAAACGTGAAGCAGCTTGCTGCTGCTGTTTTCTCTGCCATTTGCTCTGATGCAGTAAAGCAACAGGTAAACATGTTTAAGTGAGGCTCATGGGTTTAAAAATGTGATCAGTGTGGTATTTTTTGTTTTAAAAGTCCATCAACTCAATTGTGCTTGTGCCTTAAACTCATTAAAAAGCTTCAGTCCACATGTGAGGGACTTTTCACCATTATTCTTTGTTTACTTCTGTATTTTCTTCCTCTGCGCTCTCAGTTTTCATTGGCTGTTGCAGGAATCCATTCAGATTGAATCGTTGACTAGTTTACATTACTAGATTGGAGTCAGGTCAGAAAAATCAAACATGTATTAACTCTGTCTGGTCTGAAACACAATCAGGAGGCAAAAAATCTGTGCGTCTCGAACAATACTCGATTCTCTCTCCAACTGTCGACTCTGACTGACCCAAAAATGTTCAGACTAGAGCCAGCTAGCGCAGACTTGGCTAGACTGAGAATCGGGGCTAAAATTGGGGTAAATGTTTTGTAGAATAACCCCAGCAAATTATAACCTAAATTTATTAGGTTAAGTGAGATTTAAAGTAGGTTGTAAAGCTTGTGTAGCTGCCTAACAGTTGCTTTAAAGGAGCCCAACTGTCATTAGAGTCATGAGATGAATGAGGAGTATTGGACTGTGAGAAGCCTGTTCTATGAAACTGTTGACTTACTATGTCAGGGTCTCTCCCATCCAGAATGCTCAGTTCCTGAAGAGCCCACACCTCCGTCTTCACATAACTGTCCTCCAGGCCAATACGCTGGGATTTACAGTCAGCAGGCCGAGCTTTCTGGCACTGCACCACTGCGATCTGGACCTCTTTACTTTTAGATACTACACACATACAAACACACACGCACATAGACACGGTTAATTAACTGAGATAGTAATATGCTAAATATATAAAAAAATTATAGTACAGTGTTTGAATGGTGTCTCTCCCAAGCCCTATCCCTAATTCAGTCATTTAAAAAAATGTTTTGGGTCTTTCTATTTTAAAGTGAATTAGCAAAGAAATAAAATGAAGTTTAAATAAAAATAAATAAATAAATAAACTTACTCAAATACTGCCCCATGTTTTCATGCCACTACCAAAACAAAGAATATGCTTGAAATAGCCTGTTATGATCTGTGCTGCTTGCACACCGATTGTGCCTAATAGTAGTGAGTAGTAAGGGTATCCAACATGAATTTCCCCAGTATGCCAAAGATACCCCAATTAACTACTCTGGCCAAATATCCCAGTATGCAGCCAGAGACATCTTCATCATATACTGCACTGCAATACCTGGATACTTTTAATAGCCCTAGATTCAACCTTTCCATGAACTGGCGAAAATGGGGTTTTGGGATGGGTCTGATTGGCTCAGTCCCTGATGTTGGCAAGAAAAGCAAATGGCTTTTGTCGCATACTGAATACTGTACTGTATAGTACTGTGAAAAGTAGCATGCAGTACACAGTAACACAGTCAAAGAGTTTTGAGCATTGTTTTAATCACACTCCTGCATCTTAGAGCAGGAAATGAGACTTTGTCCATGTCCCACATGGTGGGCCTCACAGACGTATTCAACCCCCTTATAAATCATCAGATTCATCTGGATTTCAAATGACACCTTGATATTTTGTGCTGTGTCCTATTTTACTTGAAAAGGCTGACTGAGAATTATGTATTTTAAAGTGATATAAGCTTTACGAACAAAATACTCTGACAAAAATGAATAACTAAAACTTGCTGTTTGCATGAGTATTCAACCTCTGAGCTAGTTTACACAGAAGAATAATATTGACCTAACACAGCTGGCTTACAGTTGGCCTCTACCTCAGGATCATAAAAAGGTCATCTTTTCAAAATAAAAGACCCTTTTAATTCACGTACTGCTGATCACACTGAATTAAAAGCAAAACTGTGAAAATGAAGACCAATAAGGATTCTATAACAATTAGAGATAAAGTTATAGAAAATGCCCAAGGAAGGAAAAGGCCACAAAGTGATATCTAAATGTTTGGATATTCTAGTTAACACTGTTTGATCAGTCGTGAGAACATAGAAGCAGCATTATACAACCCAGGCACTGCCTAGACAAGGCTGTCCCTCAAAACTCAGCATCAGAGCAAGAAGGAGACTCTGTGAGGAAAGCCACTGTGAGTCCAACAATCACTTTGAAGGAGCTGAAGTTCAGTGGCTCCTGCAGGCAAAATGGTGTTTTCTAGTTTAAAGATGGGAGGTAAGCAGTCTGGTCTACTGGATACTGTAGAGTTTTAGCAGTTGTCCCATTTGTAGGCTCATGTGCATATTGGTTCATCATGTCAAATATGAAAATGTGCATTAGCCTTTTTAGGTTTCTGATCAAAACAAGCACAAGAGGGACACCAGCCAGTACAACGTGGTGTGGTGCTTCCAGTCTTTTCTGAGGATACCTGTTTCTATGAATAACAATGGAGGATATGATCCTTTATATTGTAGAGACTGCACACTGTGTAGTGTATTTTAATAATAAGTGTTGGACCCAATCCCATTTCACCCTTCGCCCCTACCACTTTAATTGTGTGGGTCACACTCGGAAAAGTGGGAAAGTTTAGTTTTTAAGTTTAATGTTGTTTCAGTGTATTATGGTCCTTCATAACAGTCATTAATATCACTAGTGGTATGCTGATGTCTCAGTAGGTAGCTAGCTAAATTTCCTGTTTCACCTTAAATGGTATAGCAGTTCCATTCTGGCACCTCAGGCATCAGATCTGCTGCATCATTTAAGGTGGAACAGGAAAATCTGAACAAGAAGCTGGTGAATAGCTGACTTCAGCTTCATAGTCACAAAAGAATTAGAGGTGGGTTATAAATAATTTTACTACCTCTTTTATTTCCGTTCCAAGGGGCAAGAGAACCCTTGAAAACAAGGGGTAGGGGTGAAAATAAGAATACCCTACACTAGTTAGTGGTTCAAAAGAACCTTGTAAGACTCTTTGAGCAGTTAATGCTGAATCGATCAGTAATTCATGAGTAGTTACTCTAAGAAATCACAGGTACTCTAAGCATTTCTATATAAGCCACAGTAGTTATTGTTTAGTTAATAGTGAACTACCCTAATCATTTGCTCACTACTGCTTACTGAGTGATAAACTAATACTTCTTGATAGTTAATAGTAGTTACTTGAATGTTAATGCAGTGCATCATGAATAGAAGGGAGTCTATAAAAAAGACATTACTAAGAAAAAACAACAAAGCATGTCTGAAGTTGGCTAGAAAGCATCAGAGTGACCCAGTGCTTTGTGTGGTGCCAACCTAACGCTGCTCCTTCCTCAACTAACACTATCCCGACAGTGAAGTATGGGGGTGGCAGCACCATGTTCTGGGGTGCTCTCCTCAGTAGGGAATGGGTTCCTTTTTGCAAATCTGTCTGGAATAATGAGTGAAAACAGTGTGCAAACTTACCCCAACAGAAGTAAAGCTGTTAATTGCAGCAAAAGGTGGTTTTACCAAGTACTAATCTGAAGGTGTTGAATATTTAAGCAAAATTTCAAAATTCAAGCTTTGTCATTACAACGAAATTGGGCAGCAATACCAACAGTACATTTACCAAAAAGGATTAAAATAGGAATAAAAAAAAGCTCATATAAAAAGCAAAATATTCAAGGAAAGACTATATAATTTAACATTATAAAAAGAGTTTAAAATAAAAAAGAAAACTAATAAATAATTTAAAATTTAAGAAAGTGAGATAAGGGCGAATATAAAAGAGTATAGCAGCTATGGTATTGCACGTGAGGGTATTGTACGTATGTGAATGGTAGTGTTTCTGTTTACAAATAGTGCACTTTAATAAATGAATATGAAAGCGCTAAAGTATTTAAACTTATTTTACAGATGTTTTGCATGTTTTTTAAAAAGATAAGTAATACATTTAGACATGCTTTAAATTTACTTTTAAGAGTATATTGGTTTAGAACACCAGCAAAACATATAATTTAAACAGTGGTGCCCATGATTTTGCATATTACTTTAGTTATTTTTATAGCGTTGGTTTTATTCACAGTAGATATGTCATTAGCTTGAATGTTTTTGAAATAAAGCGGTTTTCTTCAATTATTCAGTTAATGAACTGGGTTGAGAAGCATTTGGTTCCTGGTTACGCTATTAAAATTCTGATCATACATGCAGTTCAAATGGTTCTTTTTTATCACAATATTTTCATTCACATACAGTTTAAATGTGTTCTTATATATTATTGTCTCAAATTTGTTCAGAAGCATGATAATGTAATTGACAAAGTACATATTTTACATTTAAAATATTTTGAAGGATTTATTTGCAGAATCCTGAAATTTTTAATACCTTGTCCCTGGCATTGTAGTGCAGAAAATGAAAGAGCTTGATGAGGGTATTATGAGCTACAACTACCAGTAAACCAGCGTGCATTATAAGCACACAACTGTGCTGTAAAGCTCTGACGTTATTTTTGTCGTGCATTTTAGAAAGCAATGAGTTTGATGAGAGTATTATGAAATTTAAATACCAATGAATCAGTCTACATTATAATTGTATAATTGTAATTGTAAAACACAAAATAGTTGTAACTGTGCAGTAAAGCTCTCACATGTTAATCAAAGGAATTATGAACAAACCCAAAAACCAACAGGGCAAATATAAACAACAATACTTATATTTGACATGGAAAAAGTTGCTTCAGGGTCTGAACAAGGATCCTTTTAGAAAAAAACAATTTGTCCAGGTTTTGTCATTTTTTACAGAAAATCTGTAATGCAATGCTGAGGAAATAACCAAACAGCACTTCAATATAAATACATTTTTATGCATACATGTATATGTCTACAGGTGTCTTACCGGACACGCAGAGGAAATGTCGTCCCCTTTTTTCCTCCTCAATCTCTATAAACTCCACCAGTGTGCGTTTCTCTGGTCTGAACAAAACTCTTTGCATCTCTTCTTTTAAAAGTGATGACATTTCAGAGAGATAAAATAGATGGATTATTTGATGAGAAAGCAAAGAGACAAAACTTGATTTGCTCCTACTTTGCTTTGACTACTCTCTCTCTAATGTCTCCCTCTCTCTCCCTCTCTTGTTCTGTCTCTCTTCTCTCCTTTCTCCCCCTCTCTCTGGGCATCAGTAGTTATCAAATGGCATTTTCCATTTAAATCCCCATTATAAAAGCACCAATTAAAGACCAGTTGCTTCGAGACCACTCAGAATTTCTTGAGTAGCTATGCAGCATAAATATTCAATTGTGTTCGATTTAGCAATGCATAATGCATGTTTATGAAATTCATTCACACAAATGCACACTCCCTCCATCTCTCAGACACACGCACACACACATTGGCATTTATTATTCTTTAAAAAAAGGTAATCAATATTTTCCTGTGCATAGCTGTCATTAGATGTGAGCGAACTGACGCCATATAACTGGGTTTCAGTTGGGAAAAGCGCTCTATTATACTGCTCTTCTTTGTGTAAGGGTAAGACTGATGGTAAAGTGCTATGGGCAATCCTATGAGGTTTTGCTAAAGTGGTTTCAATTTATTTAAAATGGAAAAAGGATATCTCCCATTCCTCCACCTCCTGCCTTGTTGGAGTCCAGTCAGAGTCACAAGTTAGCAACCTGTAAGAAGCAAAGCTTTTGATCTTATAGCCATCCTGTATAGAATATTCTACTGAATTAGTTTAATCATATTAAAACAAAAATAAACAAAAAAAATATATTAAAAAAAAACCAAAAAAACACTCCAGTCTTAAATGTTTAAAACGATTATGGTATGGTCTTAAAGGCTTTAATAGAGATAATAATAAGCTGCTAATAAGTAATAAGCTAAATATATGCTAAATCATCACTTATAGGGCACCTTCTAAAGGAAGCTGGCTGTCCCAAACTCTAACTCTGAAGTTTCAGCTTGTTCAAATAATTCTTCACTTTTTTCAGCATTTCATAGAGCTCCCTCGAACTTTTGCTAAATGACTCCAGTTCTCAATGGCTGTAGCGGTTTGCTATGCTCTGCCTGTGCCCTTCAGGCCTCTCGAATGTTGGCTGAGGCTTTCTGCCAACATCTAGGCCAGCTCTGAATGCTTGCTGCTGAGCTTGCTCGCTGTCAGTTCTGCTACATTCTCTCCAGGCCTCCTGAACACAAGTCACAGATTCAGTCCTTCCTCTCACCAACTGTCCTCTTCTTATGTGGCCAGCCGCATACTTCCCACCAGCTCTGCTGTCATTTCTTTTCCTCTTACCTGCCATGATCTGAGTTAGTGCTGCCAAAGCTGCTCCCCTGCATGTTTGAACCAACCCACTTCTGACACCAATGTGACATCTCTAAAAAAGAGGCAGTACAAGAGGCATTCTGGGAAATGTGCAGTGCTCTTTATTAGCAGTTTTAAGGCTTGTAGCTCCTAGTGCACGGTGGCTAAGCTAACATATCCTGTCTATGGACAATAAAGAGGTGATAGATTGTATTATCCACTTAGACAATGATAGGTCGAACACACATCACCACTCTTACTGGATGCGATGTTCTGTCAGTTCTGATCTCAGCATCTTTGGCCACCAAAGTTCCAAAAGTGAATGTGCTTGTAACGTGCCTGTTATTCATTCACTTTTCATTAGTCTTATTACAACCCCAAATGCAATGAAGTTGGGACATTGTGTAAAACATAAATAAAAACAGAATACAATGATCTGCAAATCCTTTTCAACCTATATTCAATTGAATACACTACAAAGACAAGATATTTAATGTTCAAATGGATAAACTTTATTGTTTTTTGCAAATATTCACTCATTTTGAATTTGATGCCTGAAACACGTTCCAAAGAAGTTGGGACAGGGGCATGTTTACCACTGTGTTACATCACCTTTCCTTTTAACAACACTCAATCAGCGTTTGGGAACTGAGGACACTAATTGTTGAAGCTTTGTAGGTGGAATTCTTTCCCATTCTTGCTTGATGTACAACTTCAGTTGCTCAACAGTCCGGGGTCTCTGTTGTCATATATTGCACTTCATAATGCGCCACACATTTTCAATGGGAGACAGATCTGGACTGCAGGCAGGCCAGTCTAGTACCCGCACTCTTTTGCTACGAAGCCACGCTGTTGTAACATGTGCAGTATGTGGCTTGGCATTGTCTTGATGAAATAAGCAGGACGTCCCTGAAAAAGATGTTGCTTGGATGGCAGCATATGTTGCTCCAAAACCTGTATGTACCTTTCAGCATTAATGGTGCCTTCACAGATGTGCAAGTTACCCATGCCATGGGCACCAACACACCCCCACACCATCAGAGATGCTGGCTTTTGAACTTTGCGCTGAAAACAATCCGGACAGTCCTTTTCCTCTTTGGCCCGGAGGACACGACGTCCATGATTTCCAAAAACAATTTGAAATGTGGACTCGTCAGACCACAAGACACTTTTCCACTTTGCGTCAGTCCATCTCAGATGAGCTCGGGCCCAGAGAAGCCGGCAGTGCTTCTGGGTGTTGTTTTAACTTGCACTTGTAGACGGAGCGATGAACTGTGTTCACTGACGATGGTATTCTGAAGTGTTCCTGAGCCCATGTGGGAATATCCGTTACAGAATGATGTCAGTTTTTAATGCAGTGCCGCCTGAGGGATCGAAGGTCACGGGCATTCAATGTTGGTTTTCTGCCTTGCTGTTTACTTGCAGAGATTTCTCCAGATTATCTGAATCTTTTGATAATATTATGGACTGTAGATGATGAAATCCCTAAATTCCTTGCAATTGCACGTTGAGAAACATTGTTCTTAAACTGTTGGACTATTTGCTCACGCAGTTGTTTACAAAGTGGTGAACCTCACCCCATCCTTGCTTGTGAACAACTGAGCCTTTGGGATGCTCCCTTTATACCCAATCATGACACTTACCTGTTTCCAGTTAACCTGTTCACCTGTGGAATGTTCCAAAGAGGTGTTCTTTGAGCATTCCCAGTCTTTTGTTGCCCCTGTCCCAACTTCTTTGGAACGTGTTGCAGGCATCAAATTCAAAATGAGTGAATAAAAAAACAATAAAGTTTATTCGTTTGAACATTAAATATCTTGTCTTTGTAGTGTATTCAATTGAATATAGATTGAAATGATTTTCAAATCATTATATTCTGTAAATTTATGCTTTCCACAAAGTCCCAACTTCATTGGAATTGGGGTTGTATATGAATTCTCATGTCTCACCTTCAGTTTGCAAAATATTGCCAGTTTATTGCCACTGCTTAATGTCCACAGCCTTTCTCCTCTGTTTTATGAACTCGTGTGGTTTTTGCCTGTTGACTGTCTTGTGTTTTTATCTAATTGTGAATTTAAAATCCTGCATGTGTATCCATCTCAGCAGTGTTAGCCTCAATCATCATACATACACAGCTCAATTAGACACACGTTAAACATTAATACAGGCTACTTAGTGCTGAAGCAACAGCTTTGAGTCCTTTAGAGATGATGATTAATGATTCATACAGCTAGTAGCAAAGACATTTCATGACTACACAGGTGGCATCCTATCATGTTACCATGCTGGAATTCACTGAGCTCCTGTGAGCGACCCATTCTTTCACTAATGTTTGTAGAAACAGTCTGCATGCCTAGGTGCTTGGTTTTGTACAGCTGTGGCCATGGAAGTGATTGGAACACCTCAATTCAATGATTTGGATGGGTGAGTGAATACCTTTGGCAATATAGTGTATATAAAATAATTCTAACATGTTAGTCCTGGAAAACACTCCATTTCATGGAGTACTATTGCATGAAATGGTTACAAATATACTGTGTGATGCCTGAGAAATAGTTTTACAATAGTTTTGAGATAAGACTGTGGCCTAAATCATACGTTTTTAAATACATTCAGGGTGGAGAGGTACATATAAGGCAAAATAGTGTCCAGAGAAAACATACTATCTAGTTTCCTTCTTTGCTTTTAAAAGTGTAATATACCATACCTAAATGCAAAACTTCTTTTAGCAGTAAATACCGATTTTTTTTAAAATGAGTATATTTGTGATCTTTGTTCATCAAGGGGTCAGGCAGCCTTAACAGACCTTAAGAATGCATGATCAAGGATCTGGTAGTGGGCAATATAGTACTTTAACCAGTATATCGACTGAAATTTTGTCTCTACCTTTATAACACTGTGCCACAAATAACGCAACATGCAATACAAAACATACCAAGTCTCTCAACTCCCATGCACTCTCAGAAAAAAGGGACGAAACTGTCACTTTCAGGGGTATATCTCAGTCTCTTTAGTCAGGGGACAGAACTGTATTGTTGTACTTGATCAACCCGCCCTGTCTCATCTTCAGTTTTTTTATTTTATTATTCTGTTTTAAAACATTAGGTTATTAAAAAGTAACAAAGGTACTTTTTTAAGGTACATAGTTGGACCTTACAAACACTGTTGTACCTTTGAGGGAACATTTACAGTGTTTGTTCCTTGATGAATGAAAAATGTACCTGAACAGAACCTTTATTTCTAACAGTGTGTAGTGAGTCAGTTAGTGCAGTTTGTTGGAGCAAACATGAGACTTTTTTTTATAAAAACATCTGAATATCTCAGTGCATTACTACAGAATTCAATTTAATCAGGTGTTTTATAATGGCAGCCAATGAGCTTTTACGTCTTCTGTTTTATAATTGATATTTTGATGGGTCGCATCATTGTTTTTAAGCCTGTCAGTTAAGGATTGATTAGCTTTAAAGAATTTGCCAAAATCTGCATCCCTAGCACCAATATTTGTCATTATAACACAAATTTTCAGGCTTCTCCCTCATTTATGATGCATTTGTGAGCATCCCGTTATTGTTTACTTTACTGCAGTTCCTCAACTACTCACTATGTGTCGCCAGTGCACCGCACATTTTGCGTCTGTCTCGCTCTAAACAACCTGCCCTCTTTTTATGAAGGGCTTCATAATTGTCTAATGTGTTAAAACAGGACTGACATTTAGGATCTACTACACGTTAAAAAACGCATTAAAAAGACAAGGGGAAAAATACGCTGCTGTGTCTGAGACTAGCATAACTAGCTCCGGGCTACAGTGGTCGGATTGCCGACACTGGCCGTCCGCGGATGCGTCTGAGGCGGCTAAACTCAATCGATGGTCGGGGGCGCATCCAGGAGCAGAGTGTTTACTGCTCATTTACTATGAACTCACATTATTCTGATATATCTTGAGAGGACACCTCTCTTGCGTTCAGCCTTAAATGGTGCAGCAGAATGTAACTTAAGATCATTATTAACACGGGATCTGAATTACTTTTCAGTGCAATTCCGACAGGTGAATGTTTGTGTAGGTTTGTTGGAAATACAGGCCTTTTTACCGTATAGACAGCCTGATCATTAAACATTTATTTTAGGAAAAATGTACCATCACCTTTCCATCTGTGTCTTTGGGCTTTGCTTTCTGACCTATCACAACTTATTTAACCCTGAATGTAATGTAATGTTGTATTAAGCTACATGATTACAGTAGTATTTACAATGCATTATTTACTAATGTTGAGGTATTTTTTCCATTCAATTCTAATTTGTTGTTTTCTTTGTCCTTAAAGGGGAACTCCACCATTTTTTCAAAAGTTTCACGTAATTAAAAGGTTGAGATGTAAACGAAGTCCATGGTTTGAATGGTTTGAGAAGCCAAGCCAGAACTGTTCACAGTGGTGGTGATAGGAACCAGATGTCCATGTCTAAAAGCTCCCCCACAGAAAGTTATTACAGGTAATAGTTATGAATACACTGCTTGATGTATGACACATTGTTTTACGATAGTTGTATAATAAAGGTTTGGCTTAAAATGCATAATCAGTTTATTTTAACCCTTTCATGGTGGATGGGTACATACAGGGTGTTTTGAGACAAAATAGCTTTTTTTCCCCAGATTTATGCTATTATTTATATTATTTATATATTTATGTTATTTATATTTTACCATCAACACCTTACATATAAAACTTACATAAGTCTGCAAGCTTCTCTACAGTGAACCATTTTACATCAAACCAATCTGACAGACTCAAAGACTGAATTATTCAGAAATATTGAACAACTGCCAGAATCTCCCTTTAACTGGGTGCACTTTTTCACCCTGTTCCACAAAATAGACAAATTAAATATTTTTAATGCAGTATTTACAAAAATCAGAAGGTCTAACCTTGTTAACAGGGAGCCTGGCAGTTAGTTTTGCATGAAATCACAACTTCAAATTGATGTTGGACTTCTCAGTGATCATTTGGCATAAATAAATAAGTAAATGATAAAATTTGTTGTATGTTATCGCAAAATGTCTGTGTGTCTAGTTTACTTTGTATTTATTGTCTGTGTACTTATTGTGTATACACATTCACACACACACACACATTCACACACACACACACACACACACACACACATATATATATATGTATATATATATAGAGCACTTTATTAGGAATACAATACTGAGTAGGGCCTCCTTTGCTCTCCAATTAGTCTCAATTCTTCTTGGCAATACACCACAAGATGTGGCATGAATATATTAGTGAGTTAAACCTGGTGCACATTCCAGCATTCAACAAAGTCATTTGCTAGCTTAGTCCAGTTTTTAAGTCATGTGTGCTTTTGAAGGTTTAATTTTGAATGAGTTTAATAACAGCATGTAACATGCATCAACTTGATGCAACCTGGACACATCATCAGTGATGTTACCTGTGGTCATGGAGTGTTTCGGGTCTTTCGAACATCATACACTCTCACCCAGGCGACCCAGCTGGGGTTGATCAGGCCCCAGCTTGTGTCCAGGTAGCGCTACTCCACCCACGGTTCTCCTCTCCTTATCCACAGCCACCTTGAAGCAACTTCTGCTGCCTCGGTGGCTTCCTTAATGGCCCTTCGCTTACTGGCCCCTGTGATGCCCAGAATATTGTAGGCCCTGCAGAGAGACTGGCCAGCGAACCCTCTGCATCCCACTTCGATGGGCTCACACCGTGCTCGCCACCCGTTGTTCCGGCGCTCCTCCACTAGCTCAGTGTACGCCCTCTTCCTCTCGTTGGCCTCCTCTATGCGATCTTCCCAGGGTATGGTGAGTTCCAGTAAAACGATTTGCTTGGAGGTCTCTGAGATGAATAGCATGTCAGGCCACAGTGTTATAGTGGTGACAGTTTCTGGGAATTTCAGTTGCATTCCAGGTCAACTTTCAATTCCCAGTCTTGTGCTGTTGCTAGCAGGCCAGATGAGGTGGCCCTGGCAGCTGATGGTGGCTTCTCCCCAGCCTGGGCGAAAGCAGTGGTGTTTTTCACTTGGCAGAGGTGTTTGCAGTGGCCAATTCCACAGCTTGTTGTGTTCACTATGGCTTTCAGGACTTGGTCATGGCGCCAGCGGTAGTGCCCCTCACCCAGGACTTCCAAACAGCAGCTGAGGATGTATTTCAGAGTGTATCAGTACTCTCAGGTAAGGATTACACCAGTATCTTTAGGTAGTTCCTGCCCATTTTAGCCCCATTTTCCATTAAATTTATGCTTAATGTCCAAGGAAAATAGAACATTAACAATCTCACATTCCAGGATGATTCCAGGGTATCTGTGTGGTTCAACAAACATGATAGAGCACTGGGAGAGTTTGAGTGACCAGCAAAATCACCAGACTTCAATCTCAATTCTCAGTTTAGAACAGCGGGTGAAATGCTAAAATAGGCACACATGAACTCTGGCTGAAATGGGCACCCAGTTATTGGAAGAGTTGGCTAGAACAGACCTTACCTGACAGGGCTAAAGCTGTTATAAAAGCAAGGAGACATGTAACCATGTATTAGAAAAGAAATGTTGCATCTCAAATAATTTTTTGTCAGCAGCCTTCTGTAGAAATTCAGATGAAGGTATATTATTAGGTAGGTTTATATGGAAAAGTAAAACCCACTTTCTTAAAAAGTCAGTGATGAATGTCATGCAGCTCTAAACGTTCTGGATTTTATGGTCTTAAACAATATCTTCAAAATAAATATATGATTTGTTAATGACCTCTCTTATTTTTGGGATTTTTGGAACCTGTTTCTTTTTTTCTGAGTACAAGGGAGTTGAGAGACTTGGCATATTTTGTATTGTATGTTGTGTCATTTATGGCATGCCAATATAAAGATAATGACAACATTTCAGCCGGTATACTGGCTGTAGTAGTATATCGCCCACTACTAGTTCCATGTATGTACTGTAGAATGCAGTACTGGCATCAGCAGCAGTATGAATTAAGACTTACCTACTTGAGAACCTAGTTTTGTTTAATCAGAGGGGGTGAAAATGATATTGTGTTCTTGATTATATGAACAAATAAAACCTAAAAAGTGCTATTGAAAGTTCTTTATGCTAAGGGTATATGAGTTGCCACTCCTTACTAGCCCAAGTACAACAAACACAAATGCCATGGATCAATGTACCTCAGTCTTTGCTTTGTTGGAAACAAATATAACCATCTATAATATCTCCACAGTAAAGAGTGAGACTGTAGATGGGGGGTTTAAGGTGGTCAGGTGTGGGGCTGGTCATGGTTAAACAACCGCTTGTGTAGTGTGAGTGGTGTGAGAGACATGATTTATACACATTAATGTATGGTATGATCAGTATACTTTGGTATGATACTGTTAGCAAAATATGAATAATTGTTTCCTTCTGTATTTGTGAAAGAAATAGACAATTGATAATTATGTATTTCAGTAATCTGTCTTTAAAAAAACAGGCACTGCACAGTATTCACAATAGTAGGACTGATGAATCAGGATCTTGTATTCTTTCCCTGGAGTTATACTAGAAGGAAGTCCTGGACCAATCAGACCCAGGTCAGTGTGAAAGCACTCACAACAACAATAATAAATAAATATTTTACTAAAATGCAAGAAGGAAAATGTACAATAAATTAAATATTCTAACATTAAGGAAGCAGATTTGCGTCCTTAAACAGATGCTTAGGTAAGGCAGGTTTGCAAACATCTAAAGTACAGGATC
Source organism: Pygocentrus nattereri (assembly GCF_015220715.1). NCBI lineage: Eukaryota > Metazoa > Chordata > Actinopteri > Characiformes > Serrasalmidae > Pygocentrus > Pygocentrus nattereri. Next base: position 17,138,443 of record NC_051232.1, read on the forward strand.
TGCTGTGTGGGGCGTGGCCATGCTTCCTTCACTTTATAATGGATGAAGAAACCCACAGTTGATGAACTGAACGGAAAATGTGAAACTGTAAAGTCCATTTAAGTTTTGTGTAAAAGCAATTTTTATGTAAAGTTTACATACTGTCCATAGTGTCCATACTGTACACTACATAAAGATGCTATTGAAAAAGATGCATTATGACCATATTCTTGCTTATTCAGACAAGGAAGGCAGACTTCGCTGGCAAATTTGACTGTGCATACGGGTTGTTTAAACAGGCACTGTAGTTGTAAATTATGGACGTTGTGATAACTCAATGTTGATAAAGTATGTGGTGAGTTCTCCTTTCCCCTTCACATTAATGACCCCTCTCTTGGTCACATCATAGCCCACGCTTTGGGCTACCTGCGCTGTTTCTTCCGTCACCTAAAGGGACAGCACACAACAGATCTTGAGTTAGTAAGATTCATAGTCTTCAATTTTTCTTGAAACATTCAGAAAAGATCATTAGTCCTTAAGCGTTGTTTACAGCCTGTCTGACCTCCTGATGAATGTATATAACAAAAATAATAACAAAAAATTGGTATTTATTAAGTTTCATGACACTCATATTTGCAATTAAGTATGGTATATTACACTGTGTTACACTTTAAAAAGCAACAAAGGAAACTGGACAGTATGTTTTCTTTGGGCACTATTTTGCCTGACATATACCTGTCCACCATGAATGTATTTTAAAAAGTACGATTTAGGCCACAGTCTTATCTCGAAACTATCATAAAATAATTTATCAGGCATCACACAGTACATTGGTAACCTTTTCATGCTATCATTTTCTTTAAGGTAGCTTTAGGAGGCATTGAATGCTTCGGGTGGTTCCTATCAGCACCACTGAACGGTTCTGACTTGGTAAGCTTTTCTAGAACGATGCATTCCACATCAAAATATTGAATGGCTTTGTTCACATTTGAATTATTTAATTAGCCAGATATTTTCAAAAATGTGTGGAATTTTAATTCAACATTATAATCCCTTTCATACCTGTATTTTGTCGAGCACTCCAGTGCTGTCCATTCTGCTGGCCACATTAACAGCATTGCCCCAGATGTCGTACTGAGGTTTGTGAGCTCCGATCACTCCAGCAATCACAGGGCCATGATTTATTCCTAGATTGAGGAGACAATGAAAATATTCTAAACATGAAAATGACTTGTATTTCAATGAAAAGGTATCAAAAATATTGCAATAGTGCAAATGTTTGTCAAAGCGTTATGACTCACTCATCATTTAATAATTAACACATCACAAAGTAAGCATAATAATTGCTATTTGAGAACACCACACTACAACAGTATGTAAATATATGGTTGGAAATTATCAAAGTAAACAATACATTTTGATTTTTGCTACATTTTAAAGGTTTGGGATCAATGTTTTTGGTCATATTAAACCAATTGTTTCAGATATATAAAATGATTTTAACATATTAGCTCTGGAACACACTGGTTTTAATAATTAAGACATTAGGAGGCTGTAAATACAAACTAATACATTTTAGATGAGTGTAGAATGACGAATGAAGTCAAATAAGATTCTAAAATAACTGCTAAAATATTGTACAACTCTGAGAATCGTTATAATAATATTTACATCCAGGGTTAGGGGAACTAATCATATTTCAAAAATGGAGACCAAATATAGGCAGATAACCTGACAAAAAGTATGTAAATAAATAATTACAGCATATTTTTAATCAATAAAAACTTATTGTCCATAGAATTGCTGAAATGTTGAATGAAACAACTAAACATACTTTTTGGTGATTTGTATGTAATTTTGAAATCCACATTGTAGGACTTATTATTGTATATAAAAAATAATAAAAATTGTAAGTAATCTTAAACTTTTTTACCACTAGAGTATGTCATTTAAATGTATTTAATCTAATGAATAATGATCTATTAAACCTATTCTCTTCAGACCAAGTACGCGTACATGTTTTTTAGTACTTGCCAATACTAGTTCCAAGACCATAATAAATAACCTACTTAGACTTATAAATTAAATGCATTAGCTAGCTATGCTGTTTTAGTTTCCTGGGATCAGAAAAGCACTTCTGTACTGCTGTATGTAAAGTATGTTTCATAGCCTTTGATCACAACAGCCTCTGTAGTACAATGACAGCAGGAATCACATTTGAGGTTAATGCATCCAAGGAGCTCACTTGTGGAGCAGCCCCTCCAAACAGCTCTGTCTCTCAGTAAAGCGGTTTCATTCCAAATAACACACTGCTTACCCATGTACCAGGTAAACATGCCGCTACAGCAGCCTTTGGTAACCACACTGTGCACTGAAACTAAAACCAGGCAGTTGTGCACATGTAGGACAATGTGGTCTCTCTCTCTCTCTCTCTCTCTGGCCTTTTTAACAAAGACATTTGGTATTTTTTTATATTATAGTTTTTACTTTACAGTTCTGATCAGTCAGAGTAAAGTTGAGACTTTAGTAGCATAAATGTTCACCCATTTGGAAAAGCAGTTGTGATTGTGCTTGTGTGTGTTTATAGCTGGGCTTATAAACACTGTGTTTTCTACACTCTTGTGAGCAGATACAGTACTGTGTAATGATGTACTTGCATCTTTCCACAAATGATTAGATAGAAGATCAGAGATGGTAGTTTTGTGAATGTACCTATTCTGAGTTTGAAGTTGTTGAAGGAGTGTCTGTTGATGTTGTCTAGTCTGCCCATCAGTGCAATGGCGAAGTCCACCATGCTGCGTACATGACTTTTGCACGCATCGCTGTCCTGCAGGGATGTAACAGAGTCAAGCATAAAACTGCTGAAAAGACATTTAGTTCTGGTCTGCTGGACACACTGGATGGATATATATAAGAAATTTCAGACATGTCCAGGATGATAAATAAAGCTGTAGAAGACTGTAAAATGACTGCAAAGCTGCAAAACATCAATAATTGAATTGTAATAAATTTAATATCCAAAATGAATCAGGTTTCAAATGTGAAGTCAATCAAATCTTATAATGTTTTGTTTGCAGAATAATTGAATAAACTATCAAAAAACATCTTTTGGTGAAACGTTTGATATTTAAATTCACATTGTAGTATTAAGTCATACTATTGTATTATAAGTGATTATTGAGTGTAAAATAACAAAAAATTGTCAATGTGACATGATTTTTTAAAAATACATTATATGGACAAACGTATTGAGACACAGCGCTTAATCATGGAATTCAAGTGTCTCATTCAGTCCCATTGACTGGAGTATAAAATCAAGCACCTAGCCATGCAGTCTGCCTTTACAAACAAATAAAAGAATGGGTTGCCCTAAAGAGCTCAGTGAATCTGAGCGTGGTACTGTAACAGGAAGCCACCGCTGCAACAAGTAAATTCACGAAATGTCATCCCTCCTAGATATTCCACAGTCAACTGTGAGTGGTATTATTGAAAAGTGGCATTTAGGAACCACAGCAACTCAGCCACGAAGCGTCAGACCACTTAAAGTTATAGTGCGGGGTCTCTGAGTGCTGAGGCGCAGAATACATAAAAGCTGCTGTCTCAATAACTGCAGTGTTCCAAACCTCCTCTGGCATTAACATCAGCACAAAACTGTAGGCCGGCAGTTTCATGGCATCTGTTTCCATGGCTGAGCAGCTGTATGCAAGCCTTACATCACCAAGCACAATACCAAGCATCAGATGGAGTGGTGTAAAGAAAACCGCCGTCGGACTCAGTGGAAACTATTCTGTGCAGTGACGAATCACGTTTCTGTGGCATGTGGCAGTCTGATGGATGAGTCTGGGTTTGGCGATTGCCTGCATGACTGCACTGTGCCAACTCTTAAGACTAATGGAGGAGGGATAATGCAATGGGGTTGTTTTTCAGTGGTTGCCCTAGGCAGCTTAGTTCCAGTGAAGAGAAATATTAATGCTTCAGCATACCAAGACATTTTGGACAATTGTATGCTTCCAACTTTGTGGGAACATTTTGGGAAGACCCTTTTCTGTTCCAGCATGAATGAGCCCCAGTCCACAGTGTCCATAAAGGCATGGTTGTATGAGTTTGGTGTGTAATAACTTGACCTGCACAGAGCCCTGACTTCAACCCCATCAAACACCTCTGGGATGAACTAGAACAAAGATGGAGAGCGAGGTCCTCTTGTCCAACATAAGTGTCTGACCTCTCAGATGCTCTTCTGGATGAATGGGCAGACATTTCCACAGACACACAAAATCTTGTAGAAAGCTTCCCAGAAGAGTGGAAGCTGTTATAGCTCTAAAGGGGGTACCAACTCCGTATTAAAGCCTTGGATTTAGAGTAGGATGTCATAAAAGCTCCTGTAGGTGTAATGTGTGGGTGTCCCAATACTAGTGTATATTTATGCCTGGTTTTAAGTGGTGGAGGAACATTCTTGCCAAACTGGTCTTTGCAAGATGCTTAAACTTTAGTACATCAAGCTGAATATGTACTATTTGCCATGAATTGAACTTTTAGGCATGTGCACCAGTTTCAAGCATAACAAATGAGCAGAATGCTTCAGCTTTGCACCTGATAATGGCACTAAAGCCTGAGTACATCAGGCCATTAGGACTACAATGAAAGGTAGTTATCCACATAAATATTAAAACTACAGCAGTGTCTGTTCCTTGAAATGTACACTCTGCCAGAGAAATATCGTCATTGTTTCTGCTTCAGAGACACCACACCTACATGTAGTGTAGAATGCGGTTGCGGGATTTACCACATTCCAACTGTAGAAACCTACAGTGCAGTGTGACAGTCTTTTCTAAGTAATGTACCATCCCAGTGAGGCCAGACTTTCCCAGTGAGTCACTCAAAACAGAAGCATTCTAGGCAAAATGTTGGCGTCTGATTGGCTGTCCTGTCTTACCTTTCGTTCCTCGCCTGTATTAGGATTGGTCAATCCAGCAGCAGCCATGTAAGTTGTACCGATGGTTTTAATTTTCTCAATGACGTTGAATTTGGGCTTGCTGAGGAGCTAAAGAGAAGAGGAAATGTATAAATCAGCCGAAGTAAGGAAAAGTGAAACTGTGGCAAACTTAACAGGCTTTTCTTTGTGTCCTGAACTAATATTGCTTTTCATTGTCTGTGCTTACCTCGTCAAAATCTGTGATGATTTCGTTGAGAAATCGTAGACACTCCAGGCCATCTCCATTTACACTGCTCTCAGTGTAGAAATCCTTAAACTCCGGTACTGAGGCAAACATCACACATACGCTCTGGCATGACTGACTATATAGGTCCTGAAGAACACACACACACACACACATACTAAGCACACGTTGCAATTTTGTCACTGACTGGTTAAAATTACACTCAGAAGCCACTTTATTGTAAATGCTTACACTAGGTTCACCTTTCTAACTATAGAAATATGTGTGTTCGCTGTCTTCTAGCCATTCGCTTGTGTGGCAGATATTAATTGCAGGTATAAAAACATGTGGCCAATACAGATATGAGCTGAAAATATAGACCAGACTCTAATTATTTGGATAGTGGATCATTTTTAAGACCACACTGAAAAATTGTGCGTGACACCAAGTGCAGTTATACACCTATATGGGAGTTGCTAATAGGTTGGCTGTCAGTGAAAGTACAAAGTAGGAGTTTCTAAAGACCCCTTTGCATTTAAAAACCTTTCAAGACCAGAAAATTCCAATGCAGGTTTGTACAATAAGACTACATTTTAAGTCAAGGAGCTAAACCACAGAGCTCAGTCTGGTTGCAGTGAGTTCAGTGTTGTATCCCAGTTGTGTGCCACACAGGTCAGGTGAAATGAGGAATCACTATGGCTGGTGCCAGGTGGGAAGCTCTAGCACAGAGAATGGCACAGCAGTATACACAATATGACCGCTAGATGTCTCTAATTTTGCACAGTATACAGTGGCCAACTCTACTCTGTACATACTAATACTTTATGGTGCCGCTTTAAATTAAGACTGTCTTTGTACACTGTTCATGAATGGTTTAAAATGAGTTTATTTATGAGTATTGATTTGAACATCTTAAAAATCTTTAATAAGCAGTTGTAACCCATGAATAAAAATATCAACACTGACCTGTTACTTGCCAAAGAGTGAGCCCACATTCATCTACGCTGTTAAAGCTCAGATGTTGCTGGTTACAGATCTTACTTTGTCTTCTCCATTAGTCAGCGTTAAACCTGTCAGCTTCATCACATATCCATCATTCGTTCCATATGGCAGCTCACCGTACTGTTTATTTATGTACTAAATCTGCTTATTAATGATTTTTAATGCTTATGACCAAAAATAATAATCATTAAGAAATGACATTTCAAAACACTGAAAATCTCTTATTTTAAAGTTTTTCTTTTTAAAAATTAGTTTCATGTCAGAAATGTTTGTGTTATTTTAGTGAGATTTTGTTCATGACTTGTGCTAATACTTAACCCCTTCACTTTTTATCACAGTTAAATTCCTGGGTACAAGTGGATGTGTACAGTGGCTTAATAAATTGGAAGAACGTGGTGGAATCGCGTTGTGTGGGTGTGCGTGCCGGTACTGGTACTATACTACCTGATTGCGGACGTCTTTGCCGATGAAGAAGTTAGTTACGTGGATAGGGAGGAGATTTTGGAGGAGGAGCCTGTTGACATTGTCTGTCGTCTCCATGTCTTCTCGCTCTTTCTGGAAATATTTCTTGAGAAGGAACTCGAAACGACAAGCCAACTCATCCTAACACACACACACACACACGGCTTATATTCAGGAAGGCAGCAGGATTTTTACTGATAATAATATTTATTTAATTATTTATCTATTTATTATACCCTCACACAAACACACACCTGTCGTGCAAGAATTAGAGAAGTCAGATAGAAAATAATAAGCCAAATCCCTGCCATGATCTTAGGCTCCTTCAGAACTCCGGGTCTAGTACAAAGACAAATAAATAGCATTTTATAGACCGTAGCTTTTTCTGTCAAGTGTGATATTAACAGAGTAATAATAGTGTCTACTGTGTTACTTACTGTACTTTAGGAACTCTATTGATGTAGTTGTCACAGTTGTGTCGTGTGTGTTGTGTTTTCTTACTTGCTATAGTTTGGATACAGCTGCTGTACGAGGCAGTCGGAGCGGGGGGCGTAAACGCAGAGGAAGAGCGCGAGGTAGACCACCACAGCCAGAGTGAGGAGGAAGAGTTTAACGGAGAAGCACACTCGCACAAACACTACCACGCCCATCATCGCCAATAAGCAGCAGTACAGGTAATACTGCACACACAGGAGCGAGAGAAGACCATCAGTGTAGGTTCATTTCAGAAACACCATGTAGTATTATAAGACTATGTAGTACACAATATATCATTTGTAAATAGAGAAGCACTGATTGAGGCTTTTTAGGGATGATTCTAATTACTTTACAGCCAGATTAGCCATTTTCTTGTGCAGCCAAGTTTATTAACCTTTTTGTTTTTAAAACCGAACCTCACACTGTTTGGGCTAAATGAACTCATAAAACATACTAGCACAATTACAGTCCTTTCTGTGAGCCGAAGTTGCAATAAAAATAACATTATTTGCTATTTATTTTTTTGTTGTAATGTTATATCTGAACAGAAATTCAATTTCCTATTTAAATAGTGTAAATCAAATAAAGAGCCACATTTAAAATGAGAGGCAACGTTTTAGCAGAAAGTTATGCATAATTGACCCCTTGCAATGACATAGTACATCATTTTTTGTCAAAATCATACAAGCATGGAACGACATAGTTTAAAAATAATTGACGATCCTAGTAAAGGGTGGAATGGTTAATATATGGTTTTTCAAAGGAGGATTTAATTATGCTACCACAGTTTGGTGCACAGTTGTATGCAAAAGACTGAATACTCCTCGACAAATTACATCAGAAAGCAACTTAAACATGACATTTTTCTTCTAATTTTAGTGCACATTTTCTATTTATTTGCAGAGTTTAACATCAATTCAGCAAATAAACAGTAATTGTGTGTTAAATGTGCTGAAGTGTTTTCTGTACAGGACTTATTTTCACCTAGTTAATCAACAAAATGTCGTTTAATCAGGGATCAGGATCCTGCCTGCTAACCTAGTAGATAATACCATATTAGTGTACCTCAGTGTGATAGAGGTAAAGTATCTCAGTAGCTAGGTAGCTACCTTGCAGTTCTCCTCATCTGATGAGACATTTTTGTAGTTTGAGTAACCCAAGCTACAGCACTTGTCTGCGGAGTCTTGCCCAAGGACACTTATTGGTAGGGTGTTTGCCCAGGTGGGGATTGAACCCCAGTCTACAGTGTAGAAGGCAGAGGTGTTAACCACTACACTATCCCAGCCACAGCTACTAAAGTTATATGTTTGCAATAGACTTCCTAGCAGTGATGTTAGTTTTATAGCTATCAAAAAAACATGCCCGCCCCCAAAAAAAAATCCACCCAAGTTTTTCAAGAGTTCCTTCCACCTTCAAGATACGTATTCAGAAGGGGGGTTTCCTGTTCTTTAAACTGGAAAATCTTGCTCGACAGTCTACTGCTGTAACACTGTGATGCAAGTAAGCATATTTACAACAGATGCAGTGATATTTTTGCAGTTTTGGGTTGCCCTTTTAGTGTTGAACAAGCATTTATCTTACGGGTACAGTAAAGAGATTCAGACTGTCCAGTGCCGTGGCATTATAGGAGAAGTTCAGGCAGTTGTCACCTGGAATAAAAACCTGTAAAACATGAAACATGAAAAGGGTAGTAACGGAATATGTGTCAAGATACAGAAAAGTACATTTGGAAAGGTTCATTTATAATAAGGTGTTTACCCTTTTTCGTATCTCAAGATTCATATTGTAGGATTCTAATGAATTCTTTTTTCAGTTGTTTTCAAATAATATTATATGTATATTATACAAAATATTATATGTAAATGATCATAATTATCATTATTTGAATTTGTATGTTATCCAAAGGTCACGGAAAGTAATAAGATTAACTTGCTTTAACGTAACAATCCTTTGAATTAGGCTACAGATTACAGTTTTTACCAGGTAACGAGTAATCTGTGCTGGAATATGTTTTTAAAGAACCCCTCCCAGCCCTGGGTGTGACACTGTCCAAGTATGTTTGCTTGTGTTCGTGTTTGGGTGTCTGTACAGGTGTGGTTAATTAAAACGGGATATGACTCACTATGTTAAGTATGGCCATGAGTAGTGTGATGAGGAGGCAGGTGAAGACCAGCAGTAACCTGAGCGCCGCCCTGGTGGCCACTCCCTGCGACAGATTTGACACCCAGTGCACACTGGTAGGAATCTTAGAGTTCCATTGCTGAAAGACAATGCAGTAAACTGTCTTGTTAGATTAGCATAAAAAGATTCATGTACAGCTTGCATGTCTGACAATCACACAGTATTTATTTCATACAGTGTTGGGGGTAATGTAGTACAAAGTACTGCATTACAGTACCATTACAAATTACCTTTGTAATGAAGTTGTACATTATGGTTTAAATTCTGATTACATTATAGTAGAGGTGGACAAAAATATAATATTACAAAACTGCAAGACGTTTTCATGATGCACAATGTCACAATATATATATTTTTCTGATGATAAACTAGAGTCAGATTTAAAAATACTTCAAAAGCAGTGCATTGATTTATATTCAATATTCCATATTAAATATGTTTTTTTGTAATCAAACATGTAGAAGTGTTTTGACATACTAGTGATATCCACAATGTTCTCAGAAAAGCGTATTGTGATGTTTTGTGATGCAGTTTATCACAATATTAATAAATATTGTAATATTGCCCAGCTCTACAATACAGTTACTGGCTTAATACGAATTTAATGAATTTCCTTTCTTATGTGTCTTTAAAAGACCAATCGTTACACAGTACTATGTAAGAAGTGCCATTACTGAGTCAGAAGAAAAAACACCCTAAAATGTGGTGTGCATGCATTGCTGTGAGTCGGCCTGTAAAGCCTGAAGTAATCATTTAAAAGTCTTAGGCAGTGGGTCAGATTCTGACCAAATATTGTCTTTATGTATTATCATCACAAGACTTGGCTCAAAAAGAATGTCCGACTCAATGTTTAGGGTTCAATTGCAAAATCAACGTTGTACTGATGAAGATGTGATGACAATAATAGAAAATTTACTCATATCGTCAGAGGATCAATATACTCTTTCAACATGCTTGCAAGTGTCACATTTATCCGCTCACAAAGGGGTCTGAAGCACGGCCTATGTTACAAAATGTTCTTCCACACCTTGTGTGCAATTACACATTTTCACCAAAGAGGTCTCCAAATCCCCAAATCAAACATTTTGATGTATTTAAAACATAAGTTTCCTCTATGTAGATTAGCTGTGCTGGTCCTTGTATGTAATAAAGATCCCTTGCTGAAGAGGAGCGCAGCCCAATCTTACCTATACAGATTAGACTGAATTTTCATTGAGCTCTATAAAATTGAAGTTTTGGTATTTATTTCAAGGCAGCTGTTTTTAGGCTGTATTTACATTTAACATGACTAGTTACTCAGTTTTCAGACAGCATCAGCAGCACATTTAAGGCCCTTAAATGATGTTTACTTTAATTGGCATTTTATTCTGAATAAAGTACAGAAAGGACTACAAGACCTTTCCTTGTACTTTCCTATTACTTGTTTGAGTTTCAAAGAGTCACATAAAGAACAGAGAGATTACTTCTACTTGGAAGTAATCCCATCTTAAATTAGTTAGTAATTTGTAATTGATTACTACTCCACCACTGATTACAAATAATACAACCATGCACACGTTCATATTATTATGATACAGAACACATACAAACACATTTGCACAAGCAGAGTCTTCTACCTTTAAGAATCCTGTGCTGACCACCAAAAGTATCAGCAACTGCACAGGAAATGTGCTGCCATAGGATACTGCCAGGGCTAGATTTCTATAATGAGAGAGATATGATAGATATACAGATACACATTGTTCTTTAAACAACTTTAACCAACATATCAAAAACTAAGAAAACTGAGCCTTCACTTTCATTAATGAAAGAGTTTGATATATCCTATATAAAGACTAAGTGTTGTTAGCATGTATTATTTTTGTGATATTGCAAAAATCAATGCAGCTATATATAGTACAGTGCAAACTCTTAGGCACCACAGAAAATTATATTGAAAAAAAATGATCTTAGAAATACAAACTAATATTAGAATAAATACTAAACAACAATAATACAATAAATAGTGATTTTATGTAGGTCAGGTTCATGATACCATTTCCAAACATCTTGTAGAAGTCTGGTATTATTTATAGTTGTCATATACCACCAGCTTTGGCTTGTTTATGTTAAAGCAGGAGTTTTCAAGTCATTTCGGCGTTCTCGTTTGGAAGGAGAGATTTTTGAAAACGCTGTTGACCAAAGTTGTATTTGTTAATAAGAATATCTGGATACATGCAGGCGACGCCCTTGAAAAGCCTGTTATAATTTTAACGTCTGTTTGTCGGCGCGGTGTAGATTACTTACTTTTGTGAAGTCAGCACCTGCACCACAAACACGGAAGTGAAGATGAGCGCCAGACATGCCACAGACTGATGAATGTCGTGCACCTCACTCAGGCGATACTGCAACATGCCCACATTCTTATAACCCCTTAGCATTTTTGTTCTAAGTTCTTTAATTATGCAATATGTAATTAAAAAAAATAGCACAGAGCTGTTGTCCCACCTCTCTCTCCATCTTTATATCATGGAATAACAAAGTCAGCCAGTTCAGCTTCTTAGGTTTTTGCCTATCAGAACCAAAGAAAGAAGAGCAATCACTTTAACATTGCTTATAAAGCTGAAATGTGAAATGTACTACCTTTTCAGTTCAGGGGCACTTTCTACTTACACTGACCACTACTTAGTAAACAGTGTTTGCGTATAATAGCTCATTTGCTAATTCTTTCTCTATCTAACACTTTATGTTCACCAGAGTATCTTGGTTGCTATGAAGAGAGGATTTTGCCTAAAGAACGATGATTTGATATTTTCTTTTCCAAGCTAACAACAAAAGTACATATTACAACTGTTTTGGCTCAAACATGGTTTAAACACCTTCATTTCATGCGAGGTCCAAACTTTCAGCAAACACCTCATGGTTACAGTCACGTGAAGAAGTAAATACACTCACTATGTCTCTTTCCCTCTTTTTCTGCCTGCTCTCTTTTTCCCTCTTTCTATACCTCTACTTCTCTCTCTTTCTCGATCTCCTTTTCTCTGTGTGTGCTCGTCTTTCACTCTCTTCGGTTCGCCTTCTGTGTCTCATTCTGTCCTTCTAGTTCTGTCTCTCCCTCTAACTTACTCTCTTCCTTTTTCTCTCTTATTCTCACTTTATCTCTCTTTCTTGCTCTTGGTTTCTCTCTCCCTTTCTTTTTCTCCTTCCCTCTTCCCTCTTTCCTCCTTCTCCTCCTTCTCTCTCTCTCTCTCTCTCTCTCTCTCTCTCTCTCTCTCTCTCTCTTATTCACTCACCCTGTAACCTGTAGAGGGTCTAACGTATCTACGGATCCATTTTCAGATACTCGAGTGGGCCTAGAAAGAGAGTTGGAGAGAACGAGAGAGAATCAAACAGACTTACATTCACAGATAAAAGTATTGACCATAAAAGGTCAAAGTAGAGTTCATTCTACCTGCTCTCGAGGTTTCCAGGGTGTGACTGATGGATTTCTAGCTCCTGTTTATTCACAAAAAACAACAAAAACAAAAAGAAATCTGTCATGCTGTAAACACTGTTCTAGAGTTAGGTAGGTCACAATTTGTTTAATGGGAATATGAGAACAGAAAATTGCAGATTATTGCAGATGTTAACTAGGGTCCCGTAGTCCTCAGGGAAAATAATGAGTAAGACTGCCACTGACCATGAACACATGTGATTGGCTGATGCCATTTGATTGATGGGGCATGGCTGGGATGCAGTCTTCTGGTTGGTTGAGCTCTGCAAAAGGTTTGACGCTCTGCCAGGACTGCATGTACTGTGACATCCTCACTGAAGCCCGGAGCTTTTCCCTTCCACTACTCAGAAAGTTACTCTATACACACACACATACAGAAAAGTGCAAGAGGTAGCCAGTTGTCATTTCTCTTGCATCTGTCATGTCATGTCTTATATGACTACATTATTAAATGACTAAAGTAAACATGTGGAATCATGTAAACATAGCACTGATTTACATTGATTTACAGCATAGGCTATAGCACTGCATGATTATAGCAGAGAATATAGCGCTGCATGATTATAGCACTGTATGATTACAGTATAGACTGTAGCACTGTATGACTGTAGCATAGACTATAGCACTGTATAATTATAGCACTGTATGACTGCAGTTTAAACTGTAGCACTGTATGACTGAAGTATAGACTGTGGCACTGTTTGATTACAGTATAGACTATAGCACTGTATGATTACAACATATACTATAGTGCTGTATTATTATAACATAGACTATAGCACTGTATGAGTACAGCATAGACTGTTGTACTGTATGATTATAGCATAGACAATAGCACTGTATGATTATAGTATAGACTATAGCACTGTATGAATATAGCATAGACTATAGTAATGTGTGACTATAGCATAGACTATAGCACTGAATGACTATGGCATTCACTAGTAGGGCTGCCAAAAACTGGCCCATGAGGACATTTGATTTGTCCTGACAATCACAGATCTTCTCTATAATCATTTAAAACTAATTAAAGTACCTCCCCATGTTGAAGTAATCCAGTTTTAAAACAGCTTAAGTCATGTAAGTCAATTAAGACTTACAGCTACCTTTGGTTTGTCAGCTCTGTTGTGAGGGTCGATCACTAGGAAGGTTCTCCTGCCTTGCAGAGCAGAATCCCGACTTGCCCCATTTCCCTCCTCAACTTGGTACGCCCCACCCAGGTGTCCAAGAGTTTCTTCAGTAATGTGGACCCTCCTAAAACAAGAGTGGGGGAAATTTAATTTCGAGCTCAATTGCTCTCAATACTGAATCATAGAGATGACAAATTTGTACAGTATGAATAGCACAGTTCTAATAAGTTAGCTTCTTTCATATGAGGCCTTGTGCATTTTTTATTTGTGAGTCCCTCATTTGACTAGAACTGTCAAACCGATGTGCCGCTATAGTTCTCATGACTTTGTCAGTATTGAGCTTGAATGAAATCTTTGCCCTTTGGCTAGTCCACTAACAAGCAAATTAAAAAGCAGTTGAGATAGAAGCATTTTTGTGAACGTTTCGCCAAAAACAATTGAGACTAAAAAAACAACACAGGCCAACATGCATTCCAAGCTAGCCTAAGATGGTTTATTCTGGGCTATGCCAGTCTAGTTCTGGATCGGGTGCTCATTTAAATGGTCACCCAGCATGATCATGCTGGATGACCAGCATACCAGCATCTGAAACACAATATTATGGTTACATCAAAACTGAATAAATTGCCGTTGTTGATTTTGATGGTAGAAATGTACTGTAGCGTCCTGCTAGTGAGAGGTTCGGAGGTGTGGCCATGCAGAGGGCCATGAGAAGAGGCTGAGTGCATGTTCCTAGTAAAAAGGGGCATTAATGTTGTTTATGTTGTTGGTCAATGAAATATATGTAGTATGTGTTTATTATATTGTTCTTTGTTGTTGTGTGGGTTTCGTTAGAGTGGGGTAGTGTTGTATGGCTAGATGCCTCCCCTGTGTCTTACTCTAAACAGACACCACAGTACTATTTAAAAGTTTAAAGGCTGTGAATATATTGTTTACTGTTAGTAGAGGTTGACTTCTATGAGTTAATGTAAGCTAATGTTCAAGGAGTTAATGGGTAGCAGGACTGTCTTTAAAATTATATAGGTAATTGAGTTATTTTTCTTTTAGCGATTCTAAACTGCTAGAAACAGAACATCTCATATAAATCATATAGTTTAATGCAAACCGTATGTGTTACACAGTAGAAAGAAAGCTGTGTCAACGTGCATTAGCAGATCATACTGACATCAGTCTCAGCACTCTATTTTTATCTCATGTAACATCAGTTTTGCTTCAGTTTTGTTTGTATATATTAATGAACTGTCGAATCAGCCTTGCAGTTCACTGAAAATCACAGCTTGAAGGAATCAGCAACTTCCAGTTGCTATTATGCAAGAAAAAGGTAGCTTGTGTTTGATCAGGAACTTACATCCTGGAAAACAGTCTTCTGTCTTTAGTAAAAAGCCAGTATCTCTGAAACGTGGCAAACACAGCTGATAACAGCTCAGAAAGACACAACACAGCGATCTTGAAGTCTGAAATCAAAATAAATTTTCTATGCTACAGCTAGGAAGTGCAGTGGTTTTTAGGCAAACTGTGTGCTTGATACAATTAGATCATCAATATTGTATGATCCAAGTATTAGGACTGTTCCTTGTCAATATTGTGTTGATAAATAAATATATAATCTCTCAAACCAAAGCCGGCCAATTAGACTCCTCAGCAAACTCACCCTGGTAAACCCCCAGACTCCATGCGATTGGCTAGCGTCACGTCATGTGACCAGACATCATACTGCCACTTCAGTGAGCCGATCACGCCGCAAAGGACATTTCCAGAGTGCACGCCCACTCTCATACTAATGTTCACTCCTGTTGCCTCCCGTAGCTTGCTGTAAGAAAGCACACGGCCAAAGGTCATGCCTAATCATAAAAGTAGGATGGGTATCATGGGTACAGATTAGAGCTTTATCAGGCCTAAACTTTTGGTCCAAACACAAATACAGCCTGAGAACTCTCCAAGTCTGACCTGATGTGAGCCATATCAAGTGCATCAATGTATTTCTCATCTGCATCTAAAGTGGCTAAAAGAGAAGTTTTAAAGGAGAACATCTTAGATATCACATAACTAGCTTACCTAAGGAAGAGGAAAGCCAAAGGAAAATAAGTGGGGAAAAAAACAGAAGTTTCTAAAATGCAGTTCAGAAAGTGATTAAAAGAGAAAATGAAACTCTTAACAATCTACAAGACCTGGTAGACCAACAGAACTGTCACCATCAGATAAACAGCACTTAAAGCTCTCATCTTTGAGAGAGAGAGGAGAAAATCAAGCTCCACTCTTGCTTTTGGTCCCCAAAAAAAAATCAACAGCCACTTGTATTAGTTGTTGAGGCTTCTGTGTAGCTGTCTGACAAATCTATGATTCCTGCTTTTTTCCTGACACTGAAAAATTAATAATGCTTTTGTGACTGTAAATTGAATAAATGAAAGAGGAGTTTATGACTTTTGCACAGTACTGAACAAGGTAAGCGTTTCTAAAATGGGATGTGATGTAGCCTGCTTGTACTGTAGTGACTCACTTTATGGCATTGCACATGTCCAGTCCCATCTGTACACAGTTGCGAGCATGATGAGGTATTGAGTCTGGAAGACCTGATACACAGTAATAGCAGTCGCCCAGAATCTTTATACGTAAACACTCGTTCTTCTGCAGAGAGAGAGACAAAACAGAAAATACATGGTCAACAGCTGCAAAACATCTGTAACTTCAATGTGGCCCAATAGTGGTAGTGATAGATATAATAAGACAATTCTTCACCTTGGCAATGTCGTCAAACCTGCCAAACAGTTTGTTGAGGACGGCAACGAGTTCCTCAGGAGTGCAGGTGCTGGCAAGACTAGTGAAGCCCACAATGTCTGCATACAGAATGCTGCAGGGAAGAAGAGCCAAATTTGTTGAGAATACAAAACAGTGAATGTAAAACAGTTGTAATATGGCTCTCTATAGCTTCCTAGATTTCAACCAGTTAGGAAGCTATAAAAAAATGAAGAAGCTTTAGCTCTAGAAAAGAAAACGAAGCCTGTAGATGATTTTATGATAACTGAGAAAGATACAGAGCACTTAGAATAAAACATCAAGTATTCAAACAGTTGTGATCAGTGTAGCTTTGAAACAATTGACTATGAATTAAATAACTAAAATGGGAAATTTAGCATACATAGAAAATTAAAGTATATTATCATTTCAAGCTGCACTATGTAAGATTCCTGTGGTGCAAATGTGCATTTGCGAACATGTGGTTGTACTTCTGACTCCTTCCCAAGCAGATGAATCTGCTAATCGCAACTGAGCTGAAAGCGAATTTAAAGGGAACTCAGACTAAACTTGAACGAACAGCATGTCTTCAGGGGATTCAAGTAAACGTTCTACTGCTGCCATCATATCTTCATTAGCATCATGTTGATTTTGTGTTTGAGACCTGAACATGGAGTCAGACCTTCTTTCTGAGTCTGTGCATGTGACGTCAATGCATAAAATCCAGCAAAATTCCACCCAACTTAAATTATTTTTGATTATTATTTCAGGCTTTATGGAGTGATTCACAGCAGCATGTGCACAGCATATGTTAGCATGTCTTTTTTCTTGGTAATGCTATGCTGTCACGATTGGCCCCTCCCAGTCCTGTCCATGTGCGTTTGTTTTGGTTTTCTAGTCCTGCTCCCTCGTTTCATGACTCCAGCCCTGATTGTCTCCACCTGTTTGCACCTGTCCCTTGTTACCCTTAGGTATTTAAGCCCTGTGTTTTGCCCAGTCTGGTTACTGGTCTTTGTTTGAATCTCTGTCTGTGTTGTTGGTGTTATCTGCTGTGTTGGTTGTACTGGTGTTGTTTGTTTGATTCTGGTTTATGTCATGTCTGGTCCCCGATCTATCCATGTTAGCTCATTGACCCTGGACTGTCTCGACCCTGATTTTGGATTTGCCCTTAATAAATCTCGCTTATCCCAGCACGTGCGTCCGCTTCATCGCTCCCCGTCACATATGCAATTTTTTTTTAACATAAACATTGTACATAATGCTGCTTTAATAAATTACGTTATTCCTAGAAAAAATCAGATAAAACATCGAAAACTACCTTCTGGTCTAGTTCAGTCAACACCATTAGAGTTATATTTTGAAGCGAAATAGATTTTTGCGTTCTTGCTGCCTTTAACATTCAGGTGAACTAGATTTTCTGCCTGTTTGATTTTCTCAGTGTGTCCCCATCCTTAGGAACCGTGAAATAGTTCTATGCGGCCAATTTATTTTTTCACTATTGATCTGCTGGTGCTTATACAGTAATAAAACACCATTTTTAATCATTATTTATTGTTTTCATTGTGATTCAAATGATTTGTTATGCGTCTTATTTGATCTGTTGTTTTTCTGCCTTTTTTGATCATATCCAGATTAAACATTTGAGTGGCTGAAATTTCAGTGAATCTCTTATAGATCAATCAGAATTGTAATTCAGTGCAAAAAACTGACCACCTCTGACTTTTAGTGTGTGTGTGTGTGTGTGTGGTGGGGGGGTGTTGGTGCTGTCACCTGACATCCTTGTGTTGTTTGATGTATAAGCTGTGGAAGTTTGGTGTGTTTTCAGCTCCTGTGAATGTTTCGGAAAGCCCTTTGACTACCTCCCCTTTCAGCTCCATAGCGATGTAGCGCGGCAACACAGACAGGAGGAGGTGCTCCTGGGGAAGCGGGCAGGGCATGAGGATGAAAGACCAGAACACGTGTATATGTCTTTGAGGATAATAAGCATATAAAGGCAATATGCTTCAAATTTGTTTAACTCCTTTATGCAGAAATTATTAATTTAAATGGGAAATTCTTCTCATTTCATTTTAAATTTCTGTTTAAGATGTAAACAAAGTCATTCAGACTGTTTTGAGTGATATGCTTCGTTCTAGAGATACTAACAGGTTGAATTGTTCACAGTGGTGGTGATAAGAACTGGGCCTATCAAAGAAAGCCTTTCTTGGCCAAAATAGTTCCCAAAGAAAACTCGTTGTATCGACATTACATAAAAAATTCACATGACAGGTGTACGTTCACTGGTCATTTGAATTGTAAATATGAGAAAATATTTTCACTGTATTGCAAATTTCTTTACATTTTAATAGTTGAATGCTGCAGTGGGACCCCAGTTCATGTATACTGTTGTGCTGTCCACTCTAGCTGCGTCATGCAAATGTGTCATGTACTTTTTTTCCTTTTCATTTATTGTTCTGTGTATTTATTGCTCTCTATTTTCTCTGGTGTATTTATTAAATGTTCTGCGCTCCTTTTAACACTGTTCTGTATCTGCACTCTGTGTAGTCCTGTGTAATGTGCTGTTGGGCAATGTTTATAAGTAATAACAAAGAACGATAATATTACTTGATCACACCCCAAGATCCACATCTCCACCACTGTACAGAAATCTAAATTGGTATGTTTCTCTTCAATGATTTTTCATAATTAGTGAAGCTGAAGTGCATTAGTTGACGTCTGCATTGCTTCTATGGACCTCACTCTTTACTACCACATGTCGAGGGTGGCTGGGTGGGCATTAGCATACCTGGTCACGTTTCAGTTTGGCTCTTTTGGAGCAGTTGCTACTGAAGTTTTGTCTGCTTTTATTGGACTTCCTGCGTGCATGCTCAGTCAGCCAGAGGTGGAAAAACCCCACACAGTTCACACATACAAACAACACTGCATTCGCAACCAGCTGAAAAAGAGACAGGAAAGGTTGATTCAGTCTGTCAATATAATTCTTGAAAAGACACAGGTGATAAAAAAGGTGTGGTTTAGGTTTAAATGAAAGGGTCCACAATATACATGTCTCTGTGTTTTATTTTCCTCCGTGATGTACACATTTGACATTTCTGTAGTTTATGTACCACAAAAAGTAGCAGTTCATTATTACATGATTATCTCCCTTTATCCCTTAGGATTCAACAGACTGTTTTTCGTTACTGTGCATTTAAGATGGATACAGTTGACTTAGAGAGTCACATGCAAACAGTTAACACTCTGGTCAAATGACCTGTTGATTTTCTAGATGAAAACAAGTTAACACATCCTCTAACAAGAACAAACTTAAATATGATCTTTGCAAATTATATTACACAATTTCAGGTTCTTTGCTGATTTAAGCATATTGTAAAAATATATCATAAAAAAACCCTACAACATGTGCCATAACGTTTGCACAGGCCATGTTTTATTTTTCCCCTAATATGTGAAATTCGGATATTTCAGCATTGTTGTGCATTAAAATGTGCAGAAGTGTGCTCTCTATAGAGGATGTGTTAACTTATTTTCACTTTGAATTTCAGCAAAACGTCATTTGAGGGGGTGCCCAAACTTCTGCATACAGTTGTACAGTTGTAAACATGTGAGCTCTGTTCTGATTGGCTGTCTTGTATTGTGCCTCATTACCAAAGCAGTCCAGGCTGAAACAATCTTTAAAACCTCAGTGTAAAAGGGTGAGGCTAAGCTGCTGCAGGCTGTATAGGTGGATATATGTAAATGTGATTGTTTTAATGACATCCTAAAAACAGTGAATTCAAACTGGGCCATTTTTGCTGCTTAGTATGCTTATATGAAAACATGTTGGGTAGGAAGAAAAAGTTATTGTATTATATTGTAACGACTACATTTCTTGCACTGGCCTCTAGAAGTTCATGAGGCATGGCTGTGCTGATGGCCAGACCCAGACAATCATATGGATAGTGGTGACCTCCCCTACGGGTTCAGTGCTTTTTTGACCCTTTCTGCCCTGGCGTCTAAAAAAAGAACATTTTTCATGGTGGAATCATGGCCTCAATGTGTCTTATAGACACATTAAATTCATACACATACAAAATTTCATCTTGTTGACATCAGAACAAACAGATGTCAATACAGAATGTAAATTAAATGTAAATGTAACTCATACAAATACTTATGTATTGAAAAAGTATCACAGAACAACAGTAATAACTTCTAAGGATTAATATTGTCATCCTGATGGGTGATAAGTATTATAAAACAATTACAAGAGACATTGCATAAACGCTGGAGGGTGATATGTGATCTACAGAATTACAATACCAAAATAGCAGTAGCAGTTTGAATATTTGGATGGATTTGGCCTGAACAGGTATTGTGGTATAGGACAAAGTTATAAAAAATGCTGTGATAACAGACACAGAATGTGCTTTGAATGTGCTTTGGAAGGTGAAAAATGAGACATGCAAGTAACTGCGTCAAGTTACAGCACTAGCAGCACATGTTTTGCATGTGCATTGACATTAGCAGTCTACACTCGCAAGCTTTTTATTCATAGGCTTATGCGTGTCAGTGAGGGGGTGTGGTTACTTTTGTGGTTAGCTGGTCTGAGGCGCATTTGAATAATTTTGCATTCGACCTTTTCTATTTTACCTCAACATTTTCCAGTACAGTCTTTTGTGTGTGTGCTTTTCTTACCTGCACTGCCAGATCCCGTGTACCCGGGCTGGTGACAGACACATAGACACTAATAATGACGATGTGACACACGCTGGCTCCAATGCCGAAGATCAGTGCCCAGGAAAGACTAAGAGGCAGAATCGTGTATACTGATAGAGAGAGAAAGAGAAAGAAAGCCACCTGAGAGAGAAAGAGAGAGAGAGAGGACCAGATTAGGCCAAAAGAATAGTGTTGACACGATCAGCAAGCCTGAACATTAAACAAAGTAATGCTACACAAACTCAAACTGTTTCCTGTATTCTCCATGCTGTCAAAACAGCAATGTTTCACTGGTAAATAACGTGCTTGTGGAATACTGTTGTACTTCCTTAAGCCAATGACGATGTGTGAAACAACAAGTATGTTTGCATGACCTTAATTATCTGATAACTGCAGATTTGGTTGGTAATCTGTTACTTGTGCTTAGGTAATCTGATATTGGGCAACTCCAGGTCTACATGAGTCGGGCAAGAGTTAGATTTCTGCTTTGCAATCCAGTAATAAACTCACAGAACAAGATGTGACGCAAATGTAATATAGAACTCAAATGTCAGGCTTTTTTTAGAACATCAAGTCACTTTAGCGGAAAATACGATTATACATCATCTAGAAGAAGTAGAATATTTAAATTCTTAATTTGGTAAAGCACGTAGTTAGTTTCAGCATCGCTCCAAAGGTATTTTGTTGTCATGTGCGTGCTGCTTGCTATTTCCACAACTGGTCTATTTTTGAACATGCACAGGCCGAGAAAAACGAAAGAAATCAGAATAAGGGTTAAGGTACACCGAGAGTTCTGAGACCTGATCACTGAGCTAAAGTCCCGCTTTCTTCATTGGATTTCTTAATCAGACTTCTAGGCCTTATTCTGATGTAATGTCAAAGTATGATGTTTACATGACCCTTGAATAATCAGATAACTGCTGAAATACAATTATGAAGGGATTATTAAGTGCATGTGAACACACTCATGGAGTTTGGAGTTGAGTTAACCCTCATTTGACTCTTGTAGTCGTTGGCCAAGAGTAGAGCCAACAGAATATGACAACACTCAGGGGCAAGCAAGCCCCTCTTGACAGAGTAAAATACAAGCTTTGTTCTGTTCTACATGTGATTCTGTGTAACTGCATTTGTGTGCAGAAAAGTTTGCAAGAAACAGACAGTTACATCATTAGTTGCTGTTATTATGACTTCCAGTTCCTGTTTTTGAATGTTCTGTTGAAAACACCCAAAATGTTGCCTGTACCGTATTAACTTACCTCACCGACTCTGTTTAGCCTTAAGGCTAGTTCTGTTTTCTACACAAGGAGTTGAAACAGGTACAGCGAACCAAAACAAAACCCAAAAGTGAATTGAATCAGTTTCTTTCAAGCGTTCTACAGTGAGAATATTTTTAAACATTGCTATTGGTTAACAACATTAGTATAAAGTTTCAGTTTGGTCTCCATTCCATGCAATTTGATGTTAAGATGCTAAGTCACTCAGCGTGACCTGATGTAGAATACTGATTTCTGGATTTCGTCACCGCGGTATAGCCATTTTATTCACTGTCCAAAACCACTAGTGAACCTGCATGTGTCTTCTAAGTTTTTAGGCTATATGGAATGTCAGTAAGGCTAAAATAGTGGTAATCACAAAGTTTTCTTTGGGTACTATTTAGCCTTACATGACATGTACATCTCATACAAAACCTGATTGTAAACTATAAAAATGGCTGTAAAACTACTGTAAAACAATGTGGCAGACGTCACACAGTGTATTCATTCATGTAATACATTTCTGTGAGGGAGGGTGTGAAACATTATGACTTAACAAGTCTTGCATTTCATATCTTGGTCTTAAAAAAGTAATCATGCAGAAAAAAAAACATTGGAATTCTCCTTTAAATATCAAACATTAGCTGTAATTCATTTCGCCTAATTGTGCAGTTTAGCATGTGTTTAATGTTGTAGGTGTGTGACTAATGCTGTAATGGAAATGACAAGAAGAATATGTTGACGCAAATAATAAATAGGTTAGCCTGTCAATCATTCGAAGACTTCTTGTTCATACGAGTTGCCTAACACTTTCCTGTCTGGCTTGTTTCTGTATTATTTTCCTCTTGTCATGTATCCTCAAATGTTTTGAAAAGCTACGAATGAGGTCAAGCCAAATAATTAACTTGTATGGCATAGCTACTCATTTTTATTATCATATTAGCATTTTATTATTGTCCTAAAGCAAGTACCCTAGATGTTGGCTCAACTGGCTTTTGGGTAGCCTTTGCATGTGCAGTATGTTACATCAAAAGAATGTTATTAATCACAGTTCTGTTTAATTCTAACTGGTTGCTAACTAGAGATGGGGGTGCAGAATTTTACCTAGAATTGAAGGAGACCATCTCTTTTCAAAAGAACCTGCATGTTTTGTTTCTAGTTTCTGACTATCTGTGTTTAATCAGAAAGTGTACATGTGAGTGGGACATTTGGGACACAGCTGGAGAGAGACTGACTTGCTCCCACGCGGTAATGGCTCCCCCAGTGAAGATGAAGACAATGGCGGTGATGAAGAGTGCAATCCAGATGGAGAGAGCCAGCAACTTTTCACATCGACGAAGGGCAGGTAGGCACGGCAGACTGACCAAGACTGGCACACACAGACAGAGCACGATACACACCACCGACAAGGCTCCTACATGAACACTGATACTCTGGGAGAGTGAGGAAGAGAGAGAGACAGAAAGATGGGAAGATTCTTTACTGTGAAAGTCCTAAGCTCGAAAATAATGCAAACAGTCTTGTCGGTTTGATGAATAGTTTAGTCGTTTCAAACCCTAGTCCTGGAGTACCCTTGCTTTGCAAATATTAGTGTTTCCCCTTCTTTAATATATCAACTTTATCTCAAGAAGGGATTGTAAGTTGGATGAGTTGGATCACTTAAGTTAGAGTGTTAAAAGTCCTGCAGGACCAGGGATGAGAACCACTGGGATTGATGAATGGATGGGTAAAGATATGGAGCAACAGTTGTGTAATAAAATTCATCCCTCCATCCATTCATCAGAATATTCATTCATTCACTTGCTTACTCTTCCGGTGGTGGGGATGATTATGATGATGGTCACACAGAACAAGATGGTCAACACCAGGCCCGGAACCACAATAGAAGTCTCCTCCAGGCAGCGTAGAAATGCTTGCCGTACAGCCTGATAACAGCAGCACATACCTTCAGCAACGCTGCGTTGGGTTCTGGAACCTTCAGCTTTCTCTAAACTGGTGGTTCTACATTCCCCGTTGGATTCAGAACGTGCAGAATAAGGGATGCCAAGTCCATTCAAAGTGCTTTCCCCCAAGTTGTGGGTTTCAGTGCTTTGGCTTAACGTGTTCACAGAGCTGTTCTGGGTTGTGTTGGATGGCTTAAAGGAAGTGCACACTTGAAGAGGTTCAGGGATGCTCTCCTGCTTGGCAGTTCCGAGCGCGATGTTAAGATGTTTGGCATCATGCATGCCCCTACTACAGGTTTGGGAGACAGTACTAGAATGCTCTGTTTTGTTACTGCTGGGCAAACTGTCTTTGACATTGCATGTACTATTGTCAGTGCTGGGTGTGGTGTCAGCATCTTTGAGAGTGCTTTGTCCATCACTGTGCATTATTTGGGCATCTCTTTGCGTTTGGTTATTCTCCGTCTTAATAGAATCTTTGTCTATCTGTGTATCTTTATGGTTGCTGCATTTGATGATTTCTCCAACATCTTCCTCTTTGGATGTGAAGTCCTCAGAGTTTTTTGTGTTGGTTAATTCCAGCGATTCTGTGAAACCTTCGTTGAAATACCCGTCTCCGTGCCACTGCTTGCGAGGTTCCATTGGCTCTTCACTGTTCGACACTCCTACCATTTCTAGGCAGTTGTGTGAGTCATCTTGCATGCAGGCCCAACGAACATAAAAGCTATCTTCAAAGGCTCCGTTTTCTCAGGTAAGATTTTGTAAATACAATAAAAATATATTGTATTTTTTTTAAAGGTATTTATAACACCAAGGCTAAAAAGGCTTACGGTGGCAGGACAGTCAAATCATTCCGTTGCTTAGGGTCATGATCAAGGTCCAATACAGCTTGGTTCATCTAGGTTCGGCTGTGCCATTTGGATCAAATGTGCTTTTGTATTCTTTAACACAGATAATGGAAAAGCAATATAAAAATTGATGATAATGTTGCTATGGTAAATCCATCTCCGAGATCCAGTCTTGGAGAAGTGGTCCTTTAACCATATCCTGGAGATTCAAATGAGAACAAAGTTAAGGTAAATATGTAATAACATTCAAGAAAAAGCAAAATAACATTAATGTACTTTAGGTACATTCATTCAAAAGCACATTTAGACATTTTTATGATGTTGTTTGTGTCAGGGTGGAGAAATAGAGAATTTAATTTAAGTTCTTTTAAGAGGTTTTGTACTAGAACTTGACAAATGACTGGACCAATCACAGCCCACAGGCATTCATGTGTCACTCAAGCCCTAAAGTTGTTAACAGCAACTGATGCCACAGTCTAGACAGTATGGCTCTGGTTTTGGTGTCACATACTGTAGTGAAACCAGTACTTGGCGGATGAAGCACAATGTGTCGATGAAAACTTCTCACTGCAAATGCAGAATTAGACTAGGACAGAACCAGGACCCTTTACAACTCAGTAACGGAGGTCGACTCAACAGTGAGCTGAATGGCTTCTCATGTGGACTAGGCTGTAAGCCAGGACAATTTTTAAGAGTTCAGCTTGGTCGTGAGCCTGGGTATGTCTCACTGTAGTAGTGGAATTCAATAAGGCCACATGTCAGGACACTTTTCACTGCTCGTTAGCAAAGTTTAACCAGTACACTTCTTACCATGGTAATGAAGGTTAACTAGGTCATGAGACGGGACACATCTTACTGTGCTGGTGAAGTTTGACTAGACCATTAGCCAAGATGTGTTTCACCATGACAGCAGAGTTTGACCAGGCCGTGAATCAGGGACTTTGACAGAGGTTGGCTGGGCTGCAAGTCAAGAATTTTGAAATATGATGGCTGCAAGCTGGATCACTTTTTACCAAGGTAGCCGAGTTTGACTAGGCCATGAGCTAAGGACTTTGCACTGTAACAGCAGAGTTCAACTAGGCTGTGAAACAGGGACTTCGCACTCTGGACTTTGACTAGGCCTAGAGCAGGGTCACTTCTCTCTGTGGTAGTGGAGCATGATTACTCCAAGATCTGGGAACTCTGCACTATGACAGTGGATTCTTCCAGAGAAATATATAGGGTGGCAGTTTCTCTTCTTTTCAGCTGGGGAAGTATGTGAAATGTAACAAATGAAATTGTAAAGCATCCTTGACTTTAAGGAAGGCACTTTAAATTAAACTTAGTGTTGTTGTTATTCTTATTATTAAATAAAACACACAGTGTTACTGATGTGGATGCAAAGCATTTGTTTGTTTAACTCCTTGCCCTACAGGGATTTTCCATGTTATCCCATTGCTTTTTCCATGCCTTAATACCTGCTATGAATAAACAAATGTTGTTTCTTAGGTTTTGCAGCCGCATGCACACATGAGTGAAGAACTGGTTTGATTACTAAGCGACAACACAGAAATGACACATATGCCGCTCATTCCTACACGCACACCAACACGCACACACAGACATTCCTGTATGCATTGCATAGATGCAAATGTGAGCATTTCCCTATGACAACATTGACAGTATGTACTTTGAAACAAGAAACAACAGAGGCTAAACAGCTATGCCAGGCATATGTATTCAAACATGAAATGCTTTATTTCCTCTAACTGTACTTGGTCTCTCTCTTTCTCTCTCTCTCTCTTTCTCACTCTCTCTATTTTTTGCATTTGGAGGTCAGATTTCTTCCCTCTGGTTACAGTTACATAAACACAAAACCCACTCGAGTTCTTCGCCTTGAGAAAACTGCCAACCCTGCTGTGATAAACTTACATTTATGTTAAGGAAGATTCAACTGCTACGAGTTGGCTTTGTTCTCTGGCTTGCTAGAGTTACGGGACATGTAAATTTCAGCTGAGCTACGCCGTATTCTGTTCAAACCTCTTTAGTTGTATAACATTCTCTAGTCGGTGTTGTGCCCAAAAGCCACGTGTAAGCAGATTTTCTTCATAGAAAAAAAATGAATGCTTTTTTTGAAAATCACCTCGAACTCACCCTGTGGAAAACAAAAAATGTTCCATACCTGATATTTTTTGTCCTACATATACTTTTAGCCCCAAGCTCCACTGGATCCTATGAGGTATTTACAGAGTCAATGATGATACATGCTACTAGCACTTCTGCTTAGTAAAATGATGTCACATGAAAGTATGTCTACTATTAAATTTCAACCACGTCATATACCAACACCAGCTACTCAAACTATAGCTTAAATATGCCAACGCAACTTTTGGGGGGTATTTCGGTGAGGCTGCAAGTGTTATGATGACAAATTAGTATTTCTGTTTTCCATGTATTGTATTTTACCTTCATGACAAACATGTAACTGATGATATTTGGAGGAAAATGCATGTAAAAAACCAAAATATATTGGTTTTGGAATGTTTTATTTAAGACACAGCAAGTAGGTAACTTGCTAAGGTGGCTAGCTTGTGAGGTTGAGCAAACTTAATTTTTAGTGGACAACATGCATTCTGGAAATTATAACAGCATGAGTCTGCATTTTTGTCTCACTGTGAGCTTATGTGTAACAGTGATATCCGTGAAGAAACAGCATATCAAATGGATTCTAATGTGACGTAATGTGGTGCCAAAACATGCCAATGGTTACGTAGCATCATTCTATGACTCCAAAGAATCCTGATAATGATATAATAATAGTTTTATATCTAAGCAACATTCAAGTCACCCTTGACTCTTTTTTTAAAAAAAGGCAACAGTAAATATAAAATGTATAAAAAAAACCCTCATGATGGAAGGTCAACTGGAAAGGAAAAGTTGAAAAACATGAAAAAATGTTTCTTTTTTTAAAAATAAAGGTACCAGAAATGGTTCTTTGGAACAATGCCATAGAAGAACCACTTTTGTTTCCTTAAGAACATCTTTCAGGGGATGGTTCTTTAAAGAAATAAAAGGAAAATCCAAGGTTTTTCAAATGTCCAAGCTAAGAACCATTTGGGATTTTTTATTTCATTTTATATCAAACAAAGAACAAAGTTGTTTTCTGTAAATGTTATATTAAGTTACTACTTGCCAGTGGCTGACCTTTGATTAAGGTTTCAGATATAATTTTAGCCTTAAAATGAAAGGGGCCAGGCTCATTTCTAAAAACCATTTTCCACCCCTGTTAACCTTGTACTGTTTAAATGACTTAAGCAATGCTATCCGTTCTGAAACTATAATACTACCTACTCTATTTTAAACTAGTTTTCATGTGCCACTTCAGGCAGGTTTTAGCAGTTTTTTGAGCTATTTAGTGATCATGCCCAGCAAGAAGATACAGTATGGTGTGTTAGAAATGATAACACGAAGTACACAATAACATGAAGTATTTCACATTGTTACCATTAAGCCCGGCTATAATATAATATGATGGTATGTTGGTGTTATTTATGATCAATTACATCCCAATATGCTTTTCAGAGTATACTAGAAACCAGACCAATGTCTTTAGTTTTGAGAAGCAGGTAATTATGTATTCAGAGTGTTACATGTGCTAAAGTTGCAGCAGAGCTTTCATTTGTAGTGAGCAAATTTACTTGCGAAGATAAACATTAACAGGTTTCAGTGATACCTGAATGAGCTGGCACATAGAAGACAATGAGTCCCTCTTACCATGTAAAGTTACCACTGTTAGCTCTAGTGTTAGCTCATCCAAAAGCAGCCTTTGACCTGCAATTTACTTTAAATAGCCTTTTGTAGGGATGAATCAAGAATCGTCTTAAAGTTTAGGGTATCTAAACTTCTATCTTACTTTATAATGTCTACCAAAAATTGTCCTTTCAGTGTAAACTGGGCAGTCATAACTACTCACAATGTGGTCTGTCCAGCCCACATAGCTTTAACAAAACTGTCTTCTCCTACGGTTTTTCTGTGTTCAGAGAAACAGGGAACAAGTGAAATCTAACCACCAAGCACAAGTCCTACTGCTCGTTTGTTTGCTTATCCATCCGTCCATTCATTCATTCGTCTGTCCATTTACTCAGCCATGCTAGCATTCACTAGATGCACATCCAGCAGTTACGCATATAAAAACCTCACCTTCTTTTAGATATCACTATATGCAATGACCCCGTCATTCATGTCTTCCTGCTTTTACTGTTATGTTTACTTCTGCTTCAGAAGTGTTGCAGACTGGAAGTGTTGGACTAAGGGATGTCAATCACATGTGCTCATCAGAATATTAGGACCACACCCAGACCCTTCTAAAACAGACCTCATAGGCACTGTTTTAAGTAGATTTTTTTGCTGTCTCATATTTTTTTAATTCAAACTTTGCTGGATATTTAATATAACTCTTCATTTTAGTATCAAATTATCATGCAGATGTTTTCTAATATTTTACTCTGGGACTTTCCAAATCATCTGAATTCATGTTGACTATGATAAATCCCATGTATGGCAGTTTTTGTTTGGGACAGAACAAGACTGAGTGCACCATTTTTGATCAGAAAATAAAATCAGAAGCTTACTACTCATAGTGACAGATAAAAATGGCAACCTGGCCCTTTTACAGAGTGCCTGTAAACAACAACCAGCATATAGCAGCTGCGTAGCAACAGATTTGAATGCCCATAATGCCATTAGCTTGTTTTTGTCATTTTTACCACAGCATACATGGCAAGGGGGGCCACAACAATTCTATGTAATTTGAAAAGTATAGCATATAACTAAAAATGAACCAGCTATTTAATAATACCTGTATGCCTTCTCAAACTTTGCATTGTTATAAGTCCAATGGAAGCCACCATTCACTGGTTATTAGTAAGAATGTGAATTTCCTGTATTTTAAAGTAGCTACATACAGCCTGTGTTTTTATCACTGATCCTATTACTGATCCATTTCTTCCCCCTCAAACAACAGAACAATGGGCTGCATAACAAAATCTCTCTAAAAGAGAAGCTGGCTCTGATGATGACTAATAGAAAACAGGACCAGTTTAAACAGCAGACAAAGAAGAACTAAGCTCACACTAGGTCACACTACACTCGCTGCCAAACCAATGCTGCCATTTCAAACATGGGGGCAACTTGTTGCATAGTATAAACAAATCTGAGACCAGTTTCATATATATATTTTACCATTTACCCCTGTTTTTGTTCTATGAGTCAAGTTCTCAGACTGTCTGCTGTCTGCTTGGTTTCAAGCACATTATTCAATCACTATGGGAGACAATGATATAAAAAACTTCTTAAGTTAAGATTTTTCAAAAAGTCATTCAGAGTAGTTTGGTGTGAAATGTGTGTTCATTGCCGTCATTGAAGTCTCTTGCTGTCTTCAAACGCAGACTGAAGACTCATCTCTTTACACAGCACTTAAATGAGCACTGCATTATAAGCTGCACTTATATTTTATTGTACTTCACTGCGTATTGTAGTTTATTGTATTGTATTTTATTGTAATTGTATTGCATTGAATGGCACAGAGTTCTGTGTTCAACTCTGTTCCTTTTTCACTCAGTATCTACAGTGACTTTTTGTTTCTGGCAGTATCTGAGCACAGGACTGTCTTTTTTTCTCTGACCTGTTGGTAACTAGCAAAGATACTTTCTCTAGATAGACAAAGTACTTCTTGTAAGTCGCTCTGGATAAGAGCGTCTGCTAAATGCTGTAAATGTAAATGTAATGATATAATAAACATTTTCACGTAATGTAAAGGACGGCTGTTGTGTTCAAAGGGTGCATGAAAATGAAATGCAACTAAAATGCAAATCCTTCTTTTTTTTTGACAGCAACGATTTGTAATATGTAGTAAACTTTTTTGGGACTATTTTGTCTAACAACTCCCTGCATTGACCCCTCCCTCATAAACAGATTAAAAAATACATTTTTACATTTTACATTTATGGCATTTGACTGACACTCTTATCCAGAGCGACTTACAATTTGACCATTTTACACAGGGAGGCGAAGGTGGTGTTAGGAGTCTTGCCCAAGGACTCTTATTGGTATAGTGTAGGGAGGTTACCCTGGTGGGGGATTGGACCCCAGTCTACAGCGTAGAAGACAGAGGAGTTACCCACTACACTACACCTAAAAGTGTATGCTTTATGGAAAAATCTCACACCTATCATCAAGCAGTGTCTCAGCCAGCAGGCAGCGTATTCATAAGTATTTCATGTTAAATCTTTCCACCAGGGAGGTGTAAGACATTTTAAAGGCTACATCTGGTTACTATCATTACCTCTATCATTGCAATTCTGACTGTAGGTTTCTACAGAATGAAGCGTTTCACTTTAAACCACCCTGAATGACTGTGTTTACATCTAAACCACTGAATTAGACAGACTTTTCGAAAAACTGGTGTAAGTCCTCTTTAATCTGTAGTGTTTTTCTAAGTGAAAAAAAAACTTCTCTTATCAGGTGCATTGGTCGGCACGCCAGCAAATCTGGTCTGACTTGCTGTGCTTTGCGTCCTCAAAAGGACTTAAATACGAGACTGTCAGAATATTAGAGTATCATTTACTTTCAACACTTTTACAACGTAGAAACTGAACAAATTGAAGACACAGTACCTTTGTTGTTCTTTTGAAGATGGACAGATTGTCTGTAGTTATCTCTCTGCCTCTCTCTCCCACATGCCTCTCTTGCTCTCTCTAGCTCTTTTCATTCCCCTATCTCTGTTTCCTCTTCCATATGCATCACTTTTTTCCTCCTCCTCCCACTCTCTTCTCTTTCCCTTACTCTCTCACTTCATCCCATGTCTCAGCTATTGCGCTCCCTCTCCTTCCTCCTGCTTCTTCTTGTGGACAGAACTGTTATTGTCAATTAGATTAATCATTATAGACATAGTTGTGGTAGAACATAAAAGCCGTGGCTATTCCACATGAAGCAGCACACCACAAATGTGCTTCTACGCTAATTGTACACAATGACATCCGCTCAGAATGAGAAATAACAACTGAGCTCGTTCTTGTTTCAACAACTGACGGTCTGAATATCAGACACAGTCTGCTTGATGGTAATGTGAACTGGGGTTGCTTATGTCAACTTAATGCCAAGTAGGAAGTTCAAAGGTTTTGTTATTGTGTATAAAATAATAACTTGTAGAATGTGGATTTTACTCAGTATTACAAATAGGAAGTAGACCTGCAGGGTAAGACGCCCTTGATTTTAATGTATTTATGTTTTATAATGGTATATTAGGTATACTCATTCAGTGGTATTAATATGATTATCATTGTTTTGTTATTACTGTTAGCAGTAGTTGTAATAGTAGAAATAGTAAAAGTAGTGGCTAGCTGCTCAAACGTACTTCAGCCTTCATGATTAATGTGGGGGGTTCAGACACAGTCACACACACACACACACACACACACACACACACACACACACACACACACAAACACACATTATAACACCAGCATTATAATCATATTGTCCTCTTATTGTGGACACATTAAGTTATATCAAAGAGAGTACAACATATATAAGGGGGTAGAAATCTGAAGGTGTCAATACTGCACTGTTCACAGAATGCTAGATTCGGCTAGAAAAGGTTTTAATAATGTTGAGTGAAGAGCAAACATACATCACCCTCAAACGTTTGCTGGTCGTCTAAGTTTCTCCAGTTACCAATACTTTTTTTTTAATGTAATTGAAAAATAACTGAACTGAATTCATGACTCACTGAATCACTTCCTAAAGAACTGTAAAAGTAACTGAACTGTGATGGCAATGACTTAAGCCCCTAAACATACAGTAACACAATCATACAACAACAAAAAAAACAAGACATTTCAGTCAAAACGAAACTAAAGCCCCCTCATCATTGGCT